>NC_133329.1:228139205-228507955 GCF_042186555.1 Aquarana catesbeiana
ACACGAGGCAGCGGATCAAGACCTCAGCACTATGCAGTGGAGCAGGACTGAAAGATCACCCACATACTCTGGGAAGGTAAGCCCACTGCCCCGCACAACCCCCGGGGAAGAGAAGAGGCTTGTCACTGGACAGATTACCCCACAGTGATACAAGGGAATCAGTGCTGTATCAGAGGAACCTTCACTAAAACAAATCATGGAGGCTATTTACTTCTGCCAAACTACTTTGACAGAACACATTGATGGGGTGAGGGCAGAAATGTCTTTTTTGAAACAAGATGTACAGACCATTAACGAAAGGGCCTCTGAAGCGGAACAAAGGATTAGTGATCTGGAAAATTTAGTTTGCCCCATGGAAGATAAAGTGCAAAGTCTGCACAGAGATGTGTGTGCCCATACTGATAAGCTGGGGGACATGGAAGAAAGACAAAGAAGGAACAATGTCCACTTTGTAGGTTTCCCTGAACAAGCTGAAGGTAAACAACCAGAGGATTTTTTGGAGTTATGGCTTAAAGATAATATGGCTGACACCACTTTTTCATGCTTATTCGCTATAGAAAGAGCACACAGGATCCCATCTAAACCTCCTCCCCTTTGGGGCACACCCGCGCCCAATTATTGCCCGTATATAGGGATGAGCCGAACACCCCCCTGTTCGGTTCGCACCAGAACATGCGAACAGGAAAAAAGTTCGTTCGAACATGCGAACACCGTTAAAGTCTATGGGACACGAACATGAATAATCAAAAGTGCTAATTTTAAAGGCTTATATGAAAGTTATTGTCATAAAAAGTGTTTGGGGACCTGGGTCCTGCCCCAGGGGACATGGATCAATGCAAAAAAAAGTTTTAAAAACGGCCGTTTTTTCAGGAGCAGTGATTTTAATAATGCTTAAAGTCAAACAATAAAAGTGTAATATCCCTTTAAATTTCGTACCTGGGGGGTGTCTATAGTATGCCTGTAAAGGGGCGCATGTTTCCTGTGTTTAGAACAGTCTGACAGCAAAATGACATTTTGAAGGAAAAAACTCATTTAAAACTACTCGCGGCTATTGCATTGCCGACAATACACATAGAAGTTCATTGATAAAAACGGCATGGGAATTCCCCAAAGGGGAACCCCGAACCAAAATTAAAAAAAAAAAATGACGTGGGAGTCCTCCTAAATTCTATACCAGGCCCTTCAGGTCTGGTATGGATATTAAGGGGAACCCCGGCCAAAATTAAAAAAAAAAAAATGACGTGGGGTTCCCCCTAAATTCCATACCAGACCCTTCAGGTCTGGTATGGATTTTAAGGGGAACCCCGCGCCAAAAAAAAAAAAAAAAAAACGGCGTGGGGTCCCCCCAAAAATCCATACCAGACCCTTATCCGAGCACGAAACCTGGCAGGCCGCAGGAAAAGAGGGGGGGACGAGAGTGCGGCCCCCCCTCCCTCCTGAACCGTACCAGGCCACATGCCCTCAACATTGGGAGGGTGCTTTGGGGTAGCCCCCCAAAGCACCTTGTCCCCATGTTGATGAGGACAAGGGCCTCATCCCCACAACCCTGGCCGGTGGTTGTGGGGGTCTGCGGGCGGGGGGCTTATCGGAATCTGGAAGCCCCCTTTAACAAGGTGACCCCCAGATCCCGGCCCCCCCCCTGTGTGAAATGGTAAGGGGGTACATAAGTACCCCTACCATTTCATGAAGAAAGTGTCAAAAATGTTAAAAATGACAAGAGACAGTTTTTGACAATTCCTTTATTTAAATGCTTCTTCTTTCTTCTATCTTCCTTCATCTTCTGGTTCTTCTGGCTCTTCTGGTTCTTCCTCCGGCGTTCTCGTCCAGCATCTCCTCCGCGGTGTCTTCTATCTTCTTCTCCTCGGGCCGCTCCGCACCCATGGCATGGGGGGGAGGCTCCCGCTCTTCTCTTCTTCTTTTCTTCTCTTCTTCTCTTCTTCTTTTCTTCTTTTCTTCTCCGGGCCGCTCCGCAATCCATGCTGGCATGGAGGGAGGCTCCCGCTGTGTGACGGCGCTCCTCGTCTGACAGTTCTTAAATAACGGGGGGGGCGGGGCCACCCAGTGACCCCGCCCCCCTCTGACGCACGGTGACTTGACGGGACTTCCCTGTGGCATTCCCCGTGACGTCACAGGGAAGTCCCGTCAAGTCACCGTGCGTCAGAGGGGGGCGGGGTCACCGGGTGGCCCCGCCCCCCGTTATTTAAGAACTGTCAGACGAGGAGCGCCGTCACACAGCGGGAGCCTCCCTCCATGCCAGCATGGATTGCGGAGCGGCCCGGAGAAGAAAAGAAGAAGAGAAGAAGAGAAGAGAAGAAAAGAAGAAGAGAAGAGCGGGAGCCTCCCCCCCATGCCATGGGTGCGGAGCGGCCCGAGGAGAAGAAGATAGAAGACGCCGCGGAGGAGATGCTGGACGAGAACGCCGGAGGAAGAACCAGTAGAGCCAGAAGAACCAGAAGAACCAGAAGATGAAGGAAGATAGAAGAAAGAAGAAGCATTTAAATAAAGGAATTGTCAAAAACTGTCTCTTGTCATTTTTAACATTTTTGACACTTTTTTCGTGAAATGGTAGGGGTACTTATGTACCCCCTTACCATTTCACACAGGGGGGGGCCGGGATCTGGGGGTCACCTTGTTAAAGGGGGCTTCCAGATTCCGATAAGCCCTCCGCCCGCAGACCCCCACAACCACCGGCCAGGGTTGTGGGGATGAGGCCCTTGTCCTCATCAACATGGGGACAAGGTGTTTTGGGGGGCTACCCCAAAGCACCCTCCCAATGTTGAGGGCATGTGGCCTGGTACGGTTCAGGAGGGAGGGGGGGCCGCACTCTTGTCCCCCCCTCTTTTCCTGCGGCCTGCCAGGTTGCGTGCTCGGATAAGGGTCTGGTATGGATTTTTGGGGGGACCCCACGCCGGTTTTTTTTTTTTTTTTGGCGCGGGGTTCCCCTTAAAATCCATACCAGACCTGAAGGGTCTGGTATGGAATTTAGGGGGAACCCCACGTCATTTTTTTTTTTTAAATTTTGGCCGGAGTTCCCCTTAATATCCATACCAGACCTGAAGGGCCTGGTATGGAATTTAGGGGGACTCCCACGTCATTTTTTTTTTTTAATTTTGGTTCGGGGTTCCCCTTTGGGGAATTCCCATGCCGTTTTTATCAATGAACTTCTATGTGTATTGTCGGCAATGCAATAGCCGCGAGTAGTTTTAAATGAGTTTTTTCCTTCAAAATGTCATTTTGCTGTCAGACTGTTCTAAACACAGGAAACATGCGCCCCTTTACAGGCACACTATAGACACCCCCCAGGTACGAAATTTAAAGGGATATTACACTTTTATTGATTGACTTTAAGCATTATTAAAATCACTGCTCCTGAAAAAACGGCCGTTTTTAAAACTTTTTTTTGCATTGATCCATGTCCCCTGGGGCAGGACCCAGGTCCCCAAACACTTTTTATGACAATAACTTGCATATTAGCCTTTAAAATTAGCACTTTTGATTTCTCCCATAGACTTTTAAAGGGTGTTCCGCGGCATTCGAATTTGCCGCGAACACCCCAAATTGTTCGCTGTTCGGTGAACTTGCGAACAGCCAATGTTCAAGTCGAACATGAGTTCGACTCGAACTCGAAGCTCATCCCTACCCGTATACTACATTTCAGAGATCGTGAAAGCATCCTTAGAGTGGCCCGTACAGTGGCAGATCTGCACTATAAGAACAGCACTTCAATATATCCAGATTTTTCTGCAGCCACACAAAAACAAAGAGCCAGCTTCACTCATGTGAAAAAAGACTCAGAGACTTACAACTAGCTGTCATGGTTATGCAGTAATCTTTCTCTGTCTGCTTACTTCTCCTCATGTGTTCAGACTAAGAGGCCAGCCACTCTCACCTGGCTGTTTTTATAACCTCTCCTCTAAGCATGGCTCCACCCCAGGCCCTATCAGGGAACCCTATATTAACCTGTGCACTGTAAGACAGCGGTGTTGATCAACCATTGTGTATTCATTGTGTGTTTGGGTTCCTGTTTCCTGCTTGCTGTGTGCTCTTCGTTTGTCCCTGTTACCGGCCTTGGCGTGTTCCTGACTATTCCTGTCTGCTCGTGACCCTGACCTTTTGGCGTGTCCCTGACTATCCCTGTTTGCCTGTGACCCTGAACCTTTGGCGTGTACTCTGTTGTTCCTGTCTGCTAATCCCCTGACCTCTGCCTTATCCCTTTACTATCCTTGTTGTTCCAGCCTGCTGCTTCCTTCTCCTGTAGTCTAGCGTGAGCATGAGCTGTGAGACCCTAGGGGCCGCGACCTGGAGCCAGACTGCAGCGCAGTCCATCCTCACCACTAGAGGCTCTGGTGAACACCTGCTGGCTCTTAGACTCCGCACCCTGGGGAATCTATGCTCTAGCTCCCACTGGGATCTGTGTTAGTGATCCAGTAGACTTGCTTCCTGAACCTCCCTGGGTACTATCCGCAGCAGTCAGCAGTCAACATTGGGAGGGTGCTTTGGGGTAGCCCCCCAAAACACCTTGTCCCCATGTTGATAAGGACAAGGGCCTCATCCCCACAACCCTGGCTGGTGGTTGTGGGGGTCTGCAGGCGGGGGGCTTATCGGAATCTGTAAGCCCCCTTTAACAAGGGGACCCCCAGATCCCTCCCCCCTGTGTGAAATGGTACGGGTACCATTTCACTAAAAAAGTGTCAAAAATGTTGAAAATGACAAGAGACAGTTTTTGACAATTCCTTTATTTAAATGCTTCTTCTTCTTTCTTCTATCTTCTATCGGTTTCTTCCTCCATCTTCTTCTGGTTCTTCCTCCGGTGTTCTCGTCCAGTATCTTCCTCCGTGGTGTCGGCGTCTTCTGACCTTCTTCTCCGGGCCGCTCCGCATCCATGATGGCATGGAGGGAGGCTCCCGCTGTGTGACGCTTCTCTCTTCATCTTCTTCTCTTCATCTCTTCAGGGAAGAAGACGCTGACGCTGCGGAGGAAGATGCCGGACGAGAACACCGGAGGAAGAACCAGAAGAAGATGGAGGAAGAAACCGAAGGAAGATAGAAGGAAGAAGAAGCATTTAAATAAAGGAATTGTCAAAAACTGTCTCTTGTCATTTTTAACATTTTTGACACTTTTTTAGTGAAATGGTAGGGGTACAAGTACCCCCTTACCATTTCACACAGGGGGGATGGCCGGGATCTGTGGGTCCCCTTGTTAAAGGGGGCTTCCAAATTCCGATAAGCCCCCCGCCCACAGACCCCCACAACCACCGGCCAGGGTTGTGGGGATGAGGCCCTTGTCCTCATCAACATGGGGACAAGGTGTTTTGGGGGGGCTACCCCAAAGCACCCTCCCAATGTTGAGGGCATGTGGCCTGGTACGGTTCAGGAGGGGGGGGATGCTCTCTTGTCCCCCCTCTTTTCCTGCAGCCTGCCAGGTTGCGTGCTTGGATAAGGGTCTGGTATGGATTTTTAGGAGGACCCCACGCCATTTTTTTAAAAAATTTTGGCACGGGGTTCCCCTTAAAATCCATACCAGACCTGAAGGGTCTGGTATAGATATTGAGGGGGACCCCACGCTATTTTTTTTTTAAATTTTGGCTGGGGTTCCCCTATATATCCATACCAGACCTGAAGGGCCTGGTATGGAATTTAGGGGGTACCCCCACGTCATTTTTTTTTTTAATTTTGGTTCGGGGTTACCCTGTGGGGAATTCCCATGCCGTTTTTATCAATGAACTTTTATGTGTATTGTCGGACCGGTAATTCATTAATAGCCGCCAGTAGTTTTAAATGACTTTTTTTCCTTTGAAATGTCATTTTGCTGTCAGACTGTTTTAAACATGGGAAACATGCGCCCCTTTACAGGCATACTATAGACACCCCCCAGGTACGAAATTTAAAGAGGTATTGCACTTTTATTGTTTCACTTTAAGCATTATTAAAATCACTGTTCCCGAAAAAACGTCCGTTTTAAAAACTTTTTTTTGCACTGATCCATGTCCCCTGGGGCAGGACCCAGGCCCCCAAACACTTTTTATTACAATAACTTGCACATAAGCCTTTAAAATTAGCACTTTTGATTATTCATGTTCGTGTCCCGTGTAGTCTTTGTGTAGACTTTAACAGTGTTCGCGTGTTCGAACAAATTTTTTGTCTGTTCGCAAGTTCTACTTCCCTACTGAAGACAATTGCTGGTGTTCTGATCCTATTAATGCCATAGGCAGGCAGCTGCAGTATTTACAGTTAGTGTACTGTGTCCTCTGCACAGTGTGCACCTAAAGCTACCTGAAGACAATTGCTGTTGTTCTGATCCTATTAATACCACAGGCAGGCAGCTGCAGTATTTACAGTTAGTGTACTGTGTCCTCTGCACAGTGTGCACCCAAAGATACCTGAAGACAATTGCTGGTGTTCCTCTGATCCTATTAGTACCACAGGCAGGCAGCTGCAGTATTTACAGTTAGGGTACTGTGTCCTCTGCACAGTGTAGTTTAGTGTAGTTTAGTACACGCCCCACACTATATAAGGCCGTCTGCGTGGCGGCCTTGTGTAGTGTGTTGCGGCGGCGACAGAGAGATAGACAGAGAGACAATGTCATTTGATTTAAGTTAGAGTAGGCAGGCGAGTCAGTTAGCTGCTATATACTGTATTCAGTTTAGCTAGATCCGTTCCTGTTTTTCTCTTCCTACTGACAGGCAGGCAGGTGTGTTTACAGTATTTACAGCTACCTGAAGAAAATTGCTGGTGTTCTTCTGATCCTATTAGTCCTATTAGCTACAGTATTTACAGTTAGTGTAGTGCGTCCTCTGCACATTGTGCACCTAAAGCTACCTGAAGACAATTGCTGGTGTTCTCATACTAATAATACTACAGGCAGGCAGTTGATTCTGCTAGCTGTAGTATAATCAGTATATATATATATATATATATATATATATATACACATCCCAGCTTTGTGCAGCTACATCTCACTACAGGCTATTAGTATATCTGGAAGGCCAACAAGGAGAGGCAGACAGTCACACCAATAAAAGAGGGCAAGCAGGCTCTATGTCTAGAGGCAACAGTGCTGGTTGTGGACACGGTGGATCCTCATCAGCACGTGGCCGTGGGAAATGCTTGGCCTTTGTTTCGGCAGCAGGCCGTGTTGAGCCGCAACATGCCGAAGACTTGGTAGAGTGGATGACCAAGCCGTCCTCATCCTCCTCATCCTCTCTCACCCAGGCTCAGGGTACTTTGTCTGGCAAAGCAGCTGCCAACACGACCTCTTCCCTCGGCTCAATGGCATCAGTCACTCCTTGCCTAGCCCCACCATGTCCTCCTGAGGAGTCCCCCGAACTGTTTAACCACAGTGTTGGGTACATGCTCCAGGAGGATTCCCAGGGTTTTGAAGGCTCCGATGATGGTACCCAGCTAGAGGAAGGCAGTAACGTGAGCCCACAGAGAGGGGGTGCCCAAGAAGGACAGCAATCTGGCAGTCATGTTTCCCCAGCTGCAGCATACTGCCAGCTTTGCTCCAGTGATGAGGAGGGAGGGGATGATGAGGAAGTCACTGACTCCACGTGGGTGCCTGATAGAAGAGAGGAGGAGGAGGCACATCTCCAAGGAGGCAGGATGCTCTCCAGGGGCCAGCTTAAGGGCAGTACACCGACTGCATCACAACGCAGAGCTCCGCATGTGCAGGGCGCTGCTGTCTCTGCACACTATTCCAAAAGTTCTTTGGTGTGGGCCTTTTTTGAGATGAGTGCATCAGATCCCACCGCTGCTATTTGCAACATATGTCTCAAGTGTATCTCGCGTGGCCAAAACATCACCCGCTTGGGCACCACATGCTTGACCAGACAGATGTCGACCTGCCATGCAGTTCGTTGGCAAGAGTACCTAAAAGACCCACACCAAAGAACAAAGCGGACCTCTCCTTGCTCCTCATCAGCTGGGATCTCCAACCCCACTATACCTTCAGTCCTCTCTGAAACCTGCACTGAGAGGAATAAAGGTGTAGAATTAGGTGTGTCACAGCCAAGTACTTGCGGGCAATCTGCTATCGGTACACCAATGTCAGATTGTACCAGGCAAATTTCCCTGCCCCAGCTGCTGCACCACCGAAAGAAATTCGCTCCCAGCCATCCACATGCCCAGCGGTTGAATGCTAGCTTGGCTAAATTGCTAGCACTTCAATTGCTGCCGTTTCAGTTGGTAGACTCTGCCCCCTTCCGTGAGTTTGTGGAATGTGCGGTTCCTCAGTGGCAGGTTCCCAAACACCACTTTTTCTCATGGAAGGCGATTCCGGCTCTCTACCGGCATGTGGAAGGCAATGTCTTGGCCTTGCTGGACAGGGCAGTCAGTGGTAAGATGCATATTACCGCTGACTCATGGTCCAGCAGGCATGGACAGGGATGTCATCTATCTTTCACCGCGCACTGGGTGACTTTTCTGGCAGCTGGGAAGGATGCAGGACAGGGTGCAGTAGTGTTGGAGGTTGTTCTGCCATCACGCCTCCAAAATGCTACTACTGGTGATTCTGCCACACCTCTCTCCTCCACCCCCTCCTCTTCTTCTTTCTCCATGGCCTCTTCCTTTGCTGATTTGTCCTCGGAACCAGTGGTGCTCCGTAGGCGTTCAAGGGGCTACGCAAGCACGCAGGCAAAAAGATGCCATGCGGTGCTTGAGCTGGTGTGCTTGGGGGACAGGAGCCACACTGGGGTAGAGATTCTGTCAGCTCTACAGGGGCAGGTTCAGAGGTGGTTGACGCCACGCCAGCTTAAGGCAGGTATGGTGGTTTGCGACAATGGCACCAACCTCCTCTCCGCCCTCCGACAGGGACAAATGACCCACGTGCCCTGTTTGGCTCACGTCCTTAACTTGGTGGTGCAGCAGTTCTTGGGCAGGTACCCGGGCTTACAGGATGTCCTGAGGCAGGCCAAGAAAGTCTGTGTGCATTTCCGCAGGTCATATAATGCCAGTGCTCGGCTGACTGACCTCCAAAAGGAATTTAACCTACCAAAGAACTGCCTAATCTGTGACATTCCCACCAGGTGGAACTCAACGTTGGCCATGCGGTAGCGGCTGCACACGCAGCAGAGGGCCATCAATGAGTACCTATGCGACTATGGCACCAGGACAGAATCAGGGGAGCTTGTTTTTTTTCCCCACGCTAGTGGGCTATGATCAGGGATGCATGCACTGTCCTGTCACCATTTGAGGAGGCCACAAGGATGGTGAGCAGTGACAGTGCATGCATCAGTGACGCTGTCCCTCTTGTCCACCTATTGGAGCACACGCTGCATGGAATAATGGACAGGGCACTTGAGGCAGAACAGAGGGAGGAAGAGGAGGACTTCCTTACCTCTCAAGGCCCCCTTTATCCAGACAGTGTTCCTGCGTGCCCGCCGATCACACAGGAAGAGGAGGAGGAGGATTGTGTTAGCATGGAGGTGGAGCCTGGTACTCAGCATCAGCAGCAGTCTTCAAGGGATCATTTACAGTCCGAAGAAACCCATGGACTTGTACATGGCTGGGAGGAGGTGGCTGCAGATCATGTCATCCTTAGTGACCCAGAGGACTCTGGATCGAATGCCTCAGCAAACCTACGCTGCATGGCCCCCCTGATCATGCAAAGCCTGCGGAAGGATCCTCGTATTCGTGGTATCAAGGGGAGGGATCATTACTGGCAAACTTCCTTGATCCATGTTACAAGGGAAAGCTTGCGGACCTTATCTTGCTATCGCAGAGGCAGCAGAGGACGATACATCTTTGGAAAGCCTTGCAAAAAGGTTTGTGCAACGCGTTTCCAGAGCCTGGGAGGTTACAATTCCCAGGTCCTCCTGGACAACGTGTTGCTGAGGCTTCGGTCAGTCACAGAAGGAGCGGTGGAGAAGGTGGTCATCTGACCGATGCATTCAGACAATTTTTTAGTCTGTAGCCCCAAGGTCTGATCGGTTCCAGCAACCATCGCCAGTGTCTGATTCACATGGTGCAGGATTACCTAGGGCCAAGATCAGACTTGGACACCTTTCCCACTGAAAATCCTCTGGGTTACTGGGTCTCGAGTAGGGATAAGCCAAACACCCACCTGTTCGGTTCGCACCAGAACTTGCGAACAGGCAAAAAATTTGTTCGAACACGTGACCACCATTAAAGATGGGACACGAACATGAATAATCAAAAGGGCTAATTTTAAAGGCTTATATGCAAGTTATTGTCATAAAAAGTGTTTGGGGACCTGGGTTCTGCCCCAGGGGACATGGATCAATGCAAAAAAAAGTTTTAAAAACGGCCGTTTTTTCGGGAGCAGTGATTTTAATAATGCCTAAAGTGAAACAATAAAAGTGTAAAATTCCTTTAAATTTCGTACCTGGGGGGTGTCTATAGTATGCCTGTAAAGGGGCGCATGTTTCCTGTGTTTAGAACAGTCTGACAGCAAAATGACATTTCAAAGGAAAAAAGTCATTTAAAACTACTCGCGGCTATTAATGAATTGCCGGTCCGACAATACACATAAAAGTTCATTGATAAAAACGGCATGGGAATTCCCCAAAGGGGAATTGTGGGGGGTTCCCCTAAATTCTATACCAGGCCCTTCAGGTCTAGTATGGATATTAAGGGGAACCCCGGCCAAATTTTTTTTTAAAAATGGCGTGGGGTCCCCCTCAAAATCTATACCAGACCCTTCAGGTCTGGTATGGTTTTTAAGGGGAACCCCGCACCAAAATTAAAAAAAAAATGTCGTGGGGTCCCCCCAAAAATCCATACCAGACCCTTATCCAAGCACACAACCTGGCAGACCGCAGGAAAAGAGGGGGGACGAGAGAGCGCCCCCCTCCTGAACTGTACCAGGCCACATGCCCTCAACATTGGTAGGGTGCTTTGGGGTAGCCCCCAAAAACACCTTGTCCCCATGTTGATGAGGACAAGGGCCTCATCCCCACAACCCTTGCCCAGTGGTTGTGGGGGTCTACGGGCGGGGGGCTTATCGGAATCCGGAAGCCCCCTTTAACAAGGGGACCCCCAGATCCCGGCCCTCCCCCTGTGTGAAATGGTAAGGGGGTACAAAAGTACCCCTACCATTTCACAAAAAAACTGTCAAATATGTGAAAAATGACAAGAGACAGTTTTTGGCAATTGCTTTATTTAAATGCTTCTTCTTTCTTCTATCTTCTGTCTTCTATCTTCCTTCGGTTTCTTCCTCCATCTTCTTCTGGTTCTTCTGGTTCTTCCTCCGGTGTTCTCATCCTGCATCTTCATCCGTGGCGTCTTCTTCCCTTCTTCTCCTCGGCCGCTCCGCATCCATGATCCGCATCCATGATCCATGATCCATGCTCCCGCTGTGTGACGCTTCTCCTCTTCAGACGGTTCTTAAATAACGGGGGGCGGAGCCTCCCGGGGACCCCGCCCCCCTCTGATGCACAGGGACTTGACGGGACTTCCCTGTGGCATTCCCCATGACGTCAGAAGGGGCGGGGTTATGTAATGGGTGACCCCCTCTGACGTCACGGGGAATGCCACAGGGAAGTCCCCGTCAAGTCCCCGTGCGTCAGAGGGGGCGGGGTCACCGGGTGACCCTGCCCCATCATTATTTAAGAACCGTCAGAAGAGGAGAAGCGTCACGCAGCGGGAGCCTCCCTCCATGCCATCATGGATGCGGAGCGGGCCAAAGAGAAGAAGGGAAGAAGACGCCGCGGATGAAGATGCAGGACGAGAACACTGGAGGAAGAACCAGAAGAAGAAGAAGATGGAGGAAGAAACCAAAGGAAGATAGAAGATAGAAGAAGCATTTAAATAAAGGAATTGTCAAAACTGTCTCTTGTCATTTTTAACATTTTTGACAGTTTTTTTGTGAAATGGTATGGGTACTTTTGTACCCCCTTACCATTTCACACAATGTTGAGGGCATGTGGCCTGGTACAGTTCAGGAGGGGGGGCGCTCTCTCGTCCCCCCCTCTTTTCCTGCGGCCTGCCAGGTTGCATGCTCGGATAAGGGTCTGGTATGGATTTTTGGGAGGACCCCACGCCGTTTTTTTTTTTTTTTTTGGCGCGGGGTTCCCCTTAAATCCATACCAGACCTGAAGGGTCTGGTATGGAATTTAGGGGGAACCCCACGTCATTTTTTTTTACATTTTGGCCAGGGTTCCCCTTAATATCCATACCAGACCTGAAGGGCCTGGTATGGAATTTAGGGGGACTCCCACGTCATTTTTTTTTTTTTTTTTTTTTTATTTTGGTTCGGGGTTTCCCTGTGCTGAATTCCCATGCCGTTTTTATCAATGAACTTCTATGTGTATTGTCGGCAATGCAATATCCGCGGGTAGTTTTGAATGGAATTTTTCCTTCGAAATGTCATTTTGCTGTCAGACTGTTCTAAACACGGGAAACATGCGCCCCTTTACAGGCATACTATAGACACCCCCCAGCTACGAAATTTAAAGGGATATTACACTTTTATTGTTTGACTTTGACTTTGTTTGGTCTGGTATGGATTTTTAGGGGGACCCACGCCATTTTTTTTTTAATTTTGGCGCGGGGTTCCCCTTAAAATCCATACCAGACCTGAAGGGCCTGGTATTGGATTTTGGGGGAACCCCACGCATTTTTTTTCTGAATTTTGAAATGTGTTTTGCCAGACCGACATTTCATTATAGCCGCGAATTGAACCAGTGTAAAAAAAAAAAAGTGTAGAGGTGCGCCCGCTCAACCTATGCAAATGCATTTACGTTGCTTGACATTTACTAAGATTTTGCTGGCGCACTGAACCAAAGCATTTGAACAAGCGCAAATGCCATTTGAGCATGCGCAGTGTATAAATTCACCTCCTGCAGCTCTAAATGCGGCTTGTTCAGAAAAATACACTTTCTCATTCTATTTTGGCCATATTTGTTACTTGGACAGTTAGTGCTACACTTCCCCACATCACCCCACATCACCCCCATGATATTGGCACTTCCAGCTTGTTTAAATTTTAAGTTAAAGATGCCATGTGCCATGTCTATAGTGGCGTACTGATCACCTCTTCCCATGCGCCGGGAAGAGAATAGTAAATGGGGGGATCGCGCTGTGTTAGCGGCGCAAATGCTTTGTAAATAAGAAAATGTCATTTGCGCATTGGTGTGCACCGCAAGTCATGGCGCAAGTCATGGCGGATGAAGATGCAGGACGAGAACACCGGAGGAAGAACCAGAAGAACCAGAAGAAGAAGAAGATGGAGGAAGAAACCAAAGGAAGATAGGAGATAGAAGATAGAAGAAAGAAGAAGCATTTAAATAAAGCAATTGTCAAAACTGTCTCTTGTCATTTTTAACATTTTTGACAGTTTTTTAGTGAAATGGTAGAGGTACTTTTGTACCCCCCTACCATTTAACACAGGGGGGAGGGCCGGGATCTGGGGGTCCCCTTGTTAAAGGGGACTTCCGGATTCCGATAAGCCCCCCCACCCGCAGACCCCCACAAACACTGGGCAAGGGTTGTGGGGATGAGCCCCTTGTCCCCATCAACATAGGGACAAGGTGTTTTTGGGGGCTACCCCAAAGCACCCTCCCAATGTTGAGGGCATGTGGCCTGGTACAGTTCAGAAGGGGGGCACTCTCTCGTCCCCCCCTTTTTTCCTGTGGCCTGCCAGGTTGCGTGCTCGGATAAGGGTCTGGTATGGATTTTTGGGGGCACCCCACGCCATTTTTTTTTTATTTTGGCGCGGGGTTCCCCTTAAAATCCATACCAGACCTGAAGGGCCTGGTATGGAATTTAGGGGGACCCCCCACGTCATTTTTTTCTAAATCTTGGTTCAGGGTTCCCTTGTGGGGAATTCCCATGCTGTTTTTATCAATGAACTTTTATGTGTATTGTCGGACCGGCAATTCATTAATAGCCGCGAGTAGTTTTAAATGACTTTTTTTTTCTTTGAAATGTCATTTTGCTGTCAGACTGTTCTAAACACGGGAAACATGCGCCCCTTTACAGGCATACTATAGACACCCCCCAGGTACGAAATTTAAAGGAATATTACACTTTTATTGTTTCACTTTAAGCATTATTAAAATCACTGCTCCCGAAAAAACTGACGTTTTTAAAACTTTTTGTTGCATTGATCCTTGTCACCTGGGGCAGGACCCGGGTTCCCAAACACTTTTTATGACAATAACTTGCATATAAGCCTTTAAAATGAGCACTTTTGCTTTCTCCCATAGTCTTTTAAAGGGTGTTCCGTGGCCTTCAAATTTGCTGCGAACACCCCAAATTGTTCGCGGTTCAGCGAACCGCGAACAGCCAATGTTCGAGTCAAACATGAGTTCGACTCCAACTCGAAGCTCATCCCTAGTCTTGAGGATGGATCACTGGCCAGAGCTTGCACAGTATGCAATTGAGCTACTGGCCTGTCCTGCATCCAGCGTTCTTTCAAGAACGCACATTCAGTGCTGCTGGAGGCTTTGTAACCGATCACAGGGTGCGCCTGTCCACCGAATCAGTCAATCGGCTGACCTTCATAAAAATTAATCAGTCTTGGATCACCAGCTACCAAGCACCTGATGCTGATGTAACCGAATATTTTTTTTTTAAATGTGAGATCCCTTCAAGACTGCCTATGCTGATGCTGAGTGACTATCCTGTTATGCTGAGTGACAGTCCTCTTCCTCCTCAATTTGCTGATAGCTTGTAAGAACATTTTTGGTTCTGGGCACCGCCACCAGTGACTAAGGCCCAATTTTTCTGCCCCTGTTTTAAAGGGGTGTATAAATACAATTTTTGATGCAATACTTTGCAGCAGGGCTCATTCCTGCACTTCAACTATAGTATCTGTGAGGGGTTGCAGTGTTGTGGCACCAGCATCAGTACCCAAGGCCCGATTTTTCAGCCCCTGTTTAACAGGGGTGTATAATTAAAATTTTTGATGAAATACTTTGCAGCAGGGCTCATTCCTGTGTTCCAACTATAGCATCTGTGAGGGATTGCAGTGTTGTGGCACCAGTGCCTAAGGCCCAATTTTTCTGCCCCTGTTCAACAGGGACATGTAATTACAATTCTTGATCTAATATTTCACAGCAGGACCCATTCCTGCATTCACCAAGAGTAACTGTGAGGGCTTACAGTGTTGTGGCAACATCACCACCACCACCACCACCACCACCACCAAATGCCCAATTTTTCTGCCCCTGTTCAACAGGTGCATGTAATTACAATTCTTGATATAATATTTCACAGCAGGGCCTGTTCCAGCGCCCACCAAGAGTAACTGTGAGGACTTACAGTGTTGTGGCACCAGCACCACCAAAGGCCTGATTTTTCTACCACTGTTCAACAATGGCATGTAATTACAATTTTTGATCTAATATTCACAGCAGGGCCCGTTCCTGCGCCCACCAAGAGTAACTGTGAGGGCTTACAGTGTTATGGCAATGCCAACACCTAAGGCCCCAATTTCTGCAGAGTATATAGGGCAGGCCCCTACTTTCAAACATCCAACTTACAAACGACTCCTACTTGCAAATGGAAGGAGACAACAGGAAGTGAGATGAAATCTACCCCTAGGAAGGGAAATTCTCTCCTGTAAGAGTTGATATGGGAAAAACGTGTCTCCTCTCCACTGATGCTTTATCACCAATCCTTGTTTCACTAAAAAACCCAAATTTTCAAAAAACATTTGACATTGGACAGAAAGTGAGGTGAAATCTTCTGAAGAGGTGCACAGACAGCAAATCAAATGTTACAGGGGTGATAACTCTTCCCTATGTTTTCCAAAAAGCTTTCTACTTAACAACAAATCTACAGTCCCTGTCTTGTTTGCACCGCCTGTATACTGCTGTTCAGAGTATATAGGGCCTGGGGGCCCCACGCCTTTCCTTTTTTTAATTTGGGTGCAGGGTTTCCCTTAATATCCATACAAGACCCAAATGGCCTAGTAATGGACTGGGGGGGTACCCATGCCGTTTGTCTCACTGATTTTCATCCATATTGCCGGGACCCGACATTACATTAAAGCCGCAAGCAGTTTTAAATTACTTTTATTCCTTTACAAATGTCATTTTGTGCAGGGACTGTTCTAAGCACAGGAAACACCTGCCACTTTACAGGCATACTATAGACACCCCCCAGGTATGATATTTAAAGGAATATTTCATTTTTTTTTCACTTTAAGCATCTTTAAAATCACTGCTCCCGAAAAAACATCCGTTTTTAAAACTTTTTTTTCCATTGATACATGTCCCCTGGGGCAGGACCCAAACCCTTTTTAGGACAGTAACTTGCATATTAGCCTTTAAAATTAGCACTTTTGATTTTCGAACGTTTGAGTCCCATAGACTTTAACAGGGTTCTAAAGTTTGCGCAAACTTTCGGTCCGTTCGCAGGTTCTGGTGCGAACTGAACCGGGGAGTGTTCGGCTCATCCCTACTGAGGAACCTATGCAGCTGGGCCTAACCAGGTTATCTCCCGAAGAACGCGCTAGGAGCAGAACTCTGGGCCTGTGCCTTTACTGTGGGGTCAAAGGTCATTTAAGATGTCGGTAGGGACACTCCACCAGGAGTGTATATCCTTCCTTGTCTTATCTAAAGCTTCATCTCCTATCATATTATGTCTTCCTTGGTTACGGCTCCATTCTCCACATGTTGACTGGACTGCTGGACAGATCCTGGCTTGGGGTTCCTCCTGTTCCTCTTCCTCCGATTTCTGGGATGTGTCCTGCAATAGTCGGACTGATGCACTCTCGAGATCATGTGGCACTCTGGATGAGGAGCCCACCTATGAACCTGAGCCTATCATTCACTTCAGTTTGCATAACCGTTTACCTTTGCCTGTGCCTAAACTCCTTTGGACGCACAGCCAGGCAAACTTGTCCGCAGGTTCCACAGTCGCTACGCCCTGTGATGCAATTGAGATAGTTGCTACACCTGGCGATACTATTCAGTCAGCCTCTGCACCAGTTAAGCCAGTCCAACCCATGCCCAGTGAGCTTCCTGCCTTTTCTTATTCAGCACCTTCTGTAACCTGGTCTCACCCTACTACTCACCCTACTACTACTATATCCATTTAAACCTGTCTAAGAGGCTCAATCCATCCTTTGGATAGACCACCCCATTCGGCCAGGTGGGGTTTTCAACCTTTTTTCAGGACTCTCTGCATTCTGCTTGTGTTTCAGCTATCCAGCTTGACTCCTGTGACACATCACTTTCTAACCAACCTGGTCTCAGGGATCCATTGACCTCTGCCCAGTCTGATGATCCTGTGCTGGATGTTCAGCTCATCTTTTAGGGTCTGGGGGACCCTGCTCCTGATGGTCTTCTCATGCCCTTACCCATTCCTAAGAAGCCTTTAGTCCTCAATAAGCCCTCTCGTCCTCTCCCCACGGTTTTGGTCTCTGAGCATAATCTAAAGTACGAGGTCAAGTTCTGGATTCCCGGCGGCATAGAGGCATTCTTCAGTACCTCGTACATTGGAAAGGGTTTAGTCCTGAGGAGAGGTCTTGGATCACTGCATCTGAGATCTTTGCGCCTCGTCTGTTGAGGAGGTTTCATCTGGAGTTTCCCTTTAAGCCTGGGCCCAGGCGGGGGAAGGGGAAGCCCCATAAGAGGGGGGTACTGTCATGGTTATGCAGTAATCTTTCTCTGTCTGCTTACCTCTCCTCATGTGTTCAGAGGCCAGCCACTCTCACCTGACTGTTTTTATAACCTCTCCTCTAAGCATGGCTCCACCCCAGGCCCTATCAGGAAACCCTATATTAACCTGTGTACTGCAAGCCAGCGGTGCTGATCAACCATTGTGTATTCATTGTGTGTTTGGCTTCCTGTTTCCTGCTTGCCGTGTGCTCTTCGTTTGTCTCTGTTACCGGCCTTGGTGTGTTCCCAACTATTCCTGTCTGCTCGTGACCCTGACCTTTTGGTGTGTCCCTGACTATCTCTGTTTGCCTGTGACCCTGAACCTTTGGCGTGTACTCTGTTGTTCCTGTCTGCTAGTCGCCCTGACCTCTGCCTTATCCCTTTACTATCCTTGTTGTTCCAGCCTGCTGCTTCCTTCTCCTGTAGTCTACCATGTGAGTGAGCTGTGAGACCCTAGGGGCCGCGACCTGGAGCCAGACTGCAGCGCAGTCCATCCTCACCACTAGAGGCTCTGGTGAACACCTGCTGGCTCTTAGACTCCGCACCCTGGGGAATCTATGCTCTAGCTCCCACTGGGATCTGTGTTCTGTGTTAGTGATCCAGTAGACCTGCTTCCTGCACCTCCTTGGGTACTATCCGCAGCAGTCAGTCCTAGGATCCACTATCTTAGCGGTGCACTTCAGACTCCTACGGAGTGCATCTGTCACCTGGTCTTAGATGACCTGACACTAGCCTACAGTATGTTGTACCCGGCAAAATTAAGAGTGGTGGATAGGGGCAAAGTTTCCTTCTTTAACACCCCCACTGAGGCCTCACGCTGGTTGGATATTAGGGGGCGCCAGGGCCCAGATGCGCACCATTGAACGTGCAATGAGTTAATTGTGGCACTCATGTAAAGTTGGCAAAATAGACATTCGTGCCATTTTCTAGTGTTTGGCATACCCGTTATATCACCTGGTACTACTTTAATTCAGCGACATGTCCCGCCTGGTTCTATACATGGATTAAAACAACTTTCTGAACTGATATTGGGAGAGGAGAAGAAGGAGAGGGTAAAAACTGTCTGGAATCCTTTTCTTCCCCTCTTGCTGGCACCTAGTTGGACTACCTATTGACTTATTGCCAGAGAGGAAAAGGGGATTTTTTTTTTGCTCTTCGTTTGCTGTTTTTTTTTCTTTTTTTCACTCTCTCTTGATGGTTTTCCACTTAATAATCTACTACCGGGAGCGGTAGGAATTGGAGGGAGAAGAGACTTATTGTTTTGTTTATTTTTTTCTCTCCTCCATACTGCATATTGTTTTGGACGCTACCCAGCTCCTTCAAGCTACACCACTTATGGTCATGAGGTGTAGCAGATATCATTAGAGACCTGTGACCCCCCAAGGTCACTTAATTTCTTTTTGGTTATGGGATAAAGGCACACGACAGGTTGGGGTTGTGTGCAGGGTGGGATGGGTGATTGTTTTTTGCTGGTTTGTGCTGTGTGCTGCTGGTGTTCTTTGCTCTGATCTCCACAGGATGAATAATTTGTCAGGAACTTGCTCACAGGAAGGTCCCATTAGTTCATCTCTCTTCTCTACATACAAATGAAGGGTAAGATAAACTTAATGTCCTGGAATGTAGTTGGATAAATTCAAAAGTTAAGAGATCTCTCATATTTGACTTTATTAAGAGATATAAACCACATATTATTCTATTGCAAGAAACACATCTACAGGGTTCTAAAGTCATGGCCTTAAAAAAAGCTAATATTATGAGAGTATTTCATGCTGAATATTCCACCTACTCTAGAGGAGTCGCTATTCTGGTCACTAAAAATGCTGCAGCCCACATTGTACAGGTTAAACTGGACCCAAATGTTTGATACGCTATCTTAGTGTGTCAAATGTTCAATGTGTGTTTAACCTTGGTATGTGTATATGTTCCTCCCCCCTTCTCTTTTCAAGTACTTGAAAATATCTTGAAGAAAGCTATATTAATTGCACAGGGCCCATTACTGTTGCTGGGGGACTTCAATGCAGTGTCTGCTGGGACTCTAGATAGACATGGTACTGTATCTGACTCTCGCCATATCATATCATCCTGGCTGGAGCGTTATGCTCTCACAGATGTCTGGAGACAAAGAAACCCAGGAATCAGAGAATATTCTTGTCACTCTGAGTCTCACAGGACGCTGTCTAGGATAGACTTAGTACTATCTTCTGTAGATGCACTCCAGTATATATCCAGTGTCAGATATCTCCCTAGAGCTATATCAGATCATTCTCCCATGGAGGTTACACTCGATCTGAATGCTCCACGGGGAAGACGACAATGGCGGATAAACATACACTGGCTTCAAGAAGAATTCATTAATATAAAATGCAAAATTAACATTGACCAATATTGGAAAGAGAATGGGACGGAAACATCAGTTGCCAATCAATGGGATGCCTTTAAGGCAACTATGAGAGGGGTGTTTACTACAGAGACAAGATATTTTTCTAAAGCTTTTAACTCCAATATGAAAGTGGCGGAGGTCAAAGCAACTGAAGCTGAAAGAGGGTATATACGTGACCCATCCCCTAGTAGATACCAATCTTGGCAAGACCAAACATGACAGTACAAACTACTACTAACTGAACACACTGTAAAAGGACAACTGCACCAGACCAGGTCTTTCTTTGAATTTGGGGACAAGAGTGGCCGCCTTCTATCTTTCCTGGCGACACCACTTAATGCTCTGATTTCAGTAATGCAACTCAAAAGACCCAATGGAGACATGGTAAGGGAATCTCATGAGATTTTAAACACCTTTCTGCACTTTTATGAAACCCTATACCAGACGCAGACCCAACATACAGACCAGGAGATGGCCCTTTACCTAGAGAACTTGACACTACCTTCACTAGAACAGAGTGATAGTGATGCTTTGGAGCAACCAATAACACAGGAGGAGATATGTGGTGCAATTTCCTCTTACAAACCTGGTAAGTCACCTGGCCTTGATGGGTTTCCGGCTGACTGGTACCAGTTACATAAAGAGAGACTGGTGCCGTCTCTCCAAAAAGTTTTTTTAGCAGCTGAAAAGATGGTATATTACTAGACTCTATGCGGGAGGCTTTAATTGTAGTGATCCCCAAACCTGGGAAAGATCCACAAGAATGTGAGTCATTTAGGCCAATATCTCTGATCAACTCTGATGTCAAGATACTGGCCAAAATATTGGCCAGTAGACTGATGTCAGTGATTCTTAAATTAATAAATTCTGATCAGACTGGATTCATACCCGGTCGCTCTACCAAAATTAATTTACGCAGATTATATGTCAATTTATAGATCCAACATATAAATACAGGCAAAAGAGTGATTGCGTCTTTAGACACCAAAAAAGCGTTTGATGCAGTAGAATGGAACTATTTATTTTCCCTCCTAGGCAAATTAGGCTTTGGACCCAAATTTATCTCCTGGGAAAAATTATTATACAAGGAACCCCAAGCGTGCATTAGAGTAAATGGGCTCATATCTGACTCCTTTCAGATCCATAGGGGAACGAGACAGGGGTGCCCCCTGTCTCCTTTCATATTTGCTCTCGCGATTGAGTCACTAGCGGCTAAACTCAGGACCCACGACACCATTAAGGGATTTCTGGTTGGGGATCTGGAGCAACACATATCGTTGTACGCGGATGACATGCTCCTATACTTGGGAGATTCTGACGCGTCTTTAACGGCCGCGGTCTCCTTGATTCGGGAATTTGGAGATTTTTCTGGATTTAGAATCAATTGGACCAAGTCGGTCCTTTTTCCTCTGGATTCACAACCAGATTTGACTTTTTCAGCCCAATGTCCCCTGGCCAGGGTAAGAAGTTTCAAATATTTAAGGATAATGATCCAATTACCGGAAGATTCATTCATCAAGGCCAATTTATGGCCTGTAATTAAAGCGTTTAGAGACAGGATACAGAAATGGAAGGACCTCCCACTTACACTATATGGTAGAGCTAATTTATTTAAGATGATCTTCCTCCCTAAATTTCTTTACATGCTCTCCAATGCCCCAATCTACATACCAAAAAAAAATTCAAACATATTAACTCCTTATTGACTTCTTTTCTGTGGGGCAATAAGGTAGCTAGAGTCTCCCTGGAGATTCTACAACTACCAGTGCAGAGAGGGGGACTGACAGTACCTGATCTGTGCCTATATTACCTAGCTTCCCAATTAATACATACTGTATCCACTTTCAAATGTTCCCACAGCTGATAAATGTGGCAGTTGCAGTTGAAGCCGCAGCGGTAACTTCTTATGAAACCTTACTGAATTTCTTTTTTAGAGAAGAGGTGCCCACAGTAGGAGGTAGAGAGATACTCAAATCTGCTAAACGGATCCTGGGGATCTGTATAAAACATATAATGGACACCCCTCTTCACCTATCACCTAATGCTCCGTTGTGGTTTAACCCATGCTTGAAAGAATTTTTTCAATTGGAGGATGGAATTAGGTGGGCCAAATTTGGGCTCACATATCTCCATCAACTATACAATAATGGTGAACTGAAGTCCTTTTCACAGTTGAGAAGAGAACTGAACATTCCGGAGACGTGGGAGTACCAGTTCACTAGACTGAGACATGTTGCCCATGCTCAGTTTGGGGCGGGGCCAATGTCTCTGGAAAACTCTAAACTGGAAAAAGTCTTGCTACCCCAGACCACACAAAATTGATATCTACCCATTACAATACACTTGCAGAAAGGGTAAACCCAAGGGAAAGGAAACTTAGGGAAAAATGGTTGGAGATTATACCAGAAATCACAGTGGAACAATGGGAAGGGGTCCTGACTTCATATTTACCTACAGTTATTACTGCTAGAGACAAACTGATACAACTCAGATACGTACATCAAATGTATTATACTCCTCTCAGGTTATATAAAATGGGAAGGAAAGACAATCCCACATGTCATAAATTTCTGGCAGCAGAAGGCACTTTTATTTATATGGTATGGGAATGTAATAGGATAAGATCATTATGGTCACAAGTAACCCAATTCATTGCTGACATGCTCGATATACCGAACATTTGTAGTCCACTTTTGGGACTTCTGGGAGTAACAGAAGATGAGATTATGAGTAATAATATAAGAACACTACTAAAACTGCTATTCCACTATGTAAGAAAATTGATTGCTGTCAACTGGATTAGGCAGGACTATCTTACATTGAATGCTGGGAAGAACTTGGTTAATGCAAACATCACCATGTATAAAAAGACATATGAATCTAGGGGATCCTCCAAAAAATTCAATAAAGTTTGGGGTAACTGGATCAACTCTGAAGACATGGTACAATCTGACATGTAGATAAAGAGGATGCAAAAACCTCTGCAGTGGTGGTAAAGAGATCTTGTTGGGAGATGGGCAGCAGCACGCGGCACAAAGTTTCTAAGGGAGTTCCACCTCGACTTTGGTACATACTATATGATTAATATGTCTCTTGTTTACAGGGGCACATAGTTTTCTAAGGTAATCTGTTTGACTTTTTATTTGTTTTGGTTTATTCTGGTTCTTTTAAAAAAAAAGGGGATAGCCGAATGTAAAATTAAAACAAGACATAGACATAGAGATGAATAATAATATTTATTGTGTATACAGTTATCACAGGATTTGATGTATTTCAGATTGTAATCTGTCTGTTTATTGCATTTTGTTATTAACCTGTATGCACATTTGGCGAATAAAAAGCTTTATAAATAAAAAAAAAGAAGATCATACTGTCACTCACCTATGTAGATATCAAAATTAATGAGATATGCTGTATATATAGTCCCTTGCAAAAGTATTCACCCCTCTTGGCATTGTTCGTGTTTTGTTGCCTCACGATCTGGAATTAACTTGGATTGTTTGAGGATTTGCATCATTTAATTTACAGAACATGCCCACAACGTTGAATATTTTTTTTGTTTTGTTTTTATTGTGAAGCAAACAACAAATAGGACAAAATAACAGAAAAAGTCAATGTGCATAACTATTCACCCCCCTAAAGTCAAAACCTCGTGGAGCCACCTTTTGCGGCTTTCACAGCTCCAAGTTGCTTTGGATAAGTCTCTCTGAGCTTGCCACATCTTACCACTGGGATTTTTGCCCATTCCTCCTTGCAAAACTGCTCCAGCTCCTTAAAGTTGGATGGTTTGCGCTTGTGAACAGCAATCTTTAAGTCTGACCACAGATTTTCTATTGGATTGAGGTCTGGGCTTTGACTGGGCTATTCCAACATATTTACATGTTTCCCTTTAAACCACTCAAGTGTTGCTTTAGCAGTGTGTTTGGGGTCATTGTCCTGCTGGAAGGTGAACCTCCGTCCTAGCCTCAAATCACACACAGAGTGGTACAGGTTTTGCTGAAGAATATCCCTGTATTTAGCACCATCCACCTTTCCCTCAACTCTGACCAGTTTCCCAGTCCCCGATTGCTGAAAAACATCCCCACAGCATGATGCTGCCACTACACCATGTTTCACTGTGGGGATGGTGTTCTTTGGGTGATGTGTTGGGTTTGCGCCAGACATAGAGTTTTGTTTGATGGCCAAAAAGTTCAATTTTAGTCTCATCAGACCAGAGCACCTTCCTCCATACATTTTGGGAGTCTCCCACATGCCTTTTCGTGAACTCAAAACGTGCCATTTTGTTTTTTGCTGAAAGTAATGGCTTTCTTCTGGCCACTCTGCCATAAAGCCCAACTCTATGGAGCGTACGGCTTATTGTCGTCCTATGTACAGATACTCCAGTCTCTGCTGTGGAACTCTGCAGATCCTCCAGGGTTACCTTAGGTCTCTGTGCTGCCTCTCTGATTAATTCCCTCCTTGCCTGGTCCATGAGTTTTGGTGTGCGCCCGTCTCTTGGCAGGTTTGCTGTTGTGCCATGTTCTTTCCATTTGGTTATGATAGATTTGATGGTGCTCCTAGGGATCATGAAAGATTTGGAATTTTTTTTATAACCTAACCCTGACTTGTACTTCTCAACAACATTGTCCCTTACTTGTTTGGAGTGTTCCTTGGTCTTCATGGCAGTGTTTGGTTAGTGGTGTCTCTTGCTTTCAAAAAGGTGTGTATATGTAATGACAGATCGATCACGTGACACTTAGATTGTACACAGGTGGACATCATTTTACTAATTATTTGACTTCTGAAGGTAATTGGTTGCACCCAAGCTTTTTATGGGCTTTATAACAAAGGGGGTGAATACATACGCACATGCCAATTTTCAGTTTTTTAATTCTGAAAAATAGTTTTATGTATATATTTTTCTAATTTTACTTCACCAACTTAGACTATTGTGTTCTGATCCATCACATATAATTCAGATTAAAAAAACATTGAACTAAAGGCTGTAATGTAACAAAATGGGTAAAAGCCAAGGGGGTGAATACTTTTGCAAGGCACTGTGTATTGTTATGAAGCATTAACAAGCCAGTTCAAGGTAGTTTCACTTATTTTGTAGTTCATAGATATCTGGTTCTAAAAGGCATGCTTGTTACTGTGTGTACATCTGTTCATAAAATTTTGCACAGTAGTAAAAGTAGAAAGAAGAAATTGTTCTGAATTATGTAATCTAAGTTGTTTTTAACTGGATGCTGTCTGCTTACAAATATATACAACCAAGCTTTCTTGTACAAGCTTCACACTTGTTTTCTGACATCCATCAGAAGATTTGTCGCTCTGCATCCCTGGCATGCTGATAATTAAAGCTGCTAAAGATGATTCTCTTCTTTGTTAGCTTACTTTCTCTGATAGGATCTAGTATTCAAGCATGATTTATACTTTACTCCTTTCTGCCCCTATATAAAACAATATGTTTAGCTCAATCAGCAGTCGATTGCAAGTAACTTCTCTCCCTCAATCTATATTGAAAAGCATCAAACTTAGCTTGTAAATCTTGATCATCAGAATAATTCCTCTTTGCTGTAAATAAACTCAAACCACATGTAGCGGTACCCCTGTAGGGGCTGCTGAGTGTTGTGGTCCGTCTGTCACCCTGCCCAGTCAGGTACAAAGTTCTAATTCACCCTCGGGCAGAAAACCAGTCCTTGAACTTTGTTTGTATTTTTATTGAGGGGAACAAACTGGGGTGGAATATTCATGAGATGCCCATCTGATTGCAGAAAAATATAAATTTGGGACTAACTATATACACCTCCAGTATATGCAACTCCAGTCTTCAACTCCAGCACATCACTTGCTTGCAGACTATCTCTCCTCAACACCTCCAGCACATCACTTGCTTGCAGACTATCTCCCTCAACACCTCCAGCACATCACTTGCTTGCACTCCCTGGACCAGGTAGCACTGATTTGTAGGCCTGACACTGGCTCAGCCAGGCCTAAAGCAGATGCCCTTTGCAGGCCCCTTCGGTGTAGCAAAAAAAAATGTAGAAAGTCCCAGTGCTAGCTGTCCTCGTGGCTACTGCTCCCAGTACCACATCTTCAGGCCCTGTCAGCCCTTCTGGCTGCAGTTGCCTCTCTCAACTGCCTGTGCCACCACAGTCCACTCCACTGGCTCCATCCCAGACTGCAATCTCCCAGTCCTCTCAGGTATGCCTCCCGAGACCTCTTCTGACTGTATGTCACTCACCAACCCTCTTGGCTGTGACCTGTTGTTCCTCTCCTGGAGACTTTACCTGGCAGTGCTCTCCCACTGTCCTCTCTTGCTTCCATGCCACCTGTCCAGGACACCTCCGTGTGTCATGAGAAGAGTCCTGTCTGCACCCAAGCTCCAGACCCGAGTTCACCCCCCCCAGACTGGGGAGCTCCCTCGAAGGCCACGACAGCCTAGCACTCCTTCTCCAGCTTTCACCCAAACTACTCCTCCCCAGCTGGGCTAACCCTAGTTATTTGAGGAGGCCTGCCCCCTGCCAATCCAGGTTGGGGATTGGTCAGCACTCCTAAAAACACCCAAAGCAACTCCACCTCCCCTCTACTTCTTCCTTTCTAGAATATTCTAGAAGGCTCTGGATAGAAGTGGGAGGTCTTGGTGATGCTGCTTGTAAGTCACCCAGCTCTACTCTGAGTCATTCCCAACCCAGATCAAAACACACCCAGCCAAGCCTGGAAATGTACCTACTCTCACAAAACTCTAGCCATTCTACTTCTAACATACTAGAGGGTGCTACACATAGAAATGGCCTTATTGGAGTGGCACGGGTGACCACTTGTTGCTATGTAAGTCATACATCATTTCCATTACATGACTTTCAATATACTTTAGTATCAAAACTCTATGTTTCAAGACAAAGTACAATGTCTTGAAAGGTAATGTCCAAATAGCTGACAGAAGTGGAGTAAATACCAATGGTAACTAAAAATGTTATCCAAAATATTAATGAAATGAGAACGGGAATTCAAATAACTATTCCAATATAGTAATAAAATAAAATCATAATGTATATTAGGTCTATACATACACATACCAGCTGGTGCTGCTCCCACAGTCCTGTCTCCATTATTGCAAGTTGGGATGCCGTCAGGGCAGCATGCTGAGAGTTCTTAATAGGTGCACAATGCATTACTATATGTATACACTAGAAAAAATTAAAAGAGGACGCACCGACCTTGACCCAAGTGGTGTTTATTGGTAAAAAAAGAAAGGAAATATACTCACAAACAAGTAGGTCATAAAAACATATCAGAGTCCACAATGGACACAATGCGACCGGGTCACTGGGACCGTGTTCAGCAAGCCGGAGAACCTCTTGGCTCTGAGGAAGAGGGGATCCCCCCTCAAAATGCATCAGCCATCTGGAAGGTTCTCCAGCGTGCTGGACACGGTCCCCGTGACCTCGTCACTTTGTGTCCATTGGGTTGGTGCGCCCACTTTTCATGTTTTCTAGTTTTCATTTTCAGAGGGCTGGGGTAGCTGTGTTTGCCATACTTAACTCTGTCTGTACTGTGCAGGCAGATCTTCATTACCAGTTGTAACTAGATGTGAATGCTGTCCTAATAAATGGTTAAAGATTTAGAGGCTAGGCTTCTTGCATTGTTTAAAAAAAAAAAACCTTGCAGTCAGCCATAATGCTTTCTCCTGAGAAACAATTTTTATTTATTTTTTTCTTCAATTTTTCCTATATATTTAGGTACAGTATGCTGTGTGAATGGGAACACATAACAAATACATAGTGACATTTTC
Source organism: Aquarana catesbeiana (assembly GCF_042186555.1). Taxonomy (NCBI): domain Eukaryota; kingdom Metazoa; phylum Chordata; class Amphibia; order Anura; family Ranidae; genus Aquarana; species Aquarana catesbeiana. Next base: position 228,166,929 of record NC_133329.1, read on the forward strand.
TCAAATATGACTGCAAATGTGGAAATATGCATTAATCCACTTTGTTTAAGTAACTATTTTCTCGTGTTTATGCGTTATGCCCTGTACACAGTGGTGTATTTAGGTTTTGTGCTGCCCTAGGCCTGACTAAGCTTGTACACCCCCTAATTTAAATACGACCCACCCTTTCCTGTCAATTCCATGTCCCTTCCTGTTTAAGACCCGCCCTGTCATCTGTAAACCACACCTTTCCTCTTTAGGCCCCACCTTTTCTTCTTAGAGCTCCACCTCTTCTTAGAGCTCCACCTCCCACCAGGCCACTGCACATAAATGGCCCGGTGGTCATTTCCTTGTCCTGAGTGGACGTTCAGGAACGTCCCTCAGAGAGAGTGCTCGCAGCACGGCCACAAGGCGCACTGTGGCTTGATCCTGTGATTATTATGATCACAGAATCCAGCTAAGCAGAGATCGGCCCTCCCGATCACGTGAAGGCTGTGTCCCATCACAGCCGTCACAATGTAAACCCCGCCAAGCTCAGTTGGAGGGGGGGAAAATCTGCAGATCTGTGACAGCTCTCTGCGAGAATGATTTTACACAGAGAGCTTTTACAGATTACCCCACAAACAGTACACCAAGCACCACTGTCACCCCTGTCCCCATACATGTCTGTGTCCTCATAAAACATCTCTCTGTCCCCCATCACTGCCAACGCCAAATAAACACTGATTTGTGCTATTTTTACCAAAGAAGTGTAGCAGCATCATTTTTGGTCAAAATTTATCAAAAAAAATTACTTATTGTCAAAATTTTATAACAGAAACTAAGAAAAATGCTTTTTTTAAAAAATTTTTGGTCTTTTTTTATTTGTAGCGTAAAAAATAAAAATCCCAACGGTGATTAAATACCACCAAAGAAAAGCTCTATCTGTGTGAAAAAAATTATAAAAATGTAATTTGGGTACGGTGTTGTATGACCGCGCAATTGTCATTCAAAGTGTGACAGCGCTGGAAGCTAAAAATTGGTCTGAAAAGAAGGGGGATGAAAGTGCCCAGTATTGAAGTGGTTAAAAGTAAAAGTGGGTACCAAGTGCAGCCTCGTCAGTGCCCATCAAAGCAGCCTCATCAGTGCCCATCAAAGCAGCCTCATCAGTGCCCATCAGCACAGCCTCATTAGTGCCCATCAGTATTGCCTCATTAGTGCCCATCAGTATTGCCTCATCAGTACCCATCAATGCAGCCTCACCAGTGCCCATCAATGCAGTCTCACTAGTGCCCATCAATACAGCCTCACCAGTGCCCATCAATGCAGCCTCACCAGTGCCCATCAATGCAGTCTCACCAGTGCCCATCAATGCAGCCTCGTCAGTGCCCATCAATGCAAACTTACCAATGCCTATCAGCACAGCCTCATCAGTGCACAATAAGGGTCTCCAATTGCATTCTAATAATACTAAATTATGTGCGCAGACTGCAGTTCCTATTTAACCACCTCAATACTGTGCATTTTCGCCCCCTTCCTGCCCAAGCCATTTTTCAGCTTTCAGCGCTGTCGCAATTTGAATGACAATTTCGCGGTCATACAACACTCGACCCAAATGAAATTGTTATCATTTTTTCCCCACAAATAGAGCTTTCTTTTAGTGGTATTTGATCACCTCTGCGGTTTTTATTTTTTGCGCTATAAACAAAAGAAGAGTGACAAGTTTTAAAAAAAACACAATAATTTTTACCTTTTGCGATAATAAATATCCAATTTTTTTTTTTTTAAAACAAATTTTTTCTCAGTTTAGGCCGATATGTATTCTTGTACATATTTTTGGTAAAAAAAAAATCGCAATAAGCGTATATAGATTGGTTTGCGCAAAAGTTATAGTGTCTACAAAATAGGGGATAGTTTTATAACATTTTTATTTTTTTAAATTTTTTTACTAGTAATGGCGGCGATCTGCGATTTTTTATTGTGACTGCGATATTGCGGCGGACACATCGGACACTTTTGACACATATTTGGGACCATTCACATTTATACAGCGATCTGTGCTATAAAAATGCATTGATTACTGTATAAATGTGACAGGCAGTGAAGGGGTTAACACTGGGTGGTGATGGAGGGGTTAACTGTGTTGCTAGGGGAGTGATTCTAACTGTAGGGGGCGGGGACTCACTAGGGGAGGAGACCGATCGGTGTTCCCCTGTACTGGGAACACACCATCGGTCTCCTCTCCTCTGACAGGACCGTGGATCTGTGTGTTTACATACACACAGATCCATGGTCCTGCTGTGTTACCGGTAATTGCGGGTGCCCGGCGGACATCGCGGCCGCCGGGCACGCACACCGGGTGCTTAGTGACACGGCGCGCGCCCGCAACGAGAGCTGCGCCGCCTGGCCGTCAGTTGACGACCAGCGGTCGGCAGGCGGTTAAGCACCCATTCACATTGGGCCGATTTGGCATGTGATTTGACATGTGAAATAGCATGCCAAATCGCCTGCTGTTGCCAGCAATGGCACTGTCTGAATTGGTGCGACGCCGACTTTGCAGCACTGCACCGATTCCCAAAAGTAGTTCCTGTGCTACTTTTGGCGACTTAGGGGGTGATTTGAATAGATATCTGTGCATGAACCCGCACAGAAGTCTGTCAAATCACCCCCCGAAGTCGGATTGCATTGCTGGTTTGAAATTGTGCGAGTTCAGCTGAACTTGCACAGTTTCTAACCTGCATTAGTGTGAACCTGGGCTGAATGTAGTCAGCAGGATGGGTAATACAATTCAGACTGATCTATGATCAGAAATGACACTTTTCTTCATATGTCAGAAGGCAGCATTAGGCTGGGTTCACACCTATGTGAATTGGATGTGGGTTTAACCGCATCCAATTCGCATAGCAGGAGAATGTGACGGGCTCTCTATGGAGCAGGTTCACATATCTCTGGGGGCAGCTGTAGAGTACACTGCACAGAAACGCTTCTTTGGCTCTGTTTCAATGCCGAATTCAGGCAAAGATTCGGTCCCTGAAATGGAGAACAGGGATGCACAGTGTTCCTGTGCGATCTGAGGCCGGTTCCAGTGTGAACTGAGCCTAAGCCTAGGTTCACATTGGAGCGATTTGTCATGCGATTTGAGAGATCAAATCGCATGACAAGTCGCAGGCTATTGGAGGCAATGGCACTGTTCCAATCGGTGCGACACCGTTTTTGCAGCGTCGCACCAATTTGCAAAAGTAGTTTCTATACTACTTTTGCCAATTTCAAGTGCGACTTCAATAGACCTCTGTGAATGAAGCCACACAAATGTCTATCAAGTAGCACCTAAAATCGCGCTGACCTTCCTACTTTGAAATCTCGCTACTTCAAGTGAAATAGTGTGATTTCAAAGTAGCATCAATGTGAACTGGCGCTTAGAGATACAAGGAGCTATGAAAGGTTAACCACATATACAAGCAGACACTAAGGTGTTAAATGCCATTGATTCCAGAAGCACCAGACTGCAGATATTGAGCTGTAAAGAGTTAATCATAAATGTAAGCAGCCGTGTACATGTGCCCATTGAAGCAGAGTAGTAAAGCACAGCAAGGACACAAAGGGTTAATTATCAGAGAGTCCGTATTTCAGATAACAGGGAGATGATAGGAGAAACAAAGTCTGAGCACAGATAAGCCCTGTGTGAGGTTTTCAAGGAGAGACAGTGAAGAGGATTGGTATTTTATTCTCACCCTCCAGTATATGCAGACTGTAGCTGGGTCTGTCCACTATAGCCACAATCCAAGCGACCCCCGAATCACAACACCAGAGGAGCTGACAAGTTCTCTCTCTCCTGTCTGTGCAGAGGGGAGGGGGATCTGTGAGCACACGCTGTGAGAGACACTGCTGCAGACTTTTCGACCGGACTGGTCCGACGGACCGAATCCGGCGGACAATCCAACCATGTGTGGGCTTCATCAGACCTTCAGCGGACTGTTTCTGTCGAAAATCTGACGGACTTTAGATTTGTAATATGTTTCAAATCTTTACGTTGGAACTCCATCAGACCCAGTTCCTATCAAGAAATCCACTCGTCTGTATGCTAGTCCGACGGACAAAAACCGACGCTAGGGCAGCTATTGGCTACTGGCTATGACCTTCCTTATTTTAGTCCGGTCGTACGTCATCATGTACGAATCCGTCGGTGTGATCGTGTGTAGGAAAATCCATTCGTCAAGTCCGTTTCATGTGATGTGTGTGGATCAGCATTAAAACAGTTATTGGGAGGACAGCAAAAGGTAGTCGGTTTAGGAAAGAAAGAATGTAATTTAGGCCCTAAAATACAGTATGTGATTTTAAAACTTCCCATTACATACATAGGATGATGTTTTATAATACGTTTACCAGTTAGACTTTTACGATTGTTCAGATCATGTGCATAATCATATTAAAGTGATATTAAAGATATGGCTTTTTTTCAAGAAAAATAACAAACATGTCATACTTACCTGCTCTGTGCAGTGTGAAGTGTGCTTTTGCACAGAGCGGCCCCCGATCCTCTTCTTCTCGGGTCCCCTGCTGGCGCTCCTGGTCCCCTCCCCCTTGACTATTGCCCCCAATAGCAAGCCGCTTGCTCGCTCCCAAGCCCTGCTCTATATGTCTATAAGACACATAGAGCCATGGCTTGGCCCTGCCCCCTCATTCTTTCTTCATTGGCTCACTTGCTGTGATTGACAGCTGTGGGAGCAAATGGCTCCCGCTGCTGTCTCAGCCAGTGAAGAAAGGGAGCCCTGGGACAGCCGAGGTACCGTGCACTTCGCTGGATTGAGAGGGGGCTCAGGTGAGTATTAGGGGGGCTGTGGAGAAACAGCACACAGACATTTTTACCTTCATCATGCATAGAATGCATTTACAAACACTTTAATTCTGGCAAATGTGACAGTTGGAAAATTCACATTTACAACGGTTGTAAAATTGGAGCCAGAGCTTTTCATAAAGTTGAAATGTTGTTTATCAGTTTCATTTTTGTTTACAATTAAAAAATGTGCTTCCCACTGCCCCAAACAGTGCCAGTTTTCTTGCACTTCAGGCACAGATTGTGCTACTCATTGGAAAAAAGTAAGTGAATGTTTGACCCCCAGCCACATTTATACTAGCTTACATATCCTTCAATATCAATGCTTTGCTTTACAATATGCCCCTCAAAAAAGAGGTATCACTTCCTAAGCACAATTGCACAGTGCTGACATTCACAGATGCTGTATTGCTTAGAAACCATAAAAAACCCATTAATTTAAACACAGATACATTTTTTATATCATATGTATGTTTGAATTAGCGAAATGAATATTTTTCCACTTGTTAAAGAGGCAATTCTTGAATTAAAGGAGAAGTCCAGCCTGAGCTCGGCTTCTCCTATAGGTCACAGGAGTGCAATTCATTTTGCACTCCTGTGACCCATTTTCAGCAGAGAGCGGTGTGAAGTCTGCTCTGCTGACGTTACCAAGATCAGTCCAGGCACCGAGTCATCCTGACTCTGGAGGTCTGGATCCGCCAGGTGCCTGGACTGATGGCAGTCTCAGCCTCTCAGTGAGTCGCTGAGATGGCCGCTCCCTGCCCCTCCACAGCTCAACACTCCACTGAGCGTGGAGTAGCAGAGAAGGAGAGCTGCTGATTGACATTCAGCAGCTCTCCGCTCGGGGAGCAGTGAGAACCGAGCTATCGGCGGTGTTTGGTGGCTCGGTTCCCAGTGAAGAGGCAGCGGGGGACAGATGCAGCATCGGACCGATGCTGTATCCACCTAGGTAAGTATTAATCTGCAAAAAACAGGATTCCCATACTTCTCCTTTAACATTACAATAAAACATACACAGAATCAAAAATCTAAGGGCATTCTATTTATATGCCACATAGGATAAACCATATATTTATCAGAGAAGTTATACATGCAAAGAATATATCCTTTGGAGATTAAATAGTTCAAGATGTAATTACACACAGTGCAAAAAATGAGCCTCTGTGCAAAACATTGGCGTTCTTTCAAAAATTTAGAGGAAGTGACCTGTCGCAATATGATGTATCAGTGGCATGATTCCATCCCGGGTTATTATATGAAAAATTAGAGAAGGAAAGTGGGACTTTAACCTCTTGCCATCCGCGCTATAGGCGAATGACGGCCACAGTGCGGACCTGAATTTCTAGGAGGCCGTCATATGACGTCCTCCCCTGTGCACGCGCCTCAAGCACCCCCTGCAGGGCGCGCGCTCTGATCACAGAGTCACCGAGAATTGGGTGATAACAGATCCTAGTAAGGGGCCAGTCCCGGCCCCTTACCACGTGATCAGCTGTCAGCCAATGACAGCTGATCAGATGATCTAAACAAAAGCTCGGTAATCATTTTTTTTTCCTCCTCACGCTGACAGTGTGAGGAGAAAAATAAGCCAATCACCAGCTTATCTGCAGTGGACATTGGTCCCGAAGAGGAAGAGGCAATTATGCCTCATCTGTGTCCACTAGTACCTCCTGCCAGTGCCCACGGTGCCCACCAGTGCCACCTATCAATGCCCATGAGTGCCACCTATAAATGCCCACAAGTGCCACCTATCAGTGCCCACCAGTGGTGCCAATCAGTGTTTTGCAAAATTTTATAACAAAATATAAAAAAATAAAAAAACATTTTTTAGAAATTCGGTCTTTTTAAAAAAATTTTACAAAAAAAATGCAGGGGTGATCAAATACCACCAAAAGAAAGCACTATTTATGGGAAAAAAATTATAAAATTTTCATTTGGGTACAGTGTTGTATGACCGCGCAATTGTCATTCAAAATGCATCAGCGCTGAAAGCTGAAAATTGGTCTGGACAGGAGGGGGATTTAAGTGCCCAGTAAGCAAGTGGTTAAATGAAGCATGTCACTGAGGATATGGAAAATGAATATAAATGAATAACATTAAATTCAATTTGATTTGGATTCAATTTGATGTCATTAACCCCTTATGTCCTGTACACATGACTGGTTTTCCTGTCGGAATAAACTCTGAAGGTTTTTCAGACGGAATTCCGCTCAAGCTGTCTTGCATACACATGGTCACACCAAATTCTGACCGTCCAGAACGCGGTGATATACAATACATAGGACGGGACTAGAAAATGGAAGTTCAATAGCCAGTAGCCAATAGCTTCCGTCTCGTACTTGCTTCAGAGCATGCGTCGTTTTTGGTACGTCGGAACAGCATACAGACAAGTGGTTTTCCCAATAGGAATTGGTTCAGTCGGAAATATTTAGAACATGTTCTCTTTCTAGGTCCGTCAGAATTTTCGACGTGAAAAGTCTGATGGGGCATACACACGATCGGAATATACGATGAAAAGCTCCCGTCTGACTTTTTCTGACGGACATTCCGATCGTGTGTACGTGGCATAAGGGTAGTCCACGATTTTGATGCATAAAAAATGGAATAAATTGGAATATAGATATAATCAAAAAGATTAATATATTTGTAATAATGGTCAGAAAATCTTTTGTACAGACAAATGATGGACATACATTGATGCAGTTTATAACAGAAATACAAGAATTAAAATTGCCAATCAAAATTACATAAATCCCGTGATATAAATGCAGACTCGAAAAAACAATATTGATTAAATTCATGATTAAAAATAGGCTTAATTCAGCACCCTCAGTTTAGAACCCAACGCGTTTCTTGGCTTCTTGCCAGTCATCAGGGGTAGGATGCATGTATTTACTGAAAAATCAATAGGATAGGATGAATAGTAATATATGTGAAAACTTTGTTAAATAGAGAGAAGATAATGGAATAATCAATTTGATGGAAAAAATTACTAACAACATGGGATTTGTTGTGGTCTGGATCAAAACTGTCTCACCCGGGGTTGAGGCAGGGTACCGACCAACCCCCCAAAAGATATCAGGGGACACAGCAGCCACGAACCGACCCAGACACCCTCAACACCTGTCTAGTGGGTATTGAGTGTGCATGTATTGCCCAAATCTGTGAAAAAGCTAAAAAATAAATAAACAAGTTAATTAAATAAAAACATGAAAGAACAGTGAATGTCATAATGGTATTGAATGAATAAAACTGAATGCTAAAAAAAATTATATATCTGTGTATTAAAAACATGGGCTTTGGAATGTGTTAAAATGAAATGTCTAGGGAATGTGTGAAGACTAAATGTGTGTTTTTCATGCTGAAAAAAATTTAGTTAAAAAAAAGTCTAAACTCATCCATAGGAAAGTGTGAAGGTGTATGGGGAGTGCACTAAAAAGTTAAGTGTATGTGCGCTGAATGTGTATGGAGACATGAATAGGTCTGCCATTACCCATGTATTGATGAAACTACTGAAGGTGGTCCCTTCCTTGTGGAACGCAGTGGAGGAGTGAACTGTCAATCGGTCCCAGCTGAAGTACCCCCAGTCCTGGGCGGGTCCCCACCAACGTCATGCATTGACGTCTGAGCAGCATATTGGAGTTGAAAGAACACTCCACCTGAGGATGATCTATACCTCAGTGGGTGCCTGCCCATCTCCGCTGCGGAGTCTGGTGCAAAAAACAAAACAAGCTCCCGCCTTGCGGCATCCGATGATGCCACTCACGAGGCCCGTTTGAGCATGACGCCGATGCCCTGAGATCTGACCTCACCCCTGTCCAGATATTGTGAAGGGAGGCGGGGAGTGAGCTAAGTGCATTGGTGTTCCTTCCACTTAACCTGCTTCACTGCCTGGATTGTTACCTCTGAGAGTCTTGTTGCAAATAATACCCATCTGGATTCCTGGGTATGTGAACTTAGCCACATAAATGTATGCTGTCTTAAGCCCCTGATATGGGTAAAATTAATTCCATGCAGTTATTAGTTAAATAGTTAAGTTATGATTGTGCCTAACCATATACTTTGGACAAGAGACTATGACATGCTCATATGGTTATAAGGAAAGCTACTCATGTGTGCAAAGGTTTCTAAGTTTCTAAGTTTCCCTATAAACATGGCTTATATCCTGCACTAGTTGGCATTAGAAATTTGTAACATTTGCAGTGAATAATGGGTAATATTTTTGGCTATATGGGATATTATGCTTGTGCCATCCTATGTTAATTAGGATGGGAAATTCACATTGTTCAGTCTCTAAGGGGATGTTTATTGATGTAAAAACGGGATACCTTTCCAATACAAGTTGCCCTTTTCAAGCTAATTTTGAATCATGATATATGGATAAACCAAATATCCTGATGACCAGGAATGTGCAGTCAGGGGAGGCAGGTGAGGCAGAGCCATGAATATAATAAAAAAGTTTGAGGGTCATAGCTCGGCAACCTGGGGTCACAGAGACGCCAAATTTGGGGGGTAGGTTGCTGAAGTCCTACCCCACCACGGGTCAAAATTGGCGCTTCTGCCACCTATAGTTTCAGAGATACAGGGCTCCTTGCACAGCCTGTCAGAAGCTACATACAGAGAGGCCAGATAAAATACAAGCTAGCACACTCTGCAGCAGACTGAGAGGATGAGCTCACAGTGCCTCTCACTAAACACTGAGCTTAATGGATAGCTTGGAGCCTTGGACCAATGGTAAAGCACCATTGGTCCAAGCTGTGCAATAAAAATGCTGCAGTGGAGGCTGTCCTCTCACTCATAGAAGGGGCCATGTGTCTAAAAGATTCCCTTCCAGTCCAGCCCTCTTAACTAGAAGGAAAAAGCATGAGTTTATAGATATAAGATTTACCCATAATCCCATGTTTTTCTCACACAGTTAAGAGGGAGAATGAGAATCTGCTGCCTGCTGAAAAGTTGCTGTTTTAATCAAGCTAAATCATTTACTATTATGCTATATGTTATAACATAATAATTTATTATTTATCTATTTACTGTGAAATTACTGGTTTGAAGTTATAACTTCAAACTTCAGTAATTTGTCCGTAAAGCCACCTGCTTGAGTACAGTTTTTGAAAATATAGTAAATTACCTTAAAAACAATATATATTAATTATTTGTATATTACTTACTTATGGTAATTAACCACTTGCCAGCCAGGCCAATTCTGACACTTCTCTTATACATGTAAAAATCATATTTTTTTTTTGCTAGAAAATTACTCAGAACCCCCAAACATTATATTTCTTTTTTTTTAGCAGATACCCTAGGGAATAAAATGGTGGTCATTGCAACTTTTTATGTTATGTGGTATTTGCGCAGAAATTTTTCAAACGTGTTATTTTTTGGAAAAAAAATGTTTTATAAATATAAAAATAAAAACCACTAAAGTTAGCCTGATTTTTTTTGTATAATGTGAAAGATGATGTTACACCAAGTAAATAGATATCTAACAGGTCACGCTTTAAAATTGCGCACACTCATAGAATGGCACCAAACTTCTGTACTTAAAAATCTCCATAGGCGACGCTTTAACATTTTTTACAGGTTACCTGTTTACAGTTACAGAGGAGGTCTAGTGTTAGAATTATTGCTCTCCCTCTAACGTTCGCGGTGTATGTAACCTGTGTGTATCTGGCTCTGATAGTAGCCAGTGCCTCACCAGCCAATGACCTCACTGCACGTCCCTGCTGACAACACACAAATCTATCTCTTTACCCCTCAGCTCACTCCATCAGTATCCTCAAGCATCGCTAATCTACTAACACATCTCAGTCTGAATGTCACACCACTTCCTCAAGCTCAATCTATCCAAAACTGAGCTCACAATATTTCCTTCTGACGTACCCCTTCCCCTGACTTCTTTATCGAGATTAGTAGCCCAACTATCAACCCGTCACCGCATGCCAGTGTTCTAGGTGTGATGCTCTGGACTCCCCTTTCAGCCCCACATCCAATCACTGTCCAAAGCTTGCCACCTCTGCAACGTCTCCAAAATATGCCCTTTCCTAACCAATGACAAATGACACACATCCCCATTCTGTCAGGAGAGAGGAGAGACAGATTGTCTGTTCCTACTAATCAGGAACAGCGATTTGCCTCCTCCTCTAGTCAGTCCCACCCCCATACAATTAGAAACACACATAGAGGAACACATTTAACCCCTTGATCGCCCCCTAGTGTTAACCCCTTCCCTACAGTGACATTTACACAGTAATCAGTGCATTTTTATAGCACTGATCCCTGTATAAATGTTAATGGTCCCAAAAATGTGTCAAAAGTGTCCAATCTGTCTGCTGCAATGTTGCAGTTCCACTAAAAACTGCAGATCACCGCCATTACTAGTAAAATAAACGAATAACTAAAAATGCAATAAAAATGCCTTAAATCCATTCCCTATTATGAGGTTGCTATAACTTTTGCGCAAACCAATAAATATACGCTTATTGCGATTTTTTTACCTGAAATATGTAGAAGAATATATATCGGCCTAAACTGATGAAGAAATTTATTTTTTTATATTTTTTTGGAGATATTTATCATAGCAAAAAATATAAAATATTGTTTTTTTTTTCAAAATTGACGCTCTTTTTTTGTTTATAGCGCAAAAAATAAAAACCCGAAAGGTGATCAAATACTTCCAAAAGAAAGCTCTATTTGTGGGAAAAAAGTACATCAATTTTGTTTGGGTACAGCATCACATGACCGTGCAATTGTCAGTTAAAGTGACGCAGTGCTGTATCGCAAAAATGGTCTGGTCATTAAGGGGGAAATTCTTCCGGTCCTTAAGTGATTAAGTTGAATTTTGAAACAGGTCAATTTTTTAATTGTAATTCCAGCCAAATAAAATATTTTTACGTTTTTTGGATAGCATAGGGAAGGGTTGACACACCTGTAACATTTGTTTTGCTGTCTGTACCCCTGTTCAGAAGATTTTACCTCACTTTCTGTTCTGTGACAGTTGGATTTTAAAACTTTTGGGTTGTTGTGGAAACAAAGATTGGTGATAAAGCTACAGTGGAGACACCTTTTTCCCATGATAACTCTTAGGGTACTTTCACACTGGGGCGGCAGGTCTGTTAGCAGCAGTTTTAGCGGCGCTTTACCGTCGTTTTAGTGGCGCTTTTCGGGCCACTAGCAAGGGCGCTTTTAGCCCCCACAAGCAGCCGAAGAAGGGGTTAATAGTACCTGCGTTGCGGCGCTTCGGAAGCGCTTTTCAGCCCTATTCATTCCAATGGGCAGGGGCGGTTTAGGAGGGCTGTACACAGCGCTCCCACACTGCCCCGAAGATGCTGCTTGCAGGGCTTTTTTTCCTGTCCCGCAAGCGCACCGCCCCAGTGTGAAAGCACTTGGTCTTTTACACTGGTAAGTCATGAGAGGTAGTTTTCAGGCGCTTTATTGGCGCTATTTTTATTGCTAAAATGCCTGTAAACTGCCTCAGTGTGAAAGTAGCCTTACAGGAGTGAATTTCCCTTCCTAGGGGTAGATTTCTTCTCATTTCCTGTTGTCTTCCTCTGTTTGTAAGTATGAATCGTATGTAAGTCAGATGTTTGTAACTCGGGGACTGCCTGTATATCAGTTTCATTTGAATACAATTACTTTCCTGGTATAATAATGTAAATAACCTCACCAAGGGCCAGGTCATTTATTTGAGCTAGATACACACTTTTAAGATCTAGAGCAGGGGTATTTAAATGTCAAACCTCCAAAATCACCTTAAAAATTTAAAGGACCTTGTGTTGTATGTTTAGAAGGAAATTGCCATTTAGATTTTGATTTATGCTCCATTAGAAAAAAATTATTGTATCCCACCTACCAGAATACCAGTGCACACAGGATTTTAGAGGTGTATATAAGTATTTAACCACTTGACCACTGGGCACTTAAACCCCCTTAATAACCAGACCAATTTTCAGCTTTTGGTGCTCTCACATTTTGAATGACAATTACTCAGTCATGCAACACTGTATCTATATGAAATTTTTGTCCTTTCTTTCACACAAATAGAGCTTTATTTTGGTGGTATTTAATCACCGCTGGGTTCTTTATTTTTTGCGCTATAAAAGAAACAAAATGAAAAATCTGTAAAAAAATGCATTTTTCTTAGTTTCTGTTATAAAATTTTGCAAATTAGTAATTTTTCTTCACATATTTTGGCCAAAATTTATACCGCTACATATCTTTGGTAAAAATAACCCAAATCGATGGATATTATTTGGTCTTTGTGAAAGTTATAGAGTCCAAAGCTATGGTGCCAATATCTGAAAATTGATCACACCTGAATTACTGACGGCCTATGTAATTTCTTGAGACCCTAACATGCCAGAAAAGTACAAATACCCCCCAAATGACCCATTTTTGGAAAGAAGACATTCCAAGGTATTTAGAAAGATGCATGGTGAGTTTTTTGAAGTTGTCATTAGTTCCCACAATTTTTTTTTTTTTTTTCACAAAATTGTCATATTAGCAGGTTATTTCTCACACACAGCATATGCATACCACAAATTACATCCCAAAACACATTCTGCTATTACTCCAGAGTATGGCGATACCACATGTGTGAGACTTTTACACAGCATGGCCACATACAGAGACCCAACATGCAGGGAGCAACTTCAGGCGTTCTGGAGCACCCAGTCCAATTCTGACATTTCTCTCCTACATGTACAAATCATCATTTATTTGCCAGAAATATACATAGAACCCCAAAACAGTATATATGTTTTTTTAGAAAAGACCCTAGAGAATACAATGGCGGTCATTGCAACTTTTTATCTCACACAGTATTTGCGCAGCAATTTTTCGAAAGCATTTTTTTTGGAAGAAAAACAGTTTTGTGCTTTAAAAAAAACAAAACAGTAAAGTTAGCCCAATGTTTTTGCATAATGTGAAAGATGAAGTTACGCCAAGTAAATAGATACCCAACATGTCACCTTTCAAAATTGCACACGCTTGTGGAATGGCGCCAAACTTCGCTACTTAAAAATCCCCATAGGTGACACTTTAAAATTTTTTACTGGTTACATGTTTTGAATTACAGAGGAGGTCTAGGGCCAAAATTATTGCTCTCACTCTACCGATCACAGCGATACCTCACATGTGTGGTTTGAACACCGTTTTCATATGTGAGTGGGACTTACATATGCGTTCGCTTCTGCATGCGAGCACACGGGGATAGGGGCACTTAAATTTTTTTTTTTTTTTTTATTGTTCATTTTACTTTATTTATTTTAGTTTGATGCTTTTTTCCCCCCAAAATTTTTTTTGATCACTTTTATTCCTATTACAAGGAATGTAAACATCCCTTGTAATAGGAATATGGCATGACAGGTCCTCTTTACAGTGAGATATGGGGTCAATAAGACCCCACATCTCACCTCTAGGCTGGGAAGCCTGAAATTAAAAAAAAATTATCCTGGCTTCGATCGTAGCGGTGAGTCGGTAGAAGCACTGGAGGGCGGCGGAGGGGAGGATGCCCCCTCTCGCCTCCCGTAAGAACGATCAAGCAGTGGAACAGCCGCTATGATCATTCTTATGGTGTAGGGAATCGCCGGCTGAAAAATCTGATATCTGAATGATGCCTGTAGCTGCAGGCATCATTTAGATATCCCCGCACAAAGTCAAGTACGTCATATGACGGCGGGCGGGAAGTGGTTAAAACGCATTTTTTTTTTAACACAAAGTAGTCCATTTATACAATATTTCTAACACATAGCATGTACATACCAAAAATGACACCCCAAAATAGATTCTCCTACTCCTCCTGAGTACGGCGATACCACATGTGTGAGACTTCCACAGCCTGGCCGCATACAGAGGCCGAGTACAGCCGAGTATGGCCGAGTATGGCTGAGCATGGCTGGGTATGGTTGAGTACGACAGGGTATGGCAGAGTATTACAGAGTTTTGTGGGGTATTGCAAAGTATGGCAGGGTATGGAAGGGTATTGCCGAGTATGGCTGAGCATAGCTGGGTATCACTGAGTATTGCAGAGTATGGCAGGGTATGGCAGAGTATTGCGGGGTATGGCAGAGTATTGCGGGGTATGGCAGAGTATTGCAGGGTATTGCAGGGTATTGCAGAGTATTGCGGGATATTGCAGAGTATTGCGGGATATTGCAGAGTATTGTGGGGTATTGCAGGGAATTGCAGGGTATTGCAGAGTATTGCGGGATATTGCAGAGTATTGCAGAGTATTGCGGGGTATTGCAGGGTATTGCGGAGTATTGCAGGGTATTG
Organism: Aquarana catesbeiana; assembly: GCF_042186555.1. Classification (NCBI taxonomy): domain Eukaryota; kingdom Metazoa; phylum Chordata; class Amphibia; order Anura; family Ranidae; genus Aquarana; species Aquarana catesbeiana. Next base: position 228,181,993 of record NC_133329.1, read on the forward strand.
CAGAGTATTGCAGGGTATTGCAGAATATTGCAGGGTATTGCAGAGTATTGCGGGGTATTGCAGAGTATTGCGGGGTATTGCAGAGTATTGCACAGTATTGTGGGGTATTGCAGAGTATTGCACAGTATTGTTGGGTATTGCAGAGTATTGCAGGGTATTGCAGAGTATTGCAGGGTATTGCAGAGTATTGCAGGGTATTGCAGGGTATTGCAGAGTATTGTGGGGTATAGCAGAGTATTGCAGAGTACTGTGGGGTATTGCAGAGTACTGTGGGGTATTGCAGAGTATTGTGGGGTATTGCAGAGTATTGCACAGTATTGTGGGGTATTGCAGAGTATTGCACAGTATTGTTGGGTATTGCAGAGTATTGCAGGATATTGCAGAGTATTGCAGGGTATTGCAGAGTATTGCGGGGTATTGCAGAGTATTGCGGGGTATTGCAGAGTATTGCAGAGTATTGTGGGGTATTGCAGGGTATTGCGGAGTATTGCAGGGTATTGCGGAGTATTGCAGGGTATTGCAGAGTATTGCACGGTATTGCAGAATATTGCGGGGTATTGCAGAGTATTGCGGGGTATTGCAGAGTATTGCGGGGTATTGCAGAGTATTGCACAGTATTGTGGGGTATTGCAGAGTATTGCACAGTATTGTTGGGTATTGCAGAGTATTGCAGGGTATTGCAGAATATTGCAGGGTATTGCAGGGTATTGCAGAGTATTGTGGGGTAAAGCAGAGTATTGCAGAGTACTGTGGGGTATTACAGAGTACTGTGGGGTATTGCAGAGTACTGTGGGGTATTGCAGAGTATTGTGGGGTATTGCAGAGTATTGCACAGTATTGTGGGGTATTGCAGAGTATTGCACAGTATTGTTGGGTATTGCAGAGTATTGCAGGATATTGCAGAGTATTGCAGGGTATTGCAGAGTATTGCGGGGTATTGCAGAGTATTGCGGGGTATTGCAGAGTATTGCAGAGTATTGTGGGATATTGCAGGGTATTGCAGAGTATTGCGGGGTATAGCAGAGTATTGCAGAGTATTGTGGGGTATTGCAGAGTATTGTGGGGTATTGCAGAGTATTGCACAGTATTGTGGGGTATTGCAGAGTATTGCACAGCATTGCAGGGTATTGCAGAGTAGTGCAGGGTATTGCAGAGCATTGAGCGATGGCTGAGCATGGATGGCAGTTGTCACTGAGCAGCGCTGTGGGCACTACAGATGCAGCCCACAGCGATGCTGCCATCCGATCCCTCCCCCTCTCCGCTCACAGTGTACGGATTGGTACACAGAGGGGGAGATGACGCCTGTTTGTTTACATGTGATCGCTCCGTCATTTGACGGAGCGATCACATGGTAAACGGCCGCGATTAGCGCCCATTTACCCGGATCCATGATGCGCCGGGTCCTCAGGGGGCACGCGAGAGCGGAATTCTGGGAGGACGTCAGTGTACGCCCTCCCAGAGTTAAGCAACCGCCCTGTAGCCTTCATTTGGCTATGGGCCGGTTGTTAAGTGGTTAAACTGATCAGTGAATTTACACAATTAAACTTAATACATAAAAAAATTGCATATCTTTATTTAACATTAATTTAATTGTACTGTTTATATAAAAATGTGAGATCCTTCTTTTTAAACGAATACATTCCCATATGTTTGTCACAAGAAGTGAAAATAAATAGTGAAGCTACACACAGCAATAAAAACCTAAAAGAGATTTTAGTTACATAGTTGGTAAGGTTGAATAAAGACACCAGTCCATCCAGTTCAACCTGTGTGTGTGTGCGCATGTGTATGTTTATGTCAAAACCATTTCCCATATTCCTGTATACTGTTTTCGCTAAGAGGCTCATCTAATAGTTAAACTATCAATACTTCCTGCTGATGCCATGGATTGTGGAAGGGAGTTCCACATCCTCACCGCTCTGACAGTAAAGAATCCCCTAAGCAGTTTAAGGTTAAACCGCTACTCCTTCAATTTCATTGAGTGGCCCTGTGTCTTCTTAAACTCCTTGAAATTGAATAGTTTTCTCCCTATGCTAGAATTATTGTTGAGGTATTTGCATATCGCTATCATATAACCTCTCAAGCGTCTCTTCTCCAGGGAGAACATGTTTAATGTTTGTAGTCAATCCTCCTAACTGAGCTCCTCTAGTCCTCTTATTAGCTTTGTTGTCCTTCTCTGGACATCAGTTCCAGCACATTCTTCCTGAGGATTGGTGACTAGAACTGGATGGTATACTCCAGATGTGGCCAAACCATATTTTTATAAAGTGGCAGGAATTTTGTTTTTGTTTTTTTAATGCATACTAATATTCTGCTAGCTTCGCTTGCTGCAGCTTGGCATGGCATGCCATTGTTGAGCCTGTCATTTACCTGGACCCACAGATCTGTTTCCATCCTGGATTCCCCCAGAGGTTCCCCCCTAAGTAACTTGCCATCATATTGTTTAGCCCCAAGTGCATTATTTTACATTTTTTCAACATTAAACCTCATTTGCCATGTAGTTGCGCACCCCAATTTTTCATTGAAGTTTTCTTCTACAGTTCCTATATCCTGCTGTGAAGTTATTGCCCTGCTTAGCTTTGTATCATCAGCAAACACTGAGATTGAACTATTTATACATACCACTTCATCATTAATGAATTAATTAAACAGAAATGGTCCCACAGGTACTCCACTTACCACTTACCACTCTAGACCATTCGGCGTACACACTATTCTTCCTGACTGTACATATGTATCTAGATATAGATATCTATATAGATAGATATCTAGATAGATAGATAGACAGACAGACAGACAGACAGATATATGCACACACGGGCAACTCATCTGAGTGGAACACATGAAGATTATATATATATATATATATATATATATATATATATATATATATATATATATATATATATATATATTTTTATATATATATATATATATATATATATATATATATATATATACTGTATGTGGAATAGACTCCCTCCAGAGGTGGTTCTGGTCAGCTCAGTAGATTGCTTTAAGAAAGACCTGGATTCTTTCCTAAATGTACATAATATAACTGGGTACTAACATTTATAGGTAAAGTTGATCCAGGGAAAATCCGATTGCCTCTTGGGAGGTCAGGAAGGAATTTTTTCCCCTGCTGTAGCAAATTGGATCCTGCTTTGCTTGGGTTTTTCGCCTTCGTCTGGATCAACTGTGGGTATAGGATTGGGTATATAGGATTGTATGATATTATTTTTTATTTACTTATTTTTATGGTTGAACTAGATGGACTTGTGTCTTTTTCAACCTGACTAACTATGTAACTATTTTAACTATGAGTCTTTAGTTGCTATGACACCGGTGGCTGCCAGCTTAATAGCAACCCTGTGCAGTAAGCTTTTATATTTACAGCACAAAATGTCCCACTCTGAGTACTTGGGTCTCTTTGTACACCACCTCATAATTGGTATTAACCACTGCCAGCTTTTTTAATATGCAACTTGTGTATTTCTTTAGAAACCTAACACAGACACAGTGACAGATTCTAAAAGCTCTGCTATCAAGAACTAACTGAATCTTGTGACCTGGTGGCGCTTAGAACATGACGTCATGCCAATACATCGTGTGGCGATGATTGATGTAAGTGTCAGCGGCTTTTAATAGATTCTTACCTGGATATTTGTATACATTTGATTGTTTCTGCTGCTGGTCTTAATTTTAATAAATACTACACTATATAGCGGCTTTTTGTGTGTTACCTTATAGTGTTTTTTTAGCACAAATAGCAGAGTATTTCCCCCACTGGATGAAGGAAGGAGAGCAAGAAGTTATCCAGGATGGACATCTGCATCTGATACATGTGTGTAATACACTTCAATCATATAGTGTGGCACAAGTTTTATGGGTGTTTTTTCTAGCTATTAGTTTATAGCAATACTACACTATTTGGTTTTCTTTGGATGTTTATGAGTTCCAGCCACCAAGTGTGACATTTGAATCATGCAACCTACTAGAGGAATTGAAAGTTGCCCCAGTGATCGTTATCCTATAGTCACACTTTTGCTGCACCTTATAGGGCAGCCTGGAATTTCTGTGAGCGGGCAACTCATCTGAGTGGAACACATGAAGATTATTATATTTTATGCATTGAACTTTCCATCACTATGGACTCTGATTAATTATGTTTTCGACAAATTTTGGACTTTTTTTAGAGGGCTGTATTTTATTTATTTTTCACTGACATTTATTAATCACATAGTTGCAGAGCCAGTTGTGGTGAGCTTGTTCACCTCTATTAACATCACGAGAGAGGGCTACAGGTAGCAATGTAATCACACAACATAAAATAATAGGACTTTTAATTTATATTTAAACTGGTTATGCTTGCAGTGAAGGAAATGTGATACAACAACAAACAACATTGTTATCCATGAACCGTTGTAGTTTCTTTTATTATGTGACATGCTTTTAATCCTACTTCCAGTCCTAGCATGATCTGCAACTAGATACACAGAAGAAAACTACTCTTAAATATTTTTTTTTTCTCTTTCATTTAAGAAATGCCTTTATTATAGTTTGTTAGAATTATTTTCACTCATTTCTCCAGAGAAAAGAACAGTTTAAAATTGCTTACATCCTTCATAAAAGCTGAAGTAAGCTTCTTTTCCATCTTCTGTAATCTTATTATAGAAAAGTTACCAAAACTGCTGACTTGGTACTACAAACATAATTATACAATTCTAGTGTTTTTCTTTCTGCTCTTTTTATTGTACAGTGTGCCTAATTGTTTCCTCATATTTTATTTATGGTCTGAGAAACGAACTACAGAACACAATTTTATGCACCTGTCTAATAAGTGTAATTAGGTTAACAGTGATTCACGTGCTAGAGAAGTAAGTAATACAAGCTGACATGCTGACATACAAGTTGGTTTACCTATTCTATCAATCTGCAAGTTGCTGATACTGCAGTTCAGACTCACGTTTGGTTTTCATGTTTGTTTTGGATTGTTCAGCTGCTATTTAAATAACCAGTTGCTCACAAAACAGAAGCATTAACTTAGGCTACTTTCACACTGAGGCGTGCGGGCACTGGGGGTACAGCGGCGCTAAATATAGCGCCACTTTACCGTCGTTTTAGCGGCACTAGCGGAGCGGTTTTAACCCCCCACTAGCGGCCAAAAAAGGGTTAAAACCGCCCACAAACCACCGCTGCAGCAGCGCTTTGCGGGCGGGTTTGCAGCGCTGCCCCATTGTTTTCAATGGGAAGGGGCGCTTTAGGAGCGGTAAATACACCAATCCTACAGCGCTCCAAAGATGCGGCTTGCAGGACTCTCTTGAGCGCCCTGCAAGCGCACTGCTCCTCGGGGCTTTCATACTGGAGTGCATTGTGCGGCTCTTTCGGGGCGCTCTGCAGGCTCTATTTTTAGCACTTTAGCGCCTGCAAAGCGCCTCAGTGTGAAAGGAGCCTTAAGAACAATGATTGCCATGGTAACATTATGTCAGTTCATGACACCTTGGCAAATTATGTTTTAAACAATATCAGAATAAGCCATTTAGACCTTTTTATTTTTTATTTTTTGCATACTAAGAAAGGGAGAGGGGTGTGCTCGCTGCATTACAACCAAATTCAATTACTAGCACCATTCCAATAAATTAGTGCCTGATACTTGTTTCTTAACATGTACATGGGCTTTGTATTTAATTGTTGCTGAATAGAAACATGTAAGGTTTATAACATACTCTATAACTTATGGGGCTGATTCACTGCAGAGATTTACAAATACTAGCAGATTCCCCTCCTTATAATGGTATTATCACAACAAATTTGGCATTCAGGTTGAACGAACGCTAAGCATTGTGCATTGTCCCTGCCATACTGATGCCAGTCAATTTATTCCCTAATCAGAATCTCATTGGAGTTATTTATCCTCTTCTTTTTACTGTGATTACACCAACAGTAATGTTTTAATATGTGTGTCATGCACTGAGAGTCAACATGGCATCCCACCTAGATAATCATTTTAAAGCCAAATTCCGGCCCAAACTTTGTATTTCATTTTTAATATAGAGGTGAGGGGTACAGCCCCTGCAATATTTGTATTGCTTTCCATGCCCCCATTTGAGAGATTGCTGTTTACTTTCTATCAGGGAAAAAATTGAGTGAAATTGTTAGCATTCCAAGTGTAGGTATCCAGCAATAGCAGGGCTAACCAAATAATTATGCTGTACTTGAGAAAACTGGGACCAAACTGATTATGATTAAAGTAACATTTATTAGTAATAAAGCAAAAACCCATCCAACACCAGCAAACAGTATACTAGCAAAAGTGAAAATATACACGACAATGAAGCAACTGGCTGAATACAAGCAACCTAACTATACAAAAATATATACAAATGGAGGGGAACACACATAAAGTGGGTAAGTCAGGATATGAGGGGTGCAACTAGGAAGTTGGATGAGGAGGAGGACCAGAACTGGGGCCAGGAATGAGACGGGCAGAGGTAGGGTACCTGGGTTCAGAATACAGGTACTGGAACAGGAACAGAATCATGGCTGGAATCAGGACCAGAATCAGGATCAGGACCAGAACATCAGGTAAAACACGGAGGTACTGAAGGAAGCTAGGGGAGGGGTTATATACCTTCCCAGTAGCCAACATGGAGATTAATTACACCTGCTAGTGGCCATCAGAACTACACCCTTCAGCTCTGGGAACGTTCCCTGATAAGGATACAGGCAAAAACACAGACACATTTTTTGGTGGAGAAAGGAACTTAGTACATTAAAGTGGTTGTAAACCCTAAAAAAAATCCAAAAGCAAGACAAAGGCATAATGAGCTAGTATGCATAGCATACTAGCTCATTATGAATTACTGACCTGAGATCGAAGCTCCCGCAGCAGTCCTCGTTCATCACTCCGGCAGCCGACATCGCTCCTGGGGGTTACTTCTGGGTATCGCGGCTCCGGCGCTGTGATTGGCCAGAGCTGCGATGACGTCACTCCCGTGAGCGCGGGAGCCGCCAGTAATGGCACAGTCTAACTGAAGCAACGGCACGTACATCAGTTTGTTTGAGTGTGCATGTGCTGATGACATCAGCACATGCAAATACAGGGATATCTCCTAAACCGTGCAGGTTTAGGAGATATCCAGTGTAGCTACAGGTAAGCCTAAGTATAGGCTTGCCTGTAGTAAAAAGTGGTTGTAAAGGGTTTACAACCACTTTAACAGATAATACTTTTTTTTACTAAAATAAAATTAATACGATTTTACAAAATGCATTTCGAAAATACAAAGACTCATTTTCATCACAGCAAGCTGAGCCATATATGTTTGAAATAGCACTGAACTTGGGAGATGAATGATTCAATCCTCATAATATAGTTTTGCTTGTTGGGTTATTCTTTCATACATGTAAAAACTTTTGCATTTCAATGTTTATATTTTATATTTGGAAAAACTGTAGCGGAGTTACTTCTAGAGAATTTAAGATATATCTGCTGTTGCTTTGGTATATTACAGTTCATATTCCAAAAATGTTTGATCATGGGACAATACAACCTGATTTGTAATGGTGTTTATTATTTCTCTATAGATTTTTAACTAAACGGTCAAATCGAGTTCTCATTTCTTTTAGGTAATACAGAGGTTCAGTTGTTACATTAGAAAGGAGTATATTACATAGGGGAGATAATGAATAATTAGGTTTGATACTAGCACAGATTGAAAAAAGGCATTTTTGGTGAATTTGGCCCCCTTTTTTAAAGATTGTGTAATAAAAATGTAACAGCTTAAAATATTGATATCATACCCCTTTTGGGGGAGGGTGCAATGCAAAATGGTTCACATTTTGAGAGTCCCAATAAAAGAAGTGGTGTGCCTTGTGCAGGAGGGAATTTGGGAATGTTATAGCTACCAAGGTGTCCCAAGCTTCTCTCACTGTTGGGATAAAGAAAGTGACCTTTGCTGCTTTAACCACTTCCCATCTGCGCTACAGCCGAATGACAGCTACAGCGTGGACCTACTTTGCCGGGAGGCTGTCATATGATGTTCTCCCGTGCTTGAGCGGCCTATGCACCCCCTGCAGGGCGTGCGTGGTGAGCTCTGTGATTAGCGAGTCAATGAGATCCCGACCCCTTACCACGTGATCAGCTGTCAGCCAATGACAGCTTATCATGTGATGTAAACAGAGCCAGTAATCAGCTATTTTTTCTCCTCACGCTGATAGCATGAGGAAAAAAAAAAGCCTATCTCCGGCAGCTGTCAGAGGGACAATCAAGGAGAGCAGTCGCCGGCTCATCTGTGCCCACCTGGGCCACCTGCCAGTGCCACCTACCAGTGCCCTCAGTACTACCTATCAGTGCCCCCTATCAGTGCCCACAGTGCTACCTATCAATTCCCATCAGTGTCACCTATCAATGGCACCTATCAGTGCCAATCAGTGCCTCATCATCAGTGCTGCCTATCAGTGTTACCTATCAGTGCCACATATCCGTGCCCATCAGTGCCACCTATCAGTACACATCAATGCCATCTATCAGTGCTACCTATCAGTGCACTTCAGTGCCGCCCATCAGTACCACCCATCAGTAGCACCCATCAGTGCCGCCTCATCAGTGCCGCCTTATCTGTGCCTATCAGTGCAGCCTATCAGTGCTCATTAGTGCAACCCATCAATGCAGCCTATCAGTGCCCATCAGTGCATCCTCATCTGCGCATATCAATGAAGAAGAAAAATTACCTGTTTGCAAAATTTTATAACAAACTATGAAAACGTTTGTTTTATTTTTTTAATTTTCCGAATTTTTCTTTTTTTTTAGCAAAAAATAAAACCCCAAGTGGTGATAAAATACCACCAAAAGAAAGCTCTATTTGTGTGAAAAATTATACAAATTTCATTTGGGTACAGTGTTACATGACCGCGCACTTGTCATTCAAAGTGCGACAGCGCTGAAAGCTATAAATTGGTCTGGGCAGGAGGGGGTTTTTCTTTTTTTTATAAATCTTTTTATTGGTGTTATAAACACATACAACAGGTAACAAACAAAGGTTAAAAAGGTGATCCACACATGAGATAGCTATGGTTATGGCAGTATAAAATCAGCTTTGATAAAGTGTGCGTCACCTTTGAGTAGAGAAGGTGCGGAAACCTTGGTCAACTGACCTAAATATTGGTGGATGTGTTGTCATTGCTGCTCTCACATGAATCCCGACTTCAGGTAGACATCTCGGTAGGAAACGAAACACATACATTTTGAGGAAAAAAGTTGGGTTTTTAAATCTCTAAATTAATGAGAGACTTGTGTGATGAGGAGTGTATTTCAGGAAGGACTATCACACAATCTGTGGAGGTTTATATTAGGCTGTGGACAGGTCTGCTAACCATTTAGACCACACTTTTTGGTATTTTTTGGGACATCCTCTGTGGAAGTATGTGTCTTTATATAGTTGTAGGTTCTTATTTACTAGTTGTTTCCAGAATACGCTTGTGGGTGGAGCTGATTTCTTCCAGTGAAGAGTGATGGCTTTTCCTGCATAAAACAGTAATAAACTCATTATAGTGCGCCCCGCTACAGTGGGGATGTACTGCTCAACTAGTCCCAACAGGCATACTGACATGGAGGGTTGTAGCGAGATTTTGCTGATCAACCGGATGCATGATAACACTTCCTCCCAAAACCCAGGCAGGAGGGGGGTTTAAGTACCCATTAAGCAAGTGGTTAAAATAAAAGTTGAGGATAATTCATAGGATTAGAGTTGTTGGTACTGAGAATAATGTTTTCTGTTGTATTACATAGTTTCTGTTTAAAAGAGAGGTATTGGTTTTCTTTTCTATATACTTACCTAGGTGGATGCAGCATCAGACTAATGCCCCGGCGTCTCTGCACTGAGAACCGAGCCACCAAACATCGCCGATGCCTCGGTTCTCTCCCCTCCCCAAGCGGAGAAATGCTGCCTGTCAGTCGGCATCTCTCCTGCTCTGATCCTCCATGTTGATTGAAGTGCTGAGCTGTGGAGGGGCGGGGAGCGGCCGAGCCGCTGAGAATGCCATCAGTCAAGGCAGCTGTCAGATCCAGACTTTGGAAGTTGGAATGACGCAGTGCCTCGACTGATAGTAGTGACGTCAGTGGAGAGTGGATCCCAGACCGCTCTCTGCTGAAAACGGGTCACAGGAGTGCAATACGAATTGCCTTTCTGTGACCCATAGGAGTAGCCCAGCCTAAAAAGCTCAAGCTGGACTTCTCCTTTAAATGGGAAGCAGCATAGTTTTATTCTTTTATATATTATATAAAATATTATATCTGTATGTTTTATCATTTTAGTAATTTACTCATGAAACTGAGACCACTTCTAGGGTTAGAAAAATATAATAAAGGGAGCACGGTCTGGCCATAAGTATGTACAGCAAGTAAACTGGCAACAAACCTGCCAGTCATGGACTTTTTGAACTGGAGCTTTGCACTGGATTTTCCACATCCTCTGCCTTCAGAAGGTTGGTAGGTGGTTTGAAATCAGCGTAGGCAGATATGGAATCTGGCAGCAGGAGGGATGCTAGGCTAGGAGGGTCAATGCTACTCCTTGAGGTAAGAAAACTCTGTTGTGCCTCAGAGGAGCTTAGTTCACACACCTAAAGCTTATTTACTGTACAGGTTTTGGATTTATTTAAATAGTTTGTTGGCGTCAAACTGGCCAAAACAAGCTATTTTCATTACAATGAAATGTGGTTTCTCTCAGAACTGTATAAACCATATGCATTAGCTATATATAGTATATAGTGCTGTTTTTCAGCAGCAGTACAGAGACTTCCCATGCCATTCCTGCAACAAAATCATGTTGGTCTGAGTCTGCCCAGTCATTCACAGGAAGCATATATTCTTATGAATTAATGCAAGGCTTACTCTGATTGACTGAGGTGGAGATAACATCTGCCTGCCTCTCTACCTTGTGTTCTTTCATATAAATATAAGTCTTCCTGTGAATGGCTGAACAGTGCTTAGCCCAACTTGATTTTGCACCAGGATTTGGACAAGAAGCCCCATACCGCTGCTGGAACCCAGCTGCATCTATTAGTAATACAAATTGTTTGTTCTGGCCAGCTTAAAACAAGGCCTCTTTCACATGGGCTGTCTGATCAGGTCCACCTGTAAGTTTTTCAGGCAGATCTGAATGGACCCTCCAGTCTCTTATATGGAGCAGCGGATGTCAGTGGACACATGTCCACTGATACCCGCCGCCATCCGATCCAATCCTGGTCTCCAAAAACAGATGGGTGGTGGTCCTACTCCCCATCCGTCCATCAGATCGGATGGAAAAAGACAGGTGGTCCTTTTCCATCTGATTGCCCCATAGAGGAGAGTGGGACTGTGTCCGTGTCTGCTCTGCATAGTGGAGTGGACATGGACCTGTCATCTGCCTGCTCCGCATGGATCAGCGGAGAGATCCCCCGCTTAGCGGAGGCACCTGTGTAAAAGGGGCCTTTGCCTTTAACAAAAAGTTTCCTGGGACCATTATATATGGGCTGAGTGACCAGACTCTGGACAATTATTGTACATGAGTCACGGAAGCACTAAAAGTAATTTATTTTGAGTATAAGACTTAGTGGTACAATGAACCGATATAAGAGACAGACTACAGTCCCTTAGCCCCTACAGTCCCTCAACAAGGTATTTTCATTCCCAATGGATTTTTGTATCCCTGACACCCTGAATATGATTAGGTCAATGAAACTGAACCGTTTATGTTATTTACTCTTACTGTACCTTATTTAACCACTTTAATACAGGGCACTTTTAGCCCCTTCCTGCCCAGGCCAATTTTCATCTTTCAGCGCTGTCGGACTTTGAATGACAATTGCGCAGTCATGCAACACTGTACCCAAAATAAATTTGTATCATTTTTTTCTTACACAAATACAGTTTTTCTTTGGTAGTATTTAATCATGACTGGGTTTTTTGTTTTTTTGATTAAAACATTTTTTGGGGAAAAAAAATTACTTTCTGTTAGAAAATTTTGCAAATAAGTAATTTTTCTTCTTCACTGATGTCTACTGATGAGGCTGCTCTGATGTTCACTGATGAGGCTGCATTGATGTGCACTGATGGGGTTTACACACACAGATCCCGGTTCTCAGTGTGTCACCAGCGATTGCGGGAGCCCAGTGGTGATCGTGACCACCGGGCACTCGCATCGGCTCCGGGGGTGAGCAGCGGGCGGCACGCGCATGCCCCTAGTGGCCACAGGGATAAGCGACGTTACATAACGTCGTTTCGCCCAGCCGTGCCATTCTGCCGCAGTGAAAATGTGGCGGCTGATTGGCAAGTTGTTAAACAGGTCTCTCTTAGTCATTTTAAAATTAAGAAATAAACATTAGAGTTAAATTTATTCATGGAAAAAAGCTCCCAAAATATTGTGTGCACAGTATTCAATCACTTTTAATAGGCCTCTATAAATGCTCCACACCCCCCCCCCCCATGTTTTTTTTTAGCAAGGAGCATACATTGCACAATGATAATTATGCTACCAAGATGTGAGTGTGGTGTAAATTACCTCTAAATTTGTTACTGTTGCTTTTTGCTGGAAGCTATCACTTTGAGCCCCGGAACAGCAGTAAATCTTTAGGCTGTCAGCAGATTGGCTTCTAAAACTTTGGCAAAGTGCCTAATAATAGAGAGCAACTGAGCATGTCCAGAACAGGGTGAGACAGTGTATTACTGTTTTTTAAACAGCATAGCAGTTATTTCTAACGTTTTACATAGCTATACCTGCAAAAGGGGCCAGTATGAAATGATCTAACAGGACTTCAGTTTCTAACTAAAGTTGCACTATAGGCTACCTCCCAACTTTATGAGAGGGGAACAAGGGACACCTATTGGCAAAAGTATGTAGGCATAGGACACACCCCCTGCCACTCCCCCTTAAAGGAGAATTCTACAAAAAAACTGATTAGTTAAACCCACAAGTTCTTTTTTTACCAGTATTTTTCCTTTATACTAGCTTTTGATATTTACAAATGCAGCAATTTAGAAATTGGATGAAAGGTTTAGCACTGGGAAACACATTTTGAAAGGTAAAAAGTGCATTTTATATACAACGATATAAATCAGACCAAAATAAGGGACAACTTGGAGAAAAGAGAGACCTAGTGACTTTGTTCCAAATCAGGGGCAGTACCTCAAAAACAGGGACAGTTGGAAGCTATGCTATAACATTAGCGTGTAATTGATTCACAGAAAAAAAAAATAAAAATAATGTTGTGCCTACATGTGCAGTATTGAATTACTTGAACAAGGCAACATTTTGAACAGGAACCCACCAGCTATAGTATTTTAAAATAAAGACATTAGAGTATAATATATTGTACTATAATATATTTATGTACTAGACCAGGGATGAGGCGAACGTCCTCCTGTTCGGTTCTCAGCAGAACATGCAAACATGCAAAAAATTTGGCAGAACACACGAACACTCTTAAAGTCTATGGGACACGAACATGAATAATCAAAAGTGCTCATTTTAAAGGCTTAAATGCAAGTTATTGTCATAAAAAGTGTTTTGGGACCTGGGTCCTGCCCCAGGGGACATGTATTAATGCAAAAATGTTTTTTAAAAACGGCTGTTTTTTTCAGGAGCTGTGATTTTTTTAATGCTTAAAGTGAAACAATAAAAATAAAATATTCCTTTAAATATCCTGCCTGGGGGGTATCTATAGTATGCTTGTAAAGTTTTCCCGTGTTTAGAACAGTACCACAGCAAAATGACATTTCTAAAGGAAAAATTGTCATTTAAAACATGGCTGTAATGAATTGTCGGGTCTTCGCAATATAGATAAAACTCATTGAAAAAAAGAGCATGGGATTCCCCCCAGTCCATTACCAGGCCCTTTGGGTCTGGTTTGAATATTAAGGGGAACCCCAAACCAAATCTTTTTTAAAAATTGCATGGGGGTCCCCCTAAAATCCATACCAGGCCCTTTGAGTCTGATATGGAAATCAAGGGGAACCATGCACCAATTTTTTTAAAAGAGGCTGCAGGAAAAGAGAGGGGGACAAGAGAGTGCCCCCCCTTCTGAACCGTACCAGGCCACATGCCCTCAACATGGGGAGGGTGCCTTTAACAAGGGGACCCCCAGATCCTGGCCTCCCCTCTTGTGTGAAATGGTAACGGGGTACAAGTACCCCTACCATTTCACAACAAAAGTGTCAAAATGTTAAAAACGACAAAACACAGCTTGGGACAAGTCCTTTATTAAAAAATAAAAATTTCCCACGATGTCCATTCATCTTCTTCTATCACATCGCCCGGACCGAAAAAGAAAAAAAAATCTGTGCCCGATCCGCCTCCATGGGAGGCTCCCACCGTCTGATGCGTCTTCGCTTGTGACAGTTCTTATATAACTGAGAGTGGGGCCACCTGGTGATGTAACCGGATCACTCCGCCCCCTCTGACACCACGGGGACTTCCCCATGGCTTCCCTGTGGAGCCAGAGGGAGGCGGGGTCACCCATTTACATAACCTGGTGGCCCCACCCCCTCTGACGCCATGGGGAAGTCCCCGTGGTTTCGTCACCCAGTTACGTCACCGGGTGGCCCCACCCTCATTTATATAAGAGCTGTCATAAGCGAAGATGGTGGGAGCCTCCCATGAATGGACATTGTGGGACATTTTTATTTTTTTATTTTTAAATAAAGGACTTGTCCCACAATGTGTTTTGACGTTTTTAACATTTTGACACTTTTTTGTGAAATGGTAGGGGTACTTGTACCCCATTACCATTTCACACAGGGGGGAGGCCGGTATCTGGGGGTCCCCTTGTTAAAGGGGGCTTCCAGATTCTGATAAACTCCCTGCCCGCAGACCCCCACAACCACCGGGCAAGGGTTGTGGTATGAGGCCCTTGTCCCCATCAACATGGGGACAGGGTGCTTTGGGGGGCTACCCCAAAGCACCCTCCCCATGTTGAGAGCATGTGGCCTGGTACGATTCAGGAGGGGGGGCGCTCTCTCGTCCCCCCCTCTTTTCCTGCAGCCTGCCAGGTTGCGTGCTCGAATAAGGATCTGGTATTTTTTTTATTTTGGCGCAGGGTTCCCCTTAAAATCCATACCAGACCTGAAGGGTCTGGTGTGGATTTTGGGGGGACCCCTACACCATTTTTTAAAAAAAATTGGCGCAGGGTTCCCCTTAATTTCCATATCAGGCCCAAAGGGCCTTGTATGGATTTTAGGGGACCCCACGCAATTTAAAAAAAAAATTTGGTTCGGGTTTCCCTTAATATTCATACCAGACCCGAAGGGCCTGGTAATGGACTGGGGGGGTATCCCATGCTCTTTTTTTCAATGAGTTTTATCTATATTGCCAAAGCCCGACAATTCATTACAGCCGCGATCAGTTTTAAATGACAATTTTTCCTTTAGAAAAGTCATTTTGCTGTGGTACTGTTATAAACACCGGAAAAATGCGTCACTTTACAGGCATACTATAGACACCCTCCAGGGCACAATATTTAAAGGGATATTTCATTTTTATTGTTTCACTTTAAGCATTAAAAAATCACTGCTCCTGAAAAAATGTCAGTTTTTTAAAAAAATTTTGCATTAATACATGTCCCCTGGGGCAGGACCCAGGTCCCCAAACACTTTTTATGACAATAACTTGCATATAAGCTTTTAAAATTAGCACTTTTGATTTTCATGTTAGTGTCCCATAGGCTTTAACGGTGTTCCGGCAGCTGTTGATTTTGCCATGGATACCACATATTGTTCACTGTTCGGCAAACAGGCGAACACCCGATGTCCGAGTTGAACTTACGTCGAACTCGGGCTAGTATTAAACCAGTGTTACAAACCCCTAACAAACAGTGTGCACATAAAAAAATCATTATTTCTTTTTATTCTTCTCCCAGCGCCAGAGATATCACCATAGGCATACTGTTAGACCCCTTCTGCATCTCTAATGGGATACGTCAAGGGTGTCTGCTTTCAGCGTTGATATTCGCCCTTATTATGGAACCCCTAGCTCAATCTATCCATGACTACCCACTCATTTTGGGTATTACAGTCGGTGACAGAACACATAAAATTGGCCTCTATGCCGACAATGTCATCATATCCCTGACTGACATTATTAATTCACTCCCCAAACTCCATCACACTTTGCACTTATTTAGTAGGCCCTCACTGTAAAAAACAAATTAACTATTCAGAATCTAGCATGCTAGGCATTGGTCTTGACCAACACATCAAAAATGACATTGCTGCCCACACATCTTTCTCGTGGACCCCTAACTCAATCCTCATGTATTTGGGTATTCAATTCACCCCCTCCTCCAGATTATTAGCTCTCAACTTTAATAAGGTTGTATCTAAACTCCAGAAGGTTGTTCATGATCTTCAGCACACTCAAGTCTCATGGGCAAGTAAAATTGCCCTAACCAAAATGTACCTACTCCCACATGCCTTATATATGTTCCAAACTATTCCAATACCCTTTCTTCAAAAGCAACTACTGAAAATCCAGTCCCTCGTAACCACTTTTATCTGGAGCGGAAAACACTCTTGTCTCAAAAGCAACATTCTCTGCACACCTATTTCTTCTGGAGGCGCCACCCCACCCTGTAGTCACCAAAAAAAAATTAAATAAACTTTTTTCTTTTTTTTTTAAACAGTCCCTTTAAGAAAAAAAAATTGAAAAAAAATTCTTTAACCACTTCAATATAGGGCACTTATACACCTTCCTGCCCAGACCAATTTTCAGCTTTCAGTGCTGTCGCAGTTTGAATGACAATTGCGCGGTCATACAACACTGTACCCAAGCTAAATTTTTATCATTTTGTTCCCACAAATAGAGCTTTCTTTTGGGGGTATTTGATCACTTCTACGTTTTTTATTTTTTGCTAAACAAATAAAAAAGCCCGAAAATTTTGAAAAAATAAGTTTTGCTTTTGTTTCTGTTAAAAAATTTTGTAAATTAGTTTTCTCATTCACTGATGGGCACTGATAAGGCGGCACTGACAGGCACTGATAAGGTGGCACCGATGAAGTGGCACCATTGAGCGGGCACTGACGGGCACTGACGATAGGCACTGATATGCGGTACTGATGGGCACTGGTAGGTGGCACTGATATGCAGCACTGATGGGCATTGATAGGCAGCACTGATGGGCACTCATGGGTGGCACTGGGTGGCACTGGTGGGCACTGATGGGCACTGATAGGTGACACTGGGCACTGAAAGGCTGCAAAGATGGGTTCTTATGGGTAACACTGATAGGCAGCACTGATGGGCACTGATGGGCACTGCTGGGCACTGATGGGCACTTATAGGCGGCGCTGCTGGGCACTGATGCACGGCACTGATATGAGGCACTGATAGGCATCCCTGGTGGCACTGCCAGTGGTAGGCATAGTGAGTGGGCACTGATTGGCAGCTGCCTGGGCATTGATTGGCAGCTGCCTGGGCACAGATTAGTATTTCCCTGGGGGTCTAGGGGGCATACCCGGTGGTCCAGTGTGGATGGCCATCCTGGTGGTCCTGGGCGGCTTCCCTGGTGGTCCTGGGCGGCTTTCCTCATGGTCCTGGGGGTGATCTGAGGGGGGGCTATGCTGATAAACAATCAGCACAGACCCCCCCTGTCAGGAGAGCAGCCGATTGGCTCTCCTCTACTCGCGTCTGTCAGACGCGAGTGAGCAAAAGCCGATCACCGGCTCTTCCTATTTACATCGTGATCAGCCGTGATTGGACACGGCTGATCACGCCGTGACTCTTTACCTATATCGGAGTTGTGGTGTGTCAGCCTGACACACCGCAACAACGATCGCCTTGATGCATGCCCCCGGGGGCGTGCAGCGGCTTAATATCCTAAGGACGTCATATGACGCCCAGTCAGGGTATTGAAACCACTTTGCAGCCGTCATTTTGCTATATGGTGGGTGGCAAATGGTTAAATAAGTGCACTGTGTTCGGGCGCCGGACACAGTGCACTATGGGAAGTGTCAGGCCAATGCAATCACGAGATTGCAGATGCGGAGCTTCATTGGCGGGGTTTGGAGCTGTCTTGCGGCACAATCCATCACGCCGAGCAGCACCCGCCTGGCGCCCGGCCGGGTGCTTTGTTCTCAGTATGAGAACAAAGTCACTTCTGGCAGGCTACAAAAAGATGGCTGCCTCCAAAAAGAGGCCCCTTCCCTCTCCACTTAACAATCAGAGAAAGACAGGAACTAGCTACAGAAGCGGCTTGAAGGAGTGCTGTGCTGCCGGGGACACAGATGTGAGGAGGACCCTGCTGCTCCGCTGGGGACACAGATGTAAGGAGGGGCTCCTCTGGGGACACAGATGTAAGGAGGGACTCCGTTGGGGTCACAGATGTAAGGAGGGACTCCGCTGGGGACACAGATGTATGGAGGGGCTCCGCTGGGGACACAGATGTAAGGAGGAGCTCTGCAAGGTACACAGATGTAAGGAGAGGCTCTGCTGGGGACACAGATGTAAGGAGGGCCTCCACTGGGCATATAGATGTAAGGATGGGCTCCGCTGGGGACACAGATATAAGGAGGGACTCCGCTGGGGACCCAGATGTATGGAGGGGCTCAGCTGGGAACACAGATGTAAGGAGGGGCTCCGCTGTGGACACAGATGTAAGGAGGGGCTCCGTTGGGGACACAGATGTAAGAAGGGGCTCCGCTGGGGACACAGATGTAAGAAGGGGCTCCGCTGGGGACACAGATGTAAGGAGGGGCTCCGCTGGGGAAACAGATGTAAGGAGGGGCTCCGGTGGGGACACAGATGTAAGGCTGGGCTCCCCTGGGGACATAGATGTAAGGAGGGGCTTCGCTGGGGACACAGATGTAAGGAGGGGCTCTGCTGACGGGGACACAGACGTAAGGAGGGACTCCGCTGATGGGGACACAGATGTAAGGAGGGATTCCGCTGACGGGGACACAGATGTAAGGAGGGACTCCGCTGGGGACACCTGATGTAAGGAGGGACTCCGCTGGGGGCACCTGATGTAAGGAGGGACTCCGCTGGGGCACCTGATGTAAGGAGGGACTCCGCTGGGGGCACCTGATGTAAGGACGGACTCCACTGGAGGCACCTGATGTAAGGACGGAGTCCGCTGGGGGCACCTGATGTAAGGACGGATTCCGCTGGGGGCACCTGATGTAAGGACAGACTCCGGGGGGGCACCTGATGTAAGGAAGGACTCTGCTGGGGGCACCTGATGTAAGGATGCTGGGGACACCTGATGGCATCTGGTGGCAGGCGACGTGGCAAGTGACACGCTCAGGGCTCCCACTGATTCTGTGAGTTGAACGATTTCATTTTATATTACAATGTAATAATAGAAATAATGCACTTCAATCATCCTGACACCATAACAACCATGGTGCCAGCAGGTGTTTGGAGTATCTTTATCTGCTGATTGTTAAACTTTCTAGAATAATCATATTTCTATTGTTGTGTAGGATCTGGGCCTGCTGTCCCCCCCTGATTTTTTTTTTTAACAACAAACATGTTATACTTACCTCTCACCACTCGATGAGTGGTCGATTAATCGATTAGTTGTTTCGGCCCTACTCTCAATCATAGCTCTAAAGGCGCTTTATACTGTCACACCATACATTTCCTTCTCTGAATGGACCACCGCAGGCATTTCCATTGTCGGTTACTTATATAATATGCATGCTCTGAAGAAGCTAATTAATTAGCGAAACATGTAAGCATCTGTATCTGGAATCTGTGAGGAGGATCCATGGATGACCACCCATTCACCTACTGAAATGCCTCTAAACCTCTTTGCTTCCTTCTGACTAAATGCCAGCATCAGAGCCTGACATCTGCAGTCCAGACAGCGGATACTCTAAGTGTATTACTGACAAGGACTTGAATCTACACAAACAGCTGATTACAGCAAGCATCGTGAAAGCAGGAAGCTGCACTGTGTCTAGCAAGTGGAATCCCTGTTTCCAGCATCAGAGACAGCTACTGAAAGATCGCACAGATCTCTTCTGAAAGTCGGTTCCTGTACTCGGATTCCCCCGCTGCTTCTCATGACACACTGCTTGCCGTTCAACTCCAGCATATGGTAAAGTCAGTTTCAATTTTATTTTGTATCGTCTAGCTGTCATGCTTCAGTGACTGTGCTATTTACTACTGAATCATTCTGAATAGACAATATTCACAGTGTGAAACGGAGGCTGCAATTGTCACAAGCTGGTTTTACTGAAAAGAAAAGGAAATGCTACATCACACCTGCACTTTACAATATTTATAAGATTGTTACATCTGTGGTTAAACTATTGGTGATCGGATATGTCAGTCACTAGAAGACTATGCCAGTTATCATGATTGACTAATTTCCATTGATCACCTGATGACTTCACCTTCAATCCAAACAGATTGTATGACCAATCAATATCTATTGGTGTATGTGAGTGTGTGAGAATGAGAGTTGTATGAGGTGATTTAGAAAATGGTGGCCACCTTTCCTCCTCCAGACTTTAGGTCTTTTAATGTGTACTGGGAATAGGGTTGTAGTTTAACAGTCATTTATATATGGAATTTTACTTTTGGATAGTCTTCAATAAAGATTTGTACCTATATCACTGAATTGTCCTCATAGAAGAGTTCCTTTGTGCTTGTCACGTTTTTCTTTTGGATTTAATCATAACTCAGAGGACTACTAAATCCTAGTGTCTCTGGATTGCTATCTATCATCCGAGATACTTGGTTTAGACGGTGGAACCGTTTAGAAATCCCCATTACAGGTTCAGGCCAAGATATGGCCAGTATGTTCTAAAGGGGGATTTTCGGATCGGTATTTAGGAGCAGTTGAGAATCCCCTTTTGTTTTTCTTCTCTTTTTTTCTTTGATTATATGTAAACTTTTTATCAGAGCCATTTGGGTGATTTATGTTATTATTATGATTTAAAAGGGATCCAAAAATGTATGTGATAATAAATGGCGTCATGTGATTGCTATCCTTAAATAAAAGACAGTTTTTTGGCATGATCGGTCATGTTTTCAATATTAATGCCAAAATTTCACAATTTCTGCCAGGGTGTGCAAACTTTTTAGCACAACTGTACTACTACACTGGGAAGCTGTTCAAAAACTATACCACAGCTTGTACCTCACCCCAACTAAACTCACTCGCATTTACCCATCTTCCACCAATCTATGCTGGAGAAATTGTGGAAACCCAGGGACTTCATTGCATATCTAGTGGAACCGCCCATCCCTCACTAACTCCTGGACTATACTCTCTAAGCTCCTCTTTTCCAGCTCACCAACCCCTATATCCCTATCACCTCAAATGGTACTACTGGGTCTGGACATGGATACCTGACCCCAGTCCTCCCACACAGTCATCTTCCATGTATTTATAGCCACTCGCCTAGCCATTGCCAGAAATTGGAAAGCCCCCCACCCCCCTTCCAGATCGGAATTGATAGCTATTCTGAGCAACTACTATTTGATGGAGTATATGTATGCCAAAGCTCACCTACGAATTCCTAACTTTCAAAAGCGTTGGCACCTTGGGCTTAAGCACCCTAAATGCATATCTCTGTCATCCTTGAAATCTTAATGCCCTGACCATACCCAATCTGCCACCTCTTTGATAACGCTTTGCAACCCATGGCACATCACTTATGATTGACTGTATTTACTAAGCTCATTCTAGCCATGTATAAATGTATCTTAATTACCTATGTACTGTACACCCTTTGTTAGTACAGTACCTTGTTCTTTATGTGATTGCTCATCTGATGAGCTACTGTTCAACTTTGCACTTTGTACTTTGAAAAACTTATAATAAAGCTGAGTTATAAATAAAAATAGTGTAAGTGATAAATCATCTCCACACGTGAAAGCTTCTCCTTCCAAGTTGTAACATACAGTGCTGATCCCCCTTCTTCACTGCACCATCCACCTCTGAGACAGTGTTCAGGATCTAAAATATGACCCCCTATCTCTAAGTAGGTCATACAATGCCAAATCAGCAGATTGGAACACAGCTCTGCACATTTCAACTCTCATCTTCCTCCTTTATACTTCAATCTCACTGGTTCTTCCTCCATTAATCACCTCATATTATATATCAAACACAAAAATGTATGCCATAGTGTAAAATTGTAAAGCGCCTTTATTAAAAAATCAAATAGTTTGAACAAGCCCGCCCTCAATGCTTTGATTCACAAGAACTTCCTCAGGAGATAGCCAGCCTCAGATATTCAATAATCCCTATATACTGTATGCTACTTCAAGTCAGAGAGCATGCCCTCCATTTATTATCCACAATACCTCCTAATGGCATAAATAATAGTCAAAATCTCTCAAATACACAGGAAGGTGTATATATAAATTCAAAATAATTATTATAAATAATCAAAATCTTCTCCACACGTGAAAGCTTCTCCTCCCAAGTTGTATTATACAGTGCCAATCCCCCTTCTTCACTGCAGCATCCACCTCAGTGACAAACAGTGTTCAGGATCTAAAACACTCACCAGATATTTATGACTCCCTATCTCTAAGTAAGTCTTACAATGGCAAATCAGCAGAAAAGAACACAGCTCTGCACATTTCCTAGATTGTAAGTACTAACAAACAGATTCCTCCTATATTAAATAGTATTGTAACTGTACTGTCTGCCCTCATGTTGTTAAGCACTGCGCAAACTGTTGGCGCTATATAAATCCTCTATAATAATAATAATAATAACAACAATTCACTCTCAACTTTCTCCTTTATACTTCAATCTCACTGTTCCTTCCTCCATTCATCACCACATGTTATATATCAAACACAAAAATGTTGCCATTTCCGCTTTTATTAAAAAATCAAATAGTTCAACTCACATTTCAAAGGGCTTACAGTATATGATGCCGTAAATATGCACAGATTTCTTATGAGTGTCACACACATGCCTGCCCTCAACGCATTTCTTCACAAGGACTTCCTCAGGAGATAGCAAGCATCAGATATTCAATGATTCCTATTTATGCTACTTTCAGCTAGAGATCACGCACCCCCTTTATTATCCACAATACCTCCTAATGGCATAGTTAATAGTCAAAAGTGCTCATATACACAGGTAGTTAATTATAACCATCTCAGATAATACAATATAAATTTGCAGTACAAAAAATTAAATAAATCACATTAATAAAAACTATACCAAATATAAATAAGCCTTCAGTCATATCAAAGAGCTCCCTCTGTGGTAACTCAACATTAGGTTTCACGCAATCAAGTTCATATGCCCATTTAATTTAACATGATAAAGGAAAATAGTTACAGAATATGTGTTTATTTGTATCGGAACCTCTCCAATATCCACTAATTGTATCTATTCCACAAAATGTTTTGGGTCCCTACCAGGAAATAAACCGAATTTGTTGATAAACTGTGTTTTTTATATCCTTTTTTATATTATTAAAACAATCATCCAATCTAACATGAAGTTTACTAGTTATACAACCCACATATTTGGGGCTGCAAGAGCACTCCAAAAATTAGATGACAAACAATGTATTAATCAATGTAATAAACTTCATTGCTACATACTCTCTCCCTGTAGAATGTGACCTAAAGTTATCAAATGTTTGATAACTGTTGTAAATCTCTTTGTTTGTAAATCTCCTTGATCGGATTTGTGACGATTTACATTTACAATCTGCTCAAACTTGAGCAGATATACACACTTGACATTGTTTTCAGGGATAAAACCCTGTGAGATTAAACATCATATTTGCCCTATTTAGAGGGGGGGTGCACTACATTATGCACCGTTTCTTTTGTTTGTTTTGGTTTTTGTTTTTTTTGGTAGGGACCCAAAACCCTATTTCTCTATAAAACAGGCCAATATTTTTAAATATATACTCTATGTGTTTATATTGGCTATTAAAATCCATGATAAAGGTGAACTCATGTGCATTAGATTTATTTTTATTATTTCCCTCAAATGTCCTGTTTGTCCCATTCCCTGTCTTCTCTTACAATAGTTTATTTTTAATTTGTCATCTGTCCCCTATTATTATTATTTATCCACTTTGGGTGTTGGCAATTGCAAGTGATATGTACCCATTTCTATCAGTTGGAGTATGTTTTAGTGTTTATTTTACCATCCTCAAAAAAAAAAAAAAATAATAATATCTAAAAAGTGTATAGTGTCCTTTTCCTCCATTTTTCAAAATTCAATCCCACACTCTTTTCTATCCCTTTCCCAACCATAAAAATATAATCAACAAATCTTTTCCATAGGATTTATTGGCCCCAATCCTTTGCAAAAATCTCCTCACTCTCCCACCTAGCCATAAAAAGATTGGTTAAGCTTGGAGCATATTTTGCATCCATAGCAACTCCCGTAGATTTTTTACAAACTACTTTTTGTACCAGAATCATTTTTTAACTCCAATCATTCAAGAAAATTACCTATCTGTACTGTTGGTTACTCTACTGTCGTCTCTTCCTTAATCACACTGCTGCCATACCAGATTCATGTTTAACATTAGTATATAAGGATACTACATCTATAGTGACAAAAAAACATATTTTCTCCTACTAACCCTTTCTAAAATGTTATTGATATCCTGAGCATCTTTCAAAAAAGCAGGTGTTTTGATTACAATGGGCTGGATAAAAAAAAAATCAAAATATTCACCAAGGGGGCACATGCGCGGCGTGCAGGATGGCGGAAGTGTAAGAGGAGAGCTCCGGTCCCCATCTCCTCATCCGCAGCTCTTACGCAGCTAACAGATCTTCCCTAACTCTAGGAGCGACACTGCAGACTACTAGAAATCCCCTGGAATGGGTAAGATCGGCTTCCAAAAAGTGATCTATAGAGGCTTTATTTCGCCGCCGCCTTCGCGGCCTTCTTACAGCATGGAGCGCTTCCTGTACAGGCTGCAATCCCCGGCCTCGAGTGAACCGCCCGGCCCGCCGGACACAGCTGACTCCCACACCGGGAACCACGGTCTTGAATGACAACAGATCCCAGCAATCCCAGCACTCTCATTCACCCGAAAATCCCACAGATGTCATGACAGTAGCTGTCCTCGATATGGAATTGAATTCATTACTGCACGATCTGACCCACAGCATTGCCAAAGAGGTGTGTAAAATAGCACACGAGTTGCAGGGAGAAATTGATCAGCTGGGGGAACATACTGATACTTTGGAGAATAAGTTTGATGAACTGACCCAATATGTACATGTTCTCGAGGAGGATAATGCCTGCATGAAACATACAGTCTCCCAACTCCAGTTACAGCAGGAAGATTTGGAGAACCGTGAAAGACGTCAGAATCTGAGAATTAGAGGAATCCCTGAGGCGGTTAGTGATAAAGCGCTACGTCCCTATCTTTTGGGCCTGTTTGTTACTTTAGCTCCCCATATTCCTGATATAGACTGGTGCCTGGACAGGGCACACAGATCCTTGGCCCCAAAACCCCCTCCCAATGCTAACCCCAGAGTCGTTATTGTTCGTTTCCACTATTACGAGAGAAAAGAAGCTCTCACAGCTGCAACACGCAACAAGTCACGTATTGACTTCAAGCAAAATAAGATCCAGATATTTAGTGACCTATCCCCGATTACTTTGGCCAAAAGGCGCAGCTTCCGACCTGTCACTACACATCTACAAAATTATCAGGTCCCTTACCGCTGGGGGTTCCCTTTTCACTTATCCGCTTCTAAAGATGGCGTCCAATACTCTCCGAGAGATCTCTATGAAAGTGAAGCTTTCAATCCGCAACCTGGGTCTTCCACCTTTGCCTAAAGAAGATCTTCAACCCCAAGCTCCGAACCCTAAACCACTCACCACCCCAGCCAAGATCTGGACTCCAGTCCAACATAAATCGCAGAAGGCCTTGTCCACACTGCAACAAGCCAACTCCCACAGATTTCCGACCTGAAGAGACCTACTCTCTATTAATCTTTATTGTTTTCACCCCATGACCAGATAATATGTGTCATGGCTACCTCAGTTACTTCTCTGGAGATAGGTCACCTTCTCTCATATAGAGAGATACACCCTTCAGTGTTGGTTAGATCTTACCACTCATAACTCTTTTGGAAGTCGTTTCTTCCCTTTTTTATGTTTATTTTACAGCTTATCACAAGCCAGTTTTGTCTGCTTCCCAAGCAGAGACAGGGAATCCCCCCCTGCCAGTCCCTGCAGGCTACCATGCCCCTCACTACAGCCCATGGCTTTTGCCTGGGTAGCCTGAAATTTTTTCATCTTCAGGCTTTTCAAAAAATAATTTTTCTTTTTTGTTTTGTTGTGTTTTTTTATTCATTTTTTCCATTTTTCTTCTGTTATTTTTTGCTGTTCCGATTTTCAGGTCTTTTTTTTCCTTTTTGACTCTATATGGTTTTCAATGCTATACCTACAATACTGTGTCAACTTCGGTATCTGTACACCTTTATGTGTTATATTCTAGGGATGCTCATCTACCTGTTTACAGTATGTATAATGTTAGCATTATTTCTTCTGATTAGATATGGCTCTTGAGATTTACTCACGTAATGTTAAGGGACTGAACTCCATCGGGAAACGATGGCGAGCTTTGAAGGAATTTAGGTCCTCCAAAGCAGAGGTGATTATGATTCAGGAGATTCATTTTAAATTTGGGGGCTCATTTAAATTCGCCTCCAGGTATTTTCCTGGAGCTTATGTGGCCTCCGATCCTTCTGGAAAAGCAGGAGTGGCAATTCTTATTAAACGATCATGCCCAATCCGGATACTCTCCTCTTACTTGGACCCTCACGGCCGGTTCATACTCCTGAATTGTAGTCACCTAAATACTCATTTTTCTTTGGCTAACATATATGCCCCAAATGTGGGACAAATGGGTTTTCTTACAACAGTTTTTGAAAAGTTACAATCCTTTTCTCAGCCTTTTATGATTTTAGGAGGCGACTTCAATGTGTGCATGTCCCCGACCAGGGACAGAAGGACCTTATTCCAAGTTACCCCACAAACTGCTTCCCAGAAATTATCTGCCTCTTTTCGTAAACTAACCAGATCCCACAATCTTTTTGACACTTGGAGAGTAAAACATCCAACTCAAAAGAGTTACACATTCTATTCCTATTCTCACAAGTTATATTCCAGATTAGACCATTTTCTGGTTACATCTCCTTTTCTTCCTTATGTAGTCTCTTCAGAGATAAATCCTATTACCTGGTCAGATCATGCATCCATTGAACTCGATATTGTGCTGACGTCATCATACACTATAACATGTCACTGGCGTCTTAATCTCTGCTCAAGAACCAAATATCCCATACCCACCTGCAACAGAAGCTAACTGAATTCTTCCAAATTAACGATGGTTCGGTTTCCACCTTGTGGGAGGCCCACAAGGCCTTTTTAGAGGCGAATGCATATCTGCAGGCTCTCGCCTGAAGAGAGATTCTGCAAAACTTAAAAACGATCTACTTGCTCAATTGCGGAACGCAGAAGGGCTCTTGTTGGTATCCCCCACGGTGGAAAAATTGAGAACTGTTACCTCAATCTGGGACCGAATCAAATTGTTAGACATGAACAAAATTTCTAAATCTATGCTATGGGCCAAACAAAAATTCAATGATTTTGCAAACAAACCACACAAAATGCTAGTTAACAAGTTAAAGCCACGGCCCTTTCTCTCAATCCCTGACCATCTGATGCAGACTGATGGTACCCCCACATATTGCCCTAAAGCTATGTCAAAAGTATTTGTCGATTTTTATAGCCGATTGTATAACTGCTTAAGCCCTGATTCAAATCCTCAATTCTCACAATCTAAGTTTGATGAATTCATGTCTTTTCTAACATTACCCAAATTTTCCGCTGAACATATCTCCACTCTCAACTCCCCGATCACCATAGAGGAAATAGGAGAAGTGATTACAAATTTACCAGCTCACAAATCTCCAGGCCCTGACAGCCTTCCTTACATTTATTATAAGACATTTTCACAGACTCTAATTCCCTAGCTACAATCCCTGTATTCCTCTCTTTTTAAAGGTACTATCCCACATTCACAGTTCCTGCATGCTAACATAACAGTTATCCCTAAACCGGGTAAAGACCCCGCGTTACCAGATAATTACCGCCTCATTGCTTTGTGAAATTCGGATTATAAAATTTTTACCAAAATATTAGCCAATATATTATCACCCTTATTACCAGCCCTGATTCATAGAGACCAGGTGGGATTCGTCCCCACAAGACATGCTGGAGACTACATGAGAAGAACCATAGATTTGATTGACTTAATAACCAAAACCAAACGCCCCACCATAGTTTTAAGCTTGGATGCACATAAAGCATTTGATCGTTTAAGCTGGCCATTTATGTTTGCAGTCCTGGCCAAATTAGGATTCTCAGGTCCCTTTATACAGGCTTTACAAACCCTTTACTCTCACCCCACATCTCAAGTCCAGATGTTTTCCTACACATCACAATGATTTACCCTTAGTAACGGCACCAGACAAGGATGTCCTTTATCACCCCTATTGTTCATATTGAGTCTCGAACCATTAGCAACAGCCATCAGATCCCACCCTGATATCAGGGGAGTTCCGTTGCGAAAACAGGACTACAAACTGTCACTCTTTGCAGACGACATCTTACTATCACCCATCCTGACACCTCCCTACCTTTTCCACATGACATCCTATCCACTTTTGGAATCTTATCATGTTTTAAGATTAACCAGACCAAAACAGAAGCCATCCCTATCAACATATTCCCAGACTTGCTCAGCTCTCTACAAAGCAGATTTAAATACAGATGGTGTCAGACCTCGTTGAAATATCTAGGAATTCATCTTACCCCCCTCATATACCTCGCTCTATCAAGCCAACTTCCCTCCAATGTTTGCAGAAATCTCTAGACTTCTAAACCTCTGGACCCCCACCCCACTCTCTCTCCTTGGCAGAATCAACGTCCTCAAAATGTCGATATTGCCTAAACTGTTGTACTTATTTGAAACATTACCAATCCCGGTCCCAAACTCGCAGCTGAAAAATCTCCAGAGAAAATGCCTCAATTTTATTTGGAAAATTACACAAAAATTCCTATCATTTTCAGATCTCCAAAAAAAACATGATCTCTCTATGCCTCTATGGAATACTCTTATATACAAATTAAACACTTTTTCCTTGCCAATTCACCTTCATTGTCCTTAGAAAAGCCTACAGACTTTGAAATACTATGTGCAAGTGGCCCATATGAAACAAAACTAATTTCACCTATATATAAAATGCTCCACGCCATGCCCCCTCTAACTGACTCTACACATAACTACATGGCAAAATGGTCCAGAGTGTTAAACCGTCCAATCTCATTGTTGGCCTGGGGGAAAATTTGGAAATCATCTTCAAAAGTTTCAAGATGTGTAGCACAAAAAGAAACCGCCATTAAAATACTTTTTTTTGGTATAGAACTCCTGATTTGCTACATGCCCAGAACCCTTCTGTCTCTAACCTATGCAGGAGATGTGGAAAGTCCATAGGTACTCACCTCCTCATCTTCTGGGAATGCCACATCTTAGGTCCATATTGGATCGAGGTTCAAAAATTATTACAATCACTTCTCTCTACAACCATTTCATTGAACCCCATACATTTTCTTCTGGGTCTCCCTATCAGTGCTGGGACAAGGCCATTTGGTGCCCAGGGCAAAGATGGCAAACTGCCCCCCCCCCCCCATTTTTAAGAAAGAATCAATGTAATTTTAAAACAAGGATATACTTAAAACAATACAAATTCAATTAGGTTTAATGCGATAGAAACAGAGTTCACTCACACCTTTTAATTATATGTATAGTCAGGTCCATAAATATTGGGACATTGACACAATTCTAATCTATTTGGCTCTATACACCACCACATTGGATTCCACCACTGGTCCACAGTGGGAGGATTCCCCCTTCCACCTGGAATGTGTAGATGGGGGAATTGGAACATTCTTTTTTTTTCATTCAACCTAATAGTTGAATGAAAAAAGTGATCAATGTATGGGCAGCCCAAGAGCTAACACTAAGATAGTTTAACCTCTTGACATCCACGCTATAGCTGAATGACAGCCACAGTGCGGACCTGAATTTCCAGGAGTGCACGTGCCCTGTGCATGCTGTGATCACCGAGTCACTGAGTCCTGATCCCCTTACAATGTGATCAGCTGTCAGCCAATGACAGCTGATCACATGATCAAAACAAAAGCTCTGTGATCGTTTTTTTTTTCTCCTCACGCTGACAGAAAAAAAAGCTGATCACTGGCTCA
Source organism: Aquarana catesbeiana (assembly GCF_042186555.1). Taxonomy (NCBI): domain Eukaryota; kingdom Metazoa; phylum Chordata; class Amphibia; order Anura; family Ranidae; genus Aquarana; species Aquarana catesbeiana. The sequence continues at coordinate 228,212,254 of NC_133329.1, forward strand.
TCTGCAAGGACATCCGTCCCGAAGAGGAAGAGGCAATTATGCCTCATCTGTGCCACCTGCCATTGCCACCTACCTATGCCCATGAGTGCCACCTATCAATGCCCACAAGTGCCACCTATCAATGCCACCTAGCAGTGCTGCCTATCAGTGTAACTGATCAGTGCCCATTATTGCCACCCATCAGTGCCGCCTCATCAGCGTACATCAATGAAGGAGAAAAATTACCTGTTTTAAAATTTTATAACAAAATATAATAACATTTTTTTTTTTTTTTAAATTCGGTCTATTTACATTTTTTTTAACAATAAATAAAAACCACAGAGGTGATCAAATACCACCAAAAGAAAGCTCTATTTGTGGGGAAAAAATGATAAAAATTTCATTTGAGTACAGTGTTGTATAACCGCGCAATTGTCATTCAAAGTGCGCCAGCGCTGAAAGCTGAAAATTGGTCTGGATAGGAGGGGGGGTTTAAGTGCCCAGTAAGCAAGTGGTTAAATCTCAGCTGTTTCAGTGAGAACTGGCTGAGATTAGAACCATTAATGGGCAGGCTGAATGTACCAAGTTGATTGATCAAATTGGGTACAACCAGCCCTGTCGGATTCTTATGATTATCACTAGCGGTTGCTAGATCTGCTAGTGATAATCACTGTTTGTGGGGACAATACAATTGCTCAGCAGAAGGGATTCCCCTGTCAGCACTGACTGAGCTGACAGGGGAATTGTGTCAATTTCTTTCCTGAAATCTGTGGTTACTGGAAAGAAATTTGTACCATCTAATGTCTAAGTGAAAGTGAAAGTTAGTGAATATCTTAAAGAACATGAAGGGGGGGGGGGACAGATGGAGGATGGAGATAAGGACAGTTCAGTGATCACTGTGTACTGCAGTGTGCACATGACTCACCCAGGTCCAGGCTGGAAGATCAGGCATCTTTGGCACACAGGATTCTGCAGCTTTTCATATTTCCCGCCCACACATCCCTTCTCTTCAGATACATCTGCACATCGGGGATAGTGTGGGCGGGGCGGGAAGTCACTGGAGGAGCAGAGGTGGGAGGAGCTGTATTCCTCCCTGATCTTGCGTCAGTGAGGGGGGAGGTGATGGTTCGCTGGGCTGTGTAAGTGTCACTGACACTACAGAGCTGCAGCCACAGTCTCAGTATTTACAGACTGATTCTCCTGTCCTACGGACGTGAGAAATCAGTCTGTTTCTTCACAGTTACCAAGATAATGAGAGGTTTGTCCGCCCCTCCCCCTGCTGGTTCAATCCCTCCTGAAGTCGCTCTCCTCCCTGCCAATGAGGGGGAGGGAGCAGATCGGTCAGAGCGGCTCTCATATTATGCTCAGTCAGCGAGCAGAGGGAGGGGGAGAAATCCGCCCCCTCTCACACTCCGCCCAGGGCACCCGCCCCTCTCGCCCACCCCTTGTACCGGCCCTGCCGGACATTCCTAAATCATTACAGAAACTAGGGTCATTCATACTATTAGCAGCGAAAAGAGCCATCCCTAGGCTTTGGTTCTCTACTTCCCCTCCCACTTTACACCATGTCCTTTCCATAGTTGCAGATGAATGCAGGATGGAACATATGACTGCAAAGATTGAGGGGTAATCTTCCCCTATTTGATAAAATCTGGAAAGCTTGGGATGATTCAGTATTTCTTTTGAATCTGATATTCACATGCCTTTTCGAAGCCCATTAGCAATATCCTTTGACCATTCTTTATACTCGATTATTTAGCTGACACATGTCATTTTTATTTTTGACCTAAATTTGGATACTGTATGAATATTTCTTGTTTAGATGATCCAATGATGGAAGCTGCTGACATTCGCCTATACTGGTATTGTCAGGGACATGGCCGTCCTAGTACTGGCAATGTTGCCCAGACCCACCATGGATGCCCACGGATGATCCTAAGATGTGCACGAGCGTGCGCTGCGCATCAGCGTGCATTGGCGCACGCCGGCGCGCATCGGCGCACGTGCAATACGGCGCATGCTCAACGGCGCGCAAGTGCCGTAACTGACGCTGGCGCCAGTGGCCCTATTTAAACCAGCCTGTGACCACAGGATGTTGCTGGATTATCTTCTCAGCTTCCTTGTGTACTTGACCTTGCTTCCTGATCTGTGGATACCCGTTGTGACTCGGCTTGCCTTGACCTTGCTTCCTGATCTCCTGGTTTGACCCTTGGCCTGCTTCTGGACTCCGCTTCTGCATCCTGATCTCCCCGCTTGACCTTCGGTGTTGTGCCTGGACCCTGCCTGTGCATGACCTCTGCTCGCCCCTGTACTCTCTCTGGACTGATTTACCCATGTATGATCCCTGGCCTGTCTCCTGGTTTCTCCTTTTACCTGGACACTGCAAGTTCTGATTTGCCAGCATTAACCATCCCTCCGTGGCTGAGCTCCTTGGACTGCAGACAAGCACCTGGCCAACCGTGCTTCTTTGGGCACCGCGCTTCCTGTTCCCAAATCCAGGAACATGCTGCACTTAGCCGCAAGGGGAGCCCTCTTAGCATCTTGATCTCCATACCCGCACCTGACAGTATAATCCATCCATGTCACAGATCGACAGAGGCACTTCCCCTATAGAGGCTATGTACCTACAGTTCTCCGCACTTACCCAAGCAGTGCAGAAGCTGCCAGGTGCCTACGTTCAATTAGAGGGTCGTCTGCAACACTTACCTTAGGATCCTGTGTCTCCTGATCCAAGCTCCATCCCCACCTGTACCTCATCTGATGTGCTGCCTCAGGAATCTCCTCTCACAGTGTTGGGTCCACCTCCTGAACCACGTGTGTCGATTCCCGAACGCTTCTCGGGGGACCAGAGGAAGTGTAGGGCCTTTAAAAATGCCTGCCTGCTATACCTGGCCCTGCAACCAAGGACTTTTTACTCTTGAGAATATTAAAGTTGGTTTCATTATATCCTTACTGTTGGCCGACCCTCAGGCTTGGGCCCATGGACTATTAGAGCATAAAAGCCCCATTACTGAATCCGTTGATTCTTTCTTCAGGGCTATGGCCCAGTTATACGATGACCACCAACGTACAGCTATGGCTGAAATAGCTCTGCACACCCTACAGAAGGGACAGCGTCCCGCAGAGGATTACACAGTGGACTTCCATACCTGGGCTGCAGACACTTGCTGGAACCAAGCTGCTCTCCAATACCAATACCGTTTAGGTTTGTCTGAATCCCTCAAGGATGAGCTAGCCAGGGTTGCAATCCCAGATACCCTAGAGGGCCTTATCCAGCTAACCATACAACTGGATAGGCGCCTACGTGAACGTCGCACTGAAAGATCCCAGAATCTTCATGCCACTCAGGAACAGCCTGAAACTCCCTTTTTTCTGGCTTCTGGTCCTCCCGGTTTCCCTGAATCCAAAGCCAGACCCAAAAGGATTAGTATGTTCCGTCCTGCTTTGTCACCTGCAAAAAGACTCTACCGCTGACAGGCGAACTGTTGCTTTTACTGTGGAGACAGAGGCCATTTCTTGCAAGATTGCCACCTCAGGCCAAAGAGACCATCCTACCTGCCTCCTGCCCACTGTCAAGTATCAGGACTTACCTCATCTCACCCCGTTCTCCCTATCTCCTTATCAGTGGCCTAAGAAGAGATCTTTCAGCCATTATCGACTCCGGGGCCTGTAGCTGCTTCTTAGACCTAACCCTGGCCAGGAGACTTGGAATTCCCCTTGTTACTAAGAAGCAACAGTTAACAGTTCAATTGGCTGATGGATCTCTACCCAGTTCTGGACTGATTACTCATGAAACCCTGCCAATTTTCATGACAACCAAGTCCGACCATAAGGAACTGATACGCTTTGATGTGTTGTGCTCTCCCCTGTTTCCAGTCATTTTAGGTGTCCCATGGCTTCGAGCACCAGGGGCGGAACTACCACGATAGCGACCCATGCGGGCGCTATGGGGCCCGCAGCCGAGTGGGGCCCGGTGAGGATGAGAGCACTGCCGACACAGTCTCCCAGCCAGGGGAAGAGAGAGGAGAGGAAGAGGCAAGCTGTCTGTATCAGCAGAGAGCTGAATTGCCCCATGTAATAGCTTTCATTAGAACTTCCAGTGTTTCCGGGGCTCACGTCACATAGCTCCACCTCTTGGCCCGGCGCCTTTGATAGACAGAACGCCAATCCAATGCGGGACGTGTGACGTCATCAAAGGCGTCAGGCCAAGAGGTGGGGCTATGTGACGATGAGCCCCGGGAAGACGGGAAATTCAAATGAAAGCTATTACAGCGGGCAATCTCGCTCTCTGCTGATCCGGGTGGCTTGCCTCTTCCTCTGCACAGGTGAGGCTGTATGGGGCATAGGCAGACCAGGCTGTATTGGGCACAGGCAACGCTGCAATGGGCACAGGTCACACTGCATTGGGCACAGGTCACGCTACATTGGGCACAGGTCACGCTGTATTGGGCACAGGTCACGCTGTATGGGGCACAGGTCATGCTGCATTAGTACACAGGTCACGCTGTATTGGGCACAGGTCACGCTGTATGGGGCACAGGTCAGGCCATATGGGGCACAGGTCATGCTGCATTGGGCAAAGGTCACACTGCATTGGGCACAGGTCACGCTGCATTGGGCACAGGTCATGCTGTATGGGGCACAGGTCATGCTGCACTGGGCACAGGTCACACTGCATTGGGCACAGGTCACGCTGCATTGGGCACAGGTCACGCTGCATTGTGCACAAGTCACGCTATATGTGGCACAGGTCACACTGCATTGACACTAGGGCAGATGTGAGGGGGAGGCTGTTTGCAGGGGGGCCCCATACAACATTTTGCTATGGGGCCCTGCTATTTCTAGTTACGCCCCCGTCGAGCACACAACCTCCGCACTGACTGGCTCAAGAATGAAGTTTTCATCTGCCTATTGTCAGCATCACTGCTTTGTCCCTAGTCCCATGGACTTCACCAGCTGCCTATCCATACAACCAGTTTCTTGTGCCAATCCTCATGTACCCCTTGCCTATCAAGAATTCCTGGACGTATTCGATAAGAAAGGGGCGGACTCCCTTCCACCACACCGTCCCTACGACTGCCCTATTGAGTTGCTTCCAGGCTCCAAAATTCCCTTTGGCCGTATCTTTCCTTTATCAGAGACTGAACTTGAAACGTTAAGATCCTATATCGATGAGAACCTGGAAAAAGGATTTATTCGTCCATCTTCATCCCCTGCCGGTGCAGGATAAGATGCTAAGACCTTGCATAGATTACCGAGAGTTGAATAAAATTACCATCAAAAATCGCTACCCTCTCCCCCTCATCCCGGAACTCTTCCAACGTTTCCGTTCTGCCCGAGTCTTTTCCAAACTGGATTTACGAGGGGCTTACAATCTGATGCGCACCCGTGAGGGGGATGAGTGGAAAACGGCATTCCGAACTCGTTTCGGACATTTCGAGTACCTGGTAATGCCGTTCGGATTCTGCAATGCTCCAGTCACGTTCCAGCACTTCGTGAACAATGTTTTTCGAGACCATCTTGACAACTTCCTCAAAGTATATCTGGATGACATCCTTGTTTTCTCAGCCACTCTGGAGATCCATCGAGTGCACATGAAAAAGGTACTAACTATTCTAAGAACGCATGAACTGTACGTGAAAGCTGAAAAATGCGACTTTTAAAAAGAAACTATCCACTTCTTGGGTCTGGTCATTTCTACTAGTGGAGTGGCCATGGATCCCCAGAAAGTAAAAGCGATCTTGGATTGGCCTACTCCCTCAGACAAAAAGGGCATCCAAAGATTTATCGGTTTTTCAAACTTCTATAGAAGGTTTATTAAGAACTTTTCAGCCATAATATCTCCTATTACCCAACTAACCCATTTGCATTCCAGGTTCCAGTGGACCCCAGAGGCTCAAGCAACCTTTGACAGACTTAAGACAGTATTTGTCTCAGCACCAGTCCTGCAGCATCCTGATCCCACATTACCCTACGTACTAGAAGTCGATGCATCTGAAGTGGCTACGGGAGCTATCCTTTCTCAACGGCAAGGCCCTAAATCATTATTACATCCCATAGCTTTTTCCTCTCAGAAAATGACGCAACCGGATAGGAATTATGATGTTTGAGACCGGGAGCTTTTGGCCATTAAAACAGCCCTGGAGGAATGGAGGTATTTACTTGAAGGTGCGGCTCATCCCATCATGATTTTCACAGATCACAAAAACCTAGAATACCTTAGGACTGCCAGACGTTTAAGACCACGCCAAGCGCGGTGGGCATTATTCTTTTCAAGGTTTAATTTTCATATCTCTTACCGTCCTGGATCTAAGAATGGAAAAGTGGATGCTCTGTCTCGGATGTTTCCAGACACCCCTGAAGAAATCACTCCCGGTACAATTCTGTCTTCTCAGAACTTTCTTCTGATTCAGCCTGACCTAAGAGCATCTATTGTTCAAGCCTCTCTTCAGTGTGTGGAACCAGGAAGCACAACTTTAAGGAGACACAAAGGATTCCTGTGGCATCGGGACAAAATCTTTGTTCCCCAGGAAGTCAGACTACAGGTCTTAAAAAGATTTCATGCCCGTCAGCTGGCTGGGCATTTCGGGGTCCGGAAGACTATTGATCTCACCCAACGTTACCTATGGTGGCCTAAGTTCTGATTGTAAAAAATATGTTAATTCCTGTCTGGTATGCCAACGTAACAAGGGTCCCAAAACCCAGTCTTGGGGCCTGTTAAGACCCTTACCAGTACCAGAGAAGCCTTGGAAGAATATCTCTATGGACTTCATAGTTGATCTCCCTCCATCAGAGAATTTCACTACAATGTTAGTAGTAGTGCACAGACTTTCAAAAATGGCCCACTTCTTACCCATGCTCGGTACACCTTCTGCCATGGATACTGCAAAGATCTTTATCAAGGAGATTGTTAGACTACATGGACTTCCTGACAATATAGTATCCGATAGAGGGGTACAAGTCACCTCCGGCTTCTGGAAAAATCTCTGCAAAATTTTGTCAATTGAGTCATGCCTCTACTCTGCTTATTATCCCCAGAGTAATGGCCAGACGGAGAGGACAAACCAAATCTTGGAACAGTATCTACGATGCTTTTGCTCCTTCTCCCAAGATGATTGGGCCTCTTTATTACCCTGTGCCGAGTTTTCCTATAACAACACCATTCACACAGCCACCCAGCAGTCACCCTTTTGGGCAAACTACGGCTTCCACCCGTCCTTTCTACCCAACACCATTCCTGAATTTCCGGTACCAGCTGTCCAGGATATAATAATTTTTCTCCAAGCTAACTACCAAGTTCTCCAAAGAACCATGAGAAAAGCTCAGGAAGACTTCAAAAGACACTATGATAGAAGGAAGAAGGAGAATCCCATCTACAAGGTGGGTGACAAGGTACGGCTGTCATCTGTTAATCTCAAACTTTCTTGTCCTTCTAGGAAGTTTGGTCCAAGGTTTGCGGGTCTGTTCGAAATTAAGAGAGAAGTGAACCCTGTGGCCTTTGAACTCTCTTTGCCGGCATCATACAAGATCAATCCGGTATTTCATGTCTCCCTACTGAAACCAGCGGTGCCAAGTCCATTTTCAGGAAGAGAAGAGTCGCCACCTCCACCAGTCACCATAGGTAATGAAACTGAATATGAAGTCGAAGCCATCCCGGACTGCCGGAAAAGAGGTAGGCAGACTCAATTTCTTGTTAAATGGAAGGGGTATCCTTCAGAAGAAAATTCTTGGGAACCATAGCCTAATATTCATGCTCCGAGACTTTTACAGAATTTCCGTAACAGGCACCCTGAAAAATGGTCTAGGTTGGGCATCCGGAGGCTGCACCTGGGGGGGGCACTGTCAGGGACATGGCCATCCTAGTACTGGCAATGTTGCCCAGACCCACCATGGACACCCATGGATGATCCTAAGACATGCACGAGTGTGCGTCGTGTATCAGCGTGCATTGGCGCACGCCGGCGTGCATCGGTGCACACGCACGTGCAATACGGCACGTGCTCAACGGCGTGCAAGTGACGTGACTGTTGCTGGCGCCAGTGGCCCTATTTAAACCAGCCTGTGACCACAGGACGTTGCTGGATTATCTTCTCAGCTTCCTTGTGTACTTGACCTTGCTTCCTGATCTGTGGATACCCGTTGTGACCCGGCTTGCCTTGATCTTACTTCCTGATATCCTGGTTTGACCCTTGGCCTGCTTTTGGACTCTGCTTCTGCATCCTGATCTCCCGGATTGACCTTCGGCTTGTACCTGGACCCTGCCTGTGCATGACCTCTGCTCGCCCCTGTACTCTCTGTGGACTGATTTACCGGTGTATGACCCCTGACCTGTCTCCTGGTTTCTCCTTTTACCTGGACTCTGCAAGTTTTGCTTTGCCAGCTTTAACCATCCCTCCGTGGCTGAGCTCCTTGGACTGCACACAAGCACCTGGCCAACCATGCTTCTTTGGGCACCGCGCTTCCTGTTCCCAAATTCAGGAACGCGCTGCACTTAGCCACAAGGGGAGCCCTCTTAGCATCTCGATCTCCATACCCGCACCTGACAGGTATCCCTGCCGAGTTCTATTAATTTGTTCTGTTTATTACTTTTGTATTTTCCGATGTTAAAATGTCATGATCTTTGTACCTTATGATATGATGTTTTACAATTGTTAAAATAAACAATTAAAAAAAAAAAAATATTCACCAAATCTTGAATGCATCGAGTCAATCCTATTAATACTGGGCCTATCAGGAGGGTTGGTTAAATTTGTATGAATATTTGGCAGGTAATACCAGTGGCAATTCTAAAAACTGATGGGACCAGATATCTTGTATTCTTTTTATCCAGTATGCCCTTATCACTTCCTTCTTCACCAGTACCCCACCTCCCAAGCCAGCTTTTAATCTAGAAATCAACATTAGTGTGTAATTATTTTGCAGAAAAACACTCCAAAATATTGTAGTGCCTACATGCATATTATTTAAATAGGTTGACTAGGCCTCTTTGTTAGTAGGACCAACACCAGTCATCTTTGATTCAAGAAATTAAATTAAGAGTAAATTTATTTCACTTCAAAATGTCCCACAAACAATGTAATGAGTATGTTTATAGTCTTTAATCACTTGTACTAGGCAGCATTTTGAACAGGACCCCCACCACCATTTTAAAATCAAGAAATCAATATCAGAGTGTAATTAATTCATATAAATAACCCTCTAAAATAATGAAATGAATGCACAGTATTTAATCCCGTACTAGGTCCCATTTTGAACAGGGCCCCCACCAACCATTTTAAAATCATGAAAGCAGCATTAGAGTTTAATTTATTCACTAAGAAAAGCCCCCAAATATTATAGATTCTACAAGGACAGTACAAAATCATTGGACTAGGTCTTATTTTGAACAGGACCACCACCAGCCATTTTAAAAGCAAATAATTTATTCTCAAAAAACAGCCCCCAAGATAATGTTGTGCCTATTTAATCGATTGCATTAGGCCCCATTTTTAACAATACCTACTCCAGCCATTTTAAATAGGCTCTAATTGTTTCCCTGAAAAAGGCCCCAAAATAATGTAGTACTTACATTTACAGTATTTTAAAACTCCGACCAGGCTATTTTGTTAGAAGAACACACGCTAGCCATTTCTGAGTTAAAGCGGGAGTCCGGCGACCAATCTTTTTTTTTTTTTTTTTAGGTCATTGAGACACTTCCCAAATAATACTCACAGTTTGGGTGTAATATTTCCGCCTCTGTCTGTTTTCGTACTGAAGAATAACTTAAAAAATGTGATGCTGGCTGTTTCCATCTTGCTTGTGGGCACGTGAAGCCCACAAGCATTGATTTCCGGGATGTGGTGAATGCTGTTCATTCACAGCTTGTTCACGCGCATGATCATTGTTTCCGCACTGAATCTTGGGAAGCCTGACACTAAGCTCCCAGGAGACAGTGCGGCTCCGGGGAAAGGCAATAAACACGCCTACTCCCATGGGAGGAGAGACAGGAAGTGCCACAATAAAGTACAATATAAAGGTAATTACAGCGATAAAAAACATTTTTGTGCGGCATTTGAACATCTATGCAATTAAATGAAGGGGGTAAGATTAAGTAAAAAATTTGAGTGGAACCCCATTTTAAGAAATCTTCTGAATGTATATATTTCATTGTAAAAAGCCCCCAAAATATTGGAGTGAGTAAATGCATGATGATTAAAATCTTTGACTAGGCTGCATTGTCAATAGGCATGACATCATACAGCTTTAAAAAAATAACATTACAATGTGGTTATTTCACTGTAAAGCCCCCATAATATTCTATTGAGTATGTGCACAGTCTTTGAACACTAACCCCCCCTTTTTTTTTTGCCTAACTGAAAGACAGATAATATGAACATGTGATATTAAAAAAGTACCTCCAGGTGGTCAGGGTTGCACGGAAATCTAGTGGTGCATGTGCCCCTGAAGTGGCAGTTCAGGGGTGCCGAACAGTCACAGTGTTCAGGCACCTGATTTATTGATTTATGGCACCATGGTCACTTCACCACAACACACGTTTTCGCACCTGCCGAGCCTTTTGGCTAGGACCAGGGGAAATTTTTATTCCTGGCCAGAGGGCCGGTCATTGTATCACACAATGGTCACTTTTCACTCTCCCACTTCCTTCTCCCCACTTTCTTTTTATTTATCCCCGTGTTTGTCACTTTTTTTGTATTTTTTGGTTGATGTTGTCACGTTTGTCACAGCGTGATGAGTAGGGTGTGGGTCCTCGGACCTATTCTGAAAGTCTTGGGAGGGGGTGTACATAGGCCTTCTGGCTTTGTTCGCCCTCTCCCATGGGGTCTCCCTTCGGGGGAATCCCACCTAGTACTTGGGTAGCTCTGTTTCGACAGACCTTCCAGAGAACGGGGGTCCATCTGGTTTCGGCCAGATGGAAGCATGTGAAGTACCTCAGTCCCCGTCTGGAGCGTAATGCCCCGGGGGATCAGGGGGATCCTTCTCTAGTGGAGGACAGTGTAACACCCGTTGCACGTTTTTGTTTTTCACTCTTTATGTGTGTGCACTTTTTTTGGCACTGGGTGGAAGTTTTTGGGTGTGTTTTGCACGCCACTGGCTTTTCAAAAAAAAAAAGCACCTCCAAAACATAAAGCCAGTGGTGAATGTGCCCCTGAAGTGGCAGTTCAGGGGTGCCGTACAGTCACAGTGTTCAGGCACTTGATTTATGGCACCATGGTCACTTCACCACAACACACATTTTTTGCACCTGCCTCTAGGGCCGAGCCTTTTGGCTAGGACCAGGGTAAATTTTCTATTCTTGGCCGGAGAGCTGGCCATTGTATTACACAATGGTCACTTTTCACTCTTCCACTTCCTTCTCCCCACTTTCTTTTTTTTTAGCTCTGTGTTTGTCACTTTTTTTGTATTTTTTGGTTGATATTGTCACATTTGTCAGTGTGAGGAGTAGGGTGTGGGTCCTCGGGCCTATTCTGAAAGTCTTTGGAGGGGGTGTACATAGGCCTTCTGGCTTGGTTCGCCCTCTCTCTTGGGGTCTCCCTTCCTCCCCGGGGGATCAGGGGGAGGTCAGTGTAACACCCGTTGCACGTTTTTGTGTTTCACTCTTTATGCGTGTGCACTTTTTTTGGCACTGGGTGGAAGTTTTGGGTGTGTTTTGCATGCCACTGGCTTTTCAAAAAAAAAAAAACCTCCAAAACATAAAACAAGGGGTATACAGTAGTCAAATGAAAAATATTTTAGCTGACACACACTCAAAAGTATTTCTGTCTATAATGCAGTGCAGATAATAGCCACATATTGTATATGGTCTGGTCAGGAGCAGATCTGCACATTGGGCTGACTACCTCAAATAGGCATCTGTACAGTTGCTTACCAGAGAAAGACTAAGGCAGGAGAAGTTGTCTCTTCCCTCCCTATGCTTAGCTGAGCAGATTGGAGGAAGCAGCCAGCAGGTCCCTTGTGATGGATGTGGGGAAGAGGCCCTTCTCACGCAACATTGGGACGAGGTGCCTTGCAAGGGGGGAACTTGCTGCCCCCTTGCAAGGTATCCCCCCAATGTTAAAAGGTATGTGGCCTGGTATGGGTAAGGAAGAGCAGCTGCTTACTCACTGCCCTACCTCTCCTGGCCACCCAAGCTTTATGCCTGAATAAGGGTCTAGTTTGAATTTGAAGGGAAACTCCATGCTGGTTTTTGTGTCACTTTTTTTTTTTATATCTTTATTTTCACATTTGCAAAGAAAGAAAATAATACAAACATTCCCTATAGCAATTGTTAGGATGGCCTGCAAAGGGACACATCAGGGTTCTACAAACTAGATGGGAAAATTACACCAGCATTAAAGTAGCAGAAAAATACAGAAAGCACATAATAAAATACAGAGGGTTCTAAGGGGGAATGTGGAGGATAGGGGGTGGGAACAATAATAAGGGGTACAAAGGGAGGGGATATAACAAAGAACCAATAAAGGTATAACCAAATAAAGGAGGGGAGGGATCACAGCCCCCCATTCTTCTCCCAAGAAAAAGGAAGAGAAAAAAGAAAAAATATAATATATCAACACAATCCACGGACACAGTGTATTCATGTCATTTCCTGGTCTACGAGTCTCTGTATAAAGGATAAAAGCATAAAGGATAAAACACATCAAGGCAAATCTCCACAATTACTATGTTTGTAGAATCTATCTAGTAAGCCCATCCAGTATTACCACTCCTCAGTCAGGTCTGCCAATCAAGACTGCATTCCAGCCTCCCCTCAAGTCTCTGCCTCAATCTGGCTATTCAGTCAGGGTCTCATCAGGTACTCCTTAGTCAAACTCCCCTCAAGTCTCTCCCCAGTGTCAAATTTTTGGCTATTCTTTTACTAGTTCTCATCATTCACCTTCATTGAGCCATCTCTCATTGGTCCAAATGGTACAATCATATAATTCTCAAGAAAGTGCTTGGATGGAACTCAAGTCTACTTTTCTATGATGTTTATCCCATAATAATTAAGATCTCTGGTGACCCAATGTCTACAGCATGTATACATTCATTAAGTCTGCCATCACCCTGGACTTTTAGGGTAAACAGTCCCCAAATTAGTATGCAAAAGCCTTATAACCAAACGGAGACACAGTGTCTGGTCATCAGCCCTGAAGACAAAAGGGAAATCTAACAATGTATTTACCATGCCTAACATTTGGCTTTGACTAACTAATAAAGACGAAGAAAAGGGAAGAAAAGTTATTTTAAGAAACAGTATGTAATCTTGTCCTGTATGGTATAGATAGGCTTTAGATCAGCTATGTTCATAGCCATCTCACTTTGTATTCCCACATATCATATTAATCCCATAAAAATATATTATGTACATAATTTCCCTATAAATATATATTTTACTGGGCATGGTAATTTCTTACATTCCCACTTTGAGGACAAAAAAACCCCATAAATTAGAGAGCCCTCATACTGATTCCATTAAAGGCACTCTGCTCCTCCTTAAATGCATGCTGTTAGTTGAATACCTTTTATTCTGTGAGATCTTCCACAACTGCTTGTGAGTAGTTTCTTTTTATTATTGGTTTTAATAAACTTACATCCAAAGGACAATGCACATGGCTGGTGCACCCTTTTTTTCTTTTTTCGTTGTCTGCTAGGATTCCCCATCCTTGAGGGCAGCAAGACCGGTGGCTACTCATTTACTACTTGTCTGGTTATCCACTTGTGCGCAGGAGCTTTATTTCTTTATTATCAGTTCCCTTAAAGGCACACTGATAAAGAAAAAATAGTTTTGCCCAAGATATATGGAACAACTGGAAATCATTAAGATATATTTAGGAAGCACAATAGAATCCATGCTTCCCAGATATAATCTTTGGTCTTTCTGGAGTCTTGCTTTCAATTTTAGGAGTCCGTATGTCATTTTTTGCACACCTAGAGATATGTTGTGTTGTTGTGGTTTGCTAAGACATAAGTGCCTTTTCATAAATAATTTATCTATACTATTCTACCCCCATTATCCAAACCCTTCAGCCACTGAATGAAACCCTTGTCACTCTTTGATCTTCTCGTCCCAGGAAGTGCGTTTGTAGGAGATATCACATGTCTTCAGATAGTAATCATTTTTCACAGTCCTTCTTTACTTGTTTTTGTAAAGCAAAATATTTTTTGGGGTAAGACAAAGCCCCACAGACTGAACTTAGATCCAGGCTCTTACTCTCCACAATGTACTCAATGTACTGATTGTACATAAAGGGAACACCAGTCACTCATAATGTGTCAGTAGTTGATTGCCACTATAAGCACAGAAGGGCTATGGCAGTGTCCTCTTCTTACACTGGATTGTGGTTGTAGTCTCAACGTAAGTAGTTTTGCGATGTCATCAGCTGGCAAAACAGATGGCAAGCCGTAAATTCAGCAGTGCTAATGTTTGCTCAATGATGGGAAGGTTCTAGAGCATCTTTAGAGAAGGATGTGCAGGTTTGCAAAGTGAGATCATTGGCTTCCAGGTCCCCAACTATCTATTGCACAAATGTGCAATTTCTGGTCAAAAACAGTTATCTTTGTAACCTGTAGCTCAGCACTCCACACCACTTGCAAACCTGTTCAAACAAGCAAAATTAACATTAATACATAACTAAAAATAAAACATTATTACATAAAACCACCAAGGAAAAAGGAAATCTTTAAAACTTCAACTTTTGCGTTACTTACCAAAAATAAGAACCAGACAGAATGCTGCTTTCACTCTTATGCCGCGTACACACGACCGGTTTTGCCATCGGAATAAACTTCGAAGGTTTCTCCGACGGAACTCCAACGGAATTCCATTCAAGCAGCCTTGCCTACACACGGTCAACCCAAAGTCCAACCAAAGTCCGACCATCCAGAACGTGGGGACGTACAGCACGAACGACGGGACTAGAGAAAGGAAGTTCAATAGCCAGTAGCCAATAGCTTCCGTCTAGTATTTGCTTCAGAGCAAGCGTAGTTTTTGGTCTGTCAGAACAGCATACAGACGAACGGTTTTCCCGATAGGAATTGGTTCCGTCGGAAATATTTAGAACATGTTCTATTCCTAGGTCCGTCAGAATTTTCAGAAACTTTTTATGTCGGACATTCCGCTCTTGTGTACCCGGATTTACACATCTTTCTTCTACCTTGATCAGGAAGAGCAAGGAGCATGTAGTCTGTTAAACCAATTAAAATATGTTGCCATTTTGACATAATAATTAAATACATACAAAAAGTGCAACCCCAAACATTGTATGAACTGCACACAATGTTGACAAACTTTGTTTTTCCTTTTCTTTTCTTTACACCTGTGGAAAGAGCTGCTAGCAATCCCCCTCCCTTCACATTATCATGTCGATGGCACCTCTAAGTAAAAACTAAAAATGTATGCAGTTGCTAATTTAGGCTTTACCCAGCAACGCTCTTTCAGGTGGGCTAAAACAATACACACAATACAAAAAGAATTTAGAATTTATTTTCCACCTGACTTAAAAAAATATGCCAAATCATGAAGGTTATATTTTTGAAAATACAAAAATACATCAAGGTCCTCCATATTGTCCCATATACTGAGGCCAAATCTCTAAGTACAGTAGCTAAATCTTAATTCATGCCAAAGAACATAAACCAGAAAAACTTGTACCAAAAATTCAACTTACTGTTTTTAGCAAAAGAGTGGTTCACTCTATTGTGGTATCTTTGCGTAAATGAAGCCACTTCCATTTTCAGTTCTTTCAGTTGCTCCATAAACTGATGCCTTTCTTGCTTTAGATGACTATTCTCAGATTTAAAAGAGAATTGACTTTAGCCTTAATGTCTCAGAGAATTTACCCATCTCGCAGAGTTAACTTCTTTGCATCTCGGTGCAGTTTTGGGGCAGTGAGAGTTCTTTTGCTTACTATGATTACCCACAAAATAATATTATGCAATGTGCCCCAGCCTTTTACATGCAAAACATCTCAGAGCTGGCTTCCCTGCATAAGCCCTTCTCTGAGCACATGAAAACTGAGATACAATATAATGGGCAGAATCTCGAGACCTTACAGTCTCATTCCGAAGAACATTTACCACCAACAGACTCATCAGAGGTGCCCACTGCCACAGCATCATCATTTTCCACTAACCGATCAGAAACATTCTCAGTTTCCACACCTGAGTCCATCTTCACATCTGCTACAAAACCATTATCTAAACATTAGACATGGGCAGAACGGATTTTTTTTTTTGTTTCATTTTGGATATATTCGTTCTGTTACCAATTTCATTTAGTTTTGGAATTTGTTCAGTGTCATTTCAAAATTAATTTATTTTTGTTTAATTTTCATTATATTTAGTTTTGTTGTCACTTCCCCACTGACAGCTGAATAAAAAAGAAATAGAAAATTCCAAAAAAAAACCAGTGTGGGGTCCCCCCCAATCCAAACCAGCCCCCTCGGGTCTGGTATACAGTCTAAGGGGAACCCCACGCCGAAATGAAAAAAAATTGTATGAGCATCCCCCCCGGAACCATACCAGGCCACATGCCCTTAACATGGGGCATGATGGGTCAATGACATCACAAAGGACTGGGTCACCCGCTGGCATCATCGGGTGACTCTGCCCCTTAGCTATTTAACAAATGTCAGATGGAGGAGCAGGCAATGCACGGGGAGTGTTTGACAAGGCTGGAGGTTTTCTTTCTTATCTTTTTTTGGGTGCGGCAGGCAGCGTGAGATGGATCTACATTGGGGGACTTTGATTTTTTTTTTTTTTTAATAAAGGACTTATCAAAAACAGTTTTTCTTGTTTTTTTACACTTTTATTATTTATACATTATTTAAATGTGATTTGACTCTCTTTTTTTTTCTTTAGAAATGTAATTTTTGCTGCAGCGTGTTCTATACATGCTACAGATGCACCACTTTACAGGCAGACAAAGGGGACCTCCCAAGCACTATATTTAAAGGAATTTTTCATTTTTATTGTTTCACTTTAAGTGAGGTTCCCACTGCTGCTTCTGCTGACATACATTATTTTATTGTGCTATATACTTTGCCTTACGCTCATTCAACCTTTTGCCGCTAATCATCTTATGCACAGATTTTTGTGCCTGCAGCCATGGATCAGTACATTCCTGCATAGCCTGAACAATAGCCTCAGTGTCCTTTTACTTTTGCCACCTTTTTCAAGATTTCCACCATTATTCCAACAAACATAAGTATAATAACTCAATAAAAAGTCACTAATGCAAGCGTAACACTACCAGATGCTGCTGCTTGTTGCACAATACACTATAACACTGAGTTACAGAAAAAAGGCTCCTACACTGCAACAAAGCAACAAGAATCCACAGAACAATCCATAAACAAACAAAATATGGCAGCCACATATACATCTCCAAATGTGAAAAAAATAAAACAAATATACTGCGCTGTCTACAACAGATAGTTTAAAAGCAGCCGGCATAGCAATAGATCAATTGCAAAAATTAGAAAACATATGGGAGGCAAGTGCAGCGCTAATGAATAATCTCAGAATGAACTGAAAACATATATATAAAAAATATATATAAATCACAATGTACATATATAAATTTTAATACATATATGTATAAAACACAGTGCACATATGTAATAAACCCTTAAAAGGAAAATGATAAACCAAATATAATAATAAAGGATGTGCAAATAATACAAACATTTTTTTTGTAAGTAATGTCCAAAAATAATGTCTAAAGAAGATGAATCACTAATACTTAAAGCAAACTGTGAAGGTGAGCCAAACAATATAAGGATAGAAATATCCAAAACATGATTCAAAGTGGTTGAAAGGTAAACTGAGCGTCAATGTGTTATAGAAAAACAAAACGTGCCCGAACTTGCTGATATGTGATCCACCACCAGAGAGTCAAAAGGCTTACCGGAGAGATTGAACTCAAGTAGGTATAAACCTAGTGGGCCAATCAAGCTTATGGGGCAACACACCCAGAAGAAAATGCCTCAGCAGACACGACCTCCAGCCAGAAGACCAACTCAGACAGTGAACCAGTGAATATTAGACAGGAAACCAGATGGATGGTTTCTCCAATGTAATATATTTGCAGAAAGGAAAAGAAGGAAGGCACATAGTGTAATTCCATTTTGAAATCGGAAGATGTTTATTTTTAAAAAAGGAAATACACTCACATTTTAGCGGATAGAAAAGCGCTTAGGGTAGAAACCAGTGACTTCAGCAGAGCGTCCCGATGTGTTTTGTCTCATAAGACACTGCACTTATATAGCAAAAGGATACCCCGGTAGTAAGCTGCAGCTTCATGGTGTCAGTTGTGTGGATTAATATCCACTTCCAGGAACACGCAAAATGGTGCCGCCGCGTGCGGTGCAAGCCTCGTTCCGAAGAGTCACCACGCATAATGAAACCATATGCAGAACCGGAATGCGCAGCGACTCAGCCCCCGAAATTGAAAGTGGCGTCACCTGTATGACGCGGCCATATGCAGGACAAAAAACGGAGATGAAGCATACACATATAATAGGGCTGAATATAAAACTAATCTCGCCTTTGAAAAAAATGATAAACAAGCAAAAGGCAACGTGAATTTAAGTGTAAAAAGGTCATCTGACTGAAACCTAGAGCGAAATAGCAGAGCTTCGCCTTCAGAGATTTGACAAAATATCAAGCCTCAATATGAGGACAGGTGAGATAAAAATACCATCTACATGGGACGACACCATGGAGCGGAACCTTCAACACGGGGTCATCTTACAATACAATAATAAAATTTAAGTGTATATAAAATACATATAGCCATAAAAATGCATAAACCTCAAAAGAGTATAAAATAAGCAAAATGAGAAAAAGCATTATGAGGACTAAACCTAAATTGCACCCAGAATTCAAAATAACAAAAAAATGTGCATGATAAACATTAACCCTTTTTGATGAAGGCGTTAATGTCCCACTCTACGTTCAACCCAAATGGAGAGTGGGACTGCAGTTCATATATACAATACATTTCAAGGCATGAGATGCCCCTAGTCATGGCCCCTCCTCTCCATATGGGGATGTATTTATCAATAATAATAAACTCAGAACCTTGTGGGTCACAGTTATGCTGTTCTCTATAATGTCTAGGTACATTATGCTTGGCGATATGTTCTCCGACCCTGGTGGTGAACGTACGTATTGTCCTGCCAACATATTGCTTGCTGCAAGGGCATGTAATCATATACGCAACATATTTAGTAGCACATGTACGAAATGGCTTAATCAGAAAAACTTGGTTAGTGACATTTTATTTGAATTCCATAGTTTTACATCTCCTGCATGTGTTATGTTGACAGACTATACACTTCTTGCAAGGGTAATAACCCACCAGGTTGTGAAAAAGAGAGGGAAGTACTGGGGGGTTGATGATATTGGGGGGAAATTTACTTTTTAAAGAAGGGGCTCCCCTAAAAGTGACTCTAACATGTTCTGGCAATATAGAGCCCAAAACACGAACATTCCTAAAAATATTCCAATAATGGTTAATAATGGCCTTGATCTCTCTATGTTGAACTGAGAATGTAGTGAGCATTGACCATTTAAAAGAATCGTCAAGCTCACGTGGAGGTTTAACAGTTAATAGAGAACTTCTCTCAACCTGTACAATATTTTGTAGTTCCAAGTTGACTGCAGCTGGATTGTACCCCTTCTCTGTGAATCTATGTTTGAGAATTGAGGCCTGTACTGTAAAACTATCAATATCTGAACAGGTTCTGCGCAGTCTTAAACATTGACTGTGGGGAACTGAACGAAGCCAAGATCTGTGGTGGATCTGTGGTGGCAGCTATCGGTGGGAATAAAACTGTTACGGTCTATAGGTTTGAAATACATCTGACATTTAAATTGACGTGAACTAATCTCAATCTCAAGATCCAAAAAATGAATTTTAGTAGAGCTGAATTCATAAGACAGAGATATGCCTTGATCATTCACATTCAAAGAAGAAAAAAATTGTTGCAGGTATTCTGGGGTGCCATCCCATATGAGGAGGTCTATATATCTGGCCCAAAGGATTAAAGATGGTCTATCTTCAGAGTAGATGACATCTTCCTCCCATTTGGCCATAAACAGATTGGCGAGACTAGGGGCGAATTTAGTGGCCATAGCAACGCCTCTCTGCTGGAGAAAAAATTGTTGGTCAAACCAGAAGTAATTATGTTTAGTAGCGAACTCTAATGCTCCGTACACACGGCCGCACAAAGTTGTCGGAATTTCCGATTGCCAAGAACGCGGTGACGTACACCACGTACGGCGAGACTAGAAAAGGCCAGTTCAGAACCAAGAGCGGCACCCTTTGGGCTCCTTTTGCTAATCTCATGTTAGTAAAAGTTTGGTGAGAGACGATTCGCGCTTTTTCAGACTCGTGGTTTTCAAATCGTTTTCTGCTGTTCAGTTTGTGCTTGTGGGTTTCTATCTGCTCTTCAGTGCGTGCAGTCAGTTCGTATTGTACGATTCAGTGCGATCTTGTCCGCTCATTACTGTTTTTCAGGTCGCTCTTCACAGGCCTTGCTGTTCTTCAGTGCATTCTGTTACTTCGTTCTGAGCAGCCGACCGTTTTCTAGCCATATTGCGTATACATACTCCTCATAGAGTTCGTGCTGTGCGGGGGCTTGGTGTTGGGGTCCTTACCTTGACACAAGTCCAGTCCATGGACAGGGTGGGGAGGAGTTCATGGACCAAGAATTGGTTGCTTCAGCATGACCAGTTCTGTCATATGCCTTTGCTCCATGAGATCCGTGAGAATAATCCTGATGATTTCAGGGACTTTCTCCGGATGACGGACCCCGTTTTTCACTGTTTGTTGGCTTTGCTGACCCCTTATATTAGCAGGCAGGATACCTGCATGAGGCAAGCCATCACTCCGGAGCAGAGGCTCGTCACCACCCTGCGGTACTTGGTGACGGGGAGAAGCCCGCAGGACTTAAAGTTCTCGACAGGCATCTCCCCCCAGGCTCTGGGGATCATTATCCAGAGACCTGTTCTGCCATCATACAGGTCCTGCAGAAGGAGTATATGAAGGTAAGTTTTTTATCCTTTAATATCACATTTTATTGTATTTAATGTTTGCTAATCTATTGTATTTCTTTCCTCATTCCCTAATTACCATGATTGTAATATGCTCTGAATGACCCCTTTGTCCTCATGCATGCTGGATTTTTAGGTAATTATTTTTGTTGTCCTTCATACATATTTGCCTTCACTTACCTCCCCAGCATGGTCTCCTGTCCCTATATTCACCTCATGTAGTCACTTAACAGTGTATTTTATCAGCTCTATAGTAGTGCTTTACCCCAAACACCCCCTAAAATGTTTTAAAATGTGATTTGTGCTTTAAATTCAGGCAGAGTGCCAGAGGCTTCTTTTGGGGGGTCCCCAAATCATTTTTAACCCCAACTGCTAAGTCAGCTGATACCAATTCTCTATCTATCCTCAATCATCTATCTGCTGACTTTGCCAAACCCCATAGAAACTATACCCACCTCTTTTGTGGTCAGATTTATTCATGAATTCTCCAAAGCATGTAGTACAAGGGCCTGCCTGTATACTTTCAAATGGTACTGTTTCAAGTTACTGTATACTATTATTATCTAATGTCAAATGTGTACAATGTGTATTTATATAATTGTATTATGACACTTCTTACCTGTCCAGTGGGTTGCCAATAGTGTAACTAAGGAGGGGCTGTTCAAAGTAATATCCATTATTTAGGCATTCATCTCTCAATGAAGTGTACCTGTCCAAGAGTTCCCCCCCTATAATGTTAGAAATGGCCCATGAGAGGGGGGAGGGGGAATCTGATAGGTGTACCTTATACTTTGGTCTTTAAAAACTCCCTCAAATAAATGTTATCTTGATGTTGGCCAAGAATGTTTGTGTCTAATCTGCTTTCCCTGTTTATGTGAAAAATGACTAAATTTTTTTTTTGTTTGACTCCACAGTTTCCTTCCACGCCACAGGAATGGCAGACTGTGGCCTTCCACTTTTCCCAGCGGTGGGACTTTCCTAACTGCGGAGGGGCAATTGATGGGAAACACGTCCACATCGTCCCACCACCCAACTCGGGGTCATACTATTATAATTATAAGGGGTTCAATAGTATTGTTATGTTGGCGGCGGTGTCGGCTACTTATGAGTTCCTGTATGTGGACGTGGGGAAGAATGGCCGGATGTCCGATGGTGGAGTCATCACCCAGACGGAGTTCTACAGGCGTCTCCAGAATGGCAGCTTGGACTTGCCACCTCCAGAAGACAATGTGGAAGGACTCCCATTCGTCTTTGTTGTGGATGAAGCGTTTGCGCTGGGGGACCATGTTATGCGGCCATTCCCGATGAGGACCCTCACCCCGGACCAGAGGGTTTTTAATTACCGGCTGGCCAGAGCCAGAAGAGTGGTGGAGAACACGTTTGGAATCATGGGCAGCCGGTTCCGCCTATTTCTTACACCCATACATATGGCGGAGTATAAACTGAATCATATAATCCTGGTGTGCTGTGTTCTACACAACTTTTTACGGCAACATTCTGCCAACTATGCTGGCTCAGTTGGGCCTGAGGCTGGAATTCAAAATGAAACAACCCTGACGGCGCTTGAAAGTGGCCGTCCTGGCTTGCCCCCCCGAGTGCCCGTGACGTCCGGCTAAGATACCTTGAATACTTTGCGGGTAGGGGGACTATCAATATGCCAGACAATGTCTGAAACCTTTTTCTAATAAAAAAAACAAATAACTACTCAAATCTTTGGTGACATTTACTGCTTGTGTTTGTTTTAGCTGACCCTGACAGAAAAGTGGTGAGTCCTGAAAATGGCATGATTGTGTAACCTTACAAAGCACTGTTGGGTGTTATTTACTAAAGACAAAGACACTTTGCACTACAAGTGCACTTGAAACTGCACTTGTAGTGCAAAGTGGATTTGCCCTTAGGAAATAACACCCATTGTCACAGAAAACACCAATTAGAGCACCACAAAAGTGTTGTAGCGTTGAGACAATAATCCACACATTCTTGATTAACAATTTTTTTAATACCAGCACAATCAAATGTGCATTTAGAAAAGGTTTTTAAAACAAACCAACATGTTTGTTGTATAACAATTGTTGGTGGCACATTAGAAAAAGTAGAAATGTCCATTTAAGATAAAACAGGCATGTTTAAAACCAACAAGACACAAATCTTGAACTTACAAAGTTCAAATTTGGTAGAACTTGAAGGCAATATCAGACATGAGTATTTACAAACTGTCTTTGATATTGCGTTCAGATGGGGTGAAGTCACCCCAGGAAAAGCCAAATTTTGAAGATGCACACAAATTTACAAATGTCAACATGTGCTACCTGCCATCATGGGGGATCAAGGGACGTGTTTTGGGGGTGCAACCCCTTCCTCACAGCTACTTTTTTATTGAGGAAGGGGTTGCACCCCCAAAACGCCTACATTGATCTCCCGTGATGGCAGATAGCACATGTTGACACACTGCGTGCATCTTCAAAATTTGGCTTTTCTCAAATTTGTCAAAAAATGTCAAAAATTTTTAGCACACAAAAAAACCAAAGGAATTTGGAGGGATTTTAAACTCTCCCTAAAACATCAATGATGTTCTTCATTTTTTGAAGAACATCATTGATGTTTTTCTTGATGTTTTCCAAGTCCCTATTACACCCCATGATCTCCCCTATCAGGATCTTTGCACTTTCCGAGGTGAAAGGATCTGGATACACAACATCATGATCACCTAAAAAGATAGAAACCAAAAAACACCATGTATTATAAATATGCCGCCATCCATCCCTTACCTGAGCCTGTGGTCACAGACACTCACCTGTTGTGGTGCCAATTTCCACCACGTCTTCCTCCTCCTGCTCTGCTTGTCTTGGGTGGATTTCCCCTTCTTCCAGAGGTGGGGGGTCTCTGGTCTCCTGGGATGAGGGGGTGTCCTCCGAGTCTTTTATCACCTATGTTAAAAAAAATAGGTATACTTAGCACACAGATATTTGATGGCAGAACTATAAATATGAAACATTGCTTGGAAGTGGGGTACAATTGTCTGTTTTGGCAGAGTTCCAAGATGTTGCATTTTTCTTGTCCTTTGTCAAGCTTCAATACTTACCTGTTTTGTACAAGCTTCACAGATGGAGACACCCCTATAGTATACACTGGAGCACCTCTGTGGGACCCCTAATAAAAAGGGTGTTCTTGTGTCCCACACTAGTGCTCCAGTGTCCAGATGTGTAAACAGCTGCTGAGTGTCCTCTCCTTACACAGAATCTAGTTTGCAATACATTCTAGTAACAAACCCATCTACACAACCAAATTAATTTCAGACAAGTAGGCCCTAAAAAATGTGGGCAAATGCATATGGCCAAAAAAATGGTGTTTTATAGGCCCAACGAACAATGTTTTATACGAACGAATAATGTGCCCATGAACATGAAAGTTGCCTTTTGAAACTGGATAACAGTTAAGAAAAGCACATGGAGCAGCACGAACGTAATAAACATAAAGAATAGGAACACAGAACAACTACTTACTTTTTTGCAGCACTCTCCGGATCTTTCGGTACTGCTCATGCTCTCTTAATTTCAGGTCCGACCACAGCTTCCTGAGCTGATCTTTCGATCGCCGTACCCCGAAATTCCGGTGTAGACTCTTGACCACTTTCACCATGATCTTGGCCTTTCTGACATTGGGGTTGGGGTAAAGTCCATACTTCCCGTCATAGTCAGCCTTCTTCAGGATAACGACCATCTCCAACATCTCCCCAAAGGACATATTTGATGCCTTAAATCTTCTCCTTCTGGATCCAGACGTTTCAGGCTCCAGGCTTTCCTCCTCCTCCTCGTTGCTGTAATTAGCATGCACCTGCTGTGTCTCCGCCATGTGCTCTTCCCCCACTGCGCCGAACGAGAAAGGGCAGGGAATAGACTAGAAAGAACGTCAGGGGCGGGAGGAGTTACATGCATGCGCAGTGTCTAGAAAGCGTAACACGCGTGCGTAGTACGTACGATCTGTGAGCGGAGGAAGGAGTATCGGAGGCGCCGATCGTGATAACGAAGGTAAGAGCAAAACTTGGGCCTATACTGCTTCTAGATTGAGGCCTATATTGTAACAAGATTAGGAGAGTTTTACCTGACATTAGGGTTTGTCTTGTGTTGTGTCTTGCAGATAAAATGGATGGCTTCAATGACCACAACTTCCTCCCCCTGTTCATAGACAAGTACAGGGAGCTGCCCTGTCTGTGGCAGGTGAAACATCCACATTACAATAATAAACAAAAGAGGCAGACAGCGCTGGAGAAACTGCTGGAGTTGGTGAAGCAGGTGGTCCCCACGGCAAACATCCCCTATTTAAAAGCCAAAATTGGTGGCCTGAGGAGCACTTATCTAAGGGAGCACAAGAAGGTCACGGATTCCCAGAGATCAGGAGCTGCAGCAGATGACGTTTATGTCCTCAGGCTGTGGTACTATGAGAGACTGCGATTTCTGTCAGACCAGACAGACAATCCCTCTCAACCCTTCCTTCCACCCTTCCTTCCACCCCAGCTGAGGCTTCCTATATCCAACCTGGGACTTCCAGCCAGGAAGAATTGGAGGATGGAGACGGGTATAGCATTCTTCTACAGATTTCTGGTCAATAAATAAATTATGTTTACTAGATGTTATTATTGATCACTAATTGCTGATTTAATACGGTTTTTTACATATCAATAGACAGTAGTGGGCAAAATTAATTGGGACAAGAATGAAAAATGCTGGGCTCAGAAGGATAGTCTGTTATATTTGTTAACATTCAATTTGCAACAGTCATGAGATAAAAATATTGTGTCATTGATGAATAAAAAACTAAAACTATGTCCCTTTTTCATACACAGGAAGACCTCAGCCAGGACAAGGCTCTGGAATGTGGCACACAGGAGGAGGCTGTGGAATGTGGCAGCCAGGAGAAGCCTGGGCCCAGTAGGAGTCTGACAGAATCGCAGGTTCCTCCTCTCTGCCTTCCAAACAAAAGACCCAGGAAGGGGAGTCACGTGCAGGATTCAGCTCTCAGGCTCATTCAGGAGGCTTCTGCATCCCTCAGAGCCTTACCCACTCCTGAAGAGGGCTTTGCCTGCATTGCTGCCACCAAACTGAAGGGCATGCAGGAGGGTCAACGCCTCATGTGTGAGAAACTTCTTTATAAAGTCCTAACTAAGGGGGTGAGTGGCGAAATCACACCCAATACCGACGTGATTGAGTTGGACCATCCTCCTCCTCCTGCCACAACTACACCACCACAGCCACAGCGTGGAAGGAGGCGTGGAAGGAAGACCAGAGAGTGATGGCCCTGGGTTCAGTCTGGTCTGACAAAAGATGCAGTCTCTTGTAGTACCACAGCCTGGGGACACAGATGTCATCTGCTGCTTTCATGATCTCTTGGACTTCTGGACCAGACTGCACTCCCTTAGATATGGACTCCTCAGGCCACCAATTTTGCAGTAAAATAATTGATGTGTGCCCTGGGGGCCAAAGGCTTCGCCAATTTCTGCTGTTTCTCCAGCGTTGTCTCCCTCTTTGTTTGGTTCTGAGCTCTTAATAAAGGAATTTTTGGTTCAGTTATACTCGCCTATGTGTGTTTTCCTTCAAAAAGGACAGTTTGTTTGTGAGTAGGCAGGTACATTTCAAAACTACAATGTGAAATTAACAAGGGACACCAACACCAAGCAACCTCCTTGAGATTAAATAATACAAGATATCAATGGTGTTGTGGTAACTTGACACACAAAACACACACAAAAATATTATGGAGTAAAACCCAAAAAAACTAAAAAAAATACATCAGCCTTGAAAAAAATACAAACCCCCCCCCCCCCTCAAAAAAAAATCAGCCTTGGAAAAAAATACAAAACAAAACTAAAAAAAAATCAGCCTTGAAAAAAATACAAAACAAAAATAAAACAACAAAAAAGAAATTTGGTCAGATGTGACAAATCAAAATATATTGAGGTAATCACGATAAATAATAAAGAAAGAAGTTTGTGAGAAGCCTGTGTGAATATGAGCAGCAAAACTACTTCATTCTTCTCACATTATAAAGAAGAAGAGAGTGCGCGGTACAATTTAAAAACATTGCAGCGTGACGAAAGTGCTGTATCCATTCTGAATGCTAATTTTACCAGACCGAGCTGTTCCGTCTCGGAATTTCTTCTGAGCATGCGTGGCACTTTGTGCGTCGGAATTGGCCACACACGGTCGGAATTGACGCGATCGGATTTTGTTGTCAGAAAATTATATAGCCTGCTCTCAAACTTTGTGTGTCGGAAAATCCGATAAAAAATGTTCGATGGAGCCCACACACGGTCGGACTTTCCGACAACACGCTCCGATCGCACATTTTCCGTCGGAAAATACGACCGTTTGTACAGGGCATAATAGTTCTATAACATAACCACCTTGTTTCTCCATAATGGATTCATCCTGATTTGAGAAATGTCTGACGGCTTCAATCCCTAGCATATGGGGATACAAGTATATAACGATGCTACATCAGCAATCGCCAGTAAATAGTCCCCACAAATCTCCAGATTTTCAAGAAGTGTAATGGTGTCCCCAGTGTCATTAAGGTATGATGGAGTTCGTCTCACTAG
The DNA here is from genome assembly GCF_042186555.1 of Aquarana catesbeiana. Lineage (NCBI taxonomy): Eukaryota > Metazoa > Chordata > Amphibia > Anura > Ranidae > Aquarana > Aquarana catesbeiana. The sequence goes on from NC_133329.1 coordinate 228,239,867, forward strand.
GGGTTGAAGATAAAAATCACCAATGCGAGAGGTGACTGAGTCTATACCACTCACTATTGGTCGTCCAGGAGAGCGGGTGGAATCCTTGTGGGTTTTAGGCAAATAATACATCGTAGGAATTCTGGGTGCAATTGGAATTAAAAATGCTCTTTCTTATTTAAAATATATTCATTATATCCCTTTGTAACAAGTTCCTCCAATTCTCTTTTAAAAGACATGGTAGGATTAGTAGGAAGTAATTTATATGTATCCTGATCACCAAGGATTCTATACATTTCATTTACATAGTCTAATTTGTCCAGTACGACAATACCACCACCCTTGTCAGCAGGGCGAACAACCAGGTCTTTCCTATTACACAATGATTTGAAACCTGCTTTAGGACAGGAATGACTATGGATTATTTTTGGTGGCAATTCAGCTAAGTCGTTAACCGCTTGCCGACCAGCCACCATCATTTTACTGTGGCAGGTCGGCACAACCCTGTGAACCGTCGTAGCTATACGTCGGCTCGCAGGATCAGGATAGCAGGCACGTGCACACGCCTGCTGCACAAGGGGGTGCCGATGCTCATGGCCAACGGTCGCGATTACCACTGGCCACGAGTGATCACGAGCACAAGGGACAGAACACGGAAGTGTGTGTAAACACACAAATCCCTGTTCTGTTCTGAGAGGAGTGACAGATCGTGTGTTCCTATTAGCTAGGAACCACGATCCGTCACTTCCTCTAGTCAGTCCCCTCCCCCTTCAGTTAGAATCACCTCCCAGGGAACACAGTTAACCCCTTGATCACCCCCTAGCGTTAACCACTTCACTGCCAGTGACATTTTTACAGCAATCAATGCATTTTTATAGCACTGATCGCTGTATAAATGCCAATGGTCCCAAAAATGTGTCAAAATTGTCTGATGTGTCTGTCACAATGTCGCAGTCACAACAAAAATCACAGATCACCGCCATTACTAGTAAAAAATAATAATAAAAATGCTATAAATCTATCCCCTATTTTGTAGACTAATCTACTAATAATAGATGATTTATTCAACAGAGTTTTTGTTTCATGGGTCGAAGTTCTAGTTTAGTAGAGTAGGTTTTGATTATGAACAAGAAAAATTAAAAAAAAAAAAAGTGTTTTGTTTTCACACGATTGAATGACTGAAGTCAATATAGCTGCACCTTATTCACTAAACTAAGGGAAAATTCCCTTCTAAAGTGAACATCAAAAGATTGGAGGTAGTTGTTGAATACTTGAATAGGCCAATATCCCTCTAGTATAAATGCATTTTTTCCCTTAGGTGTGAGACTTTAAAGGCACAGGTGTGTGACAAAACTTTGGAGTATTGGTCTGCATTCACAGTTTTGTAACTGTGAATGCAGACCAATACCAGTTTATATACATTATATCCATATACATGATTTGTTTTTGCCATTTTTCTATGTGTTAGCGTAGTCATTTTAAGCATAACATTGTGTTTTAATACTCTTTTGCTTTACTACATGCACTTTTTGATACTAATAAAATTTAATATTTTATAACAAAGTTTTGTCACACGTCTGTGCCTTTAAAGTTCCACACCTAGGTGAAAAAAATGCATTTATACTAAAGTGAACAACATATTTGCTTTTAGTAAATCAACCTCTGTAAATTCCCATGAAAGAGATTTATTATTGTTTACTCATCTCACATGCTATATTAGTCATTCAGAGTTAAAGTGGCTGCAAAAACAGAATCCTTCTCAGAAATTAGTTTTACTCTAGCCATGCTAATCTCTGATAGCATAACTAACAATTTCTGTCAAAAATGTAATGTAATTTTGCTTTTACTTCTGTTAAAGCATGGAAAATACTGTTATCTAATAATGCATGACTCTTTATGCATATATGTAAAATACCTTTTCCCACTGCAACTTCATTTTTTTTATTTTAAAGTGATTATAAATTGCTTAGGCTTAAGCATGTCAACATGCAATTGCAATACAGCAAGCTTTTTTTGTGCTGTAAATCTATTAGAGTCAAGTAGCACAATGTTATATTAATGACTCCATATTATAAAAATGAAAAACAAAATGCTGACTCGTGTTCTTTTCTACTGTTCAGTGATAAAACTGTTACTTGGAGATTCAGAAGGTTAAGATGTAATGTGTATTTTGAATAGTGTGTGCTGAAATAATTGCCTCATAAAGCAATGCATTGACCAGCCTATTAATGGCTTAATAGTGCAAAACTCAGCAAACAGTGCTAAGCTTACTGTAAAAAGTGCTGCAGTGCAAGTTTTCAGGCTTGTCGTTGTCTATTTAAGTTTCCTTTTTGCCTTAAATAGTGTGTTTGGAAAAAAAGTATTTTAGCATTGTTTACCTGCTAATCTCTTCAGTTAGGGGAGAATAAGAGCACCACAGTCCCACCAACAGTTAGCAAACATTGGTCATGTACAGAACAAGATATCATAAAAATGTTAAGTTCTTTAAAGAGTAATCGGTTCCTTGCATACACTGAGGAAGAGTGCAAAGAGTGGCAGGTATGTCCGTATCAGATAAGGCATCTCATCCCAATCATTAAGAAAAAGGTAAAGACAGAGGGGAGGGGATAATTACAGTGCCAACATAACTCAATCAAAAAACTATTAAATATAGTTATTATAAAAATATCAGATACATATAATGCACACATAAATTGCTAATCAAAATTAAACATTAAAAAGGAGCACAAAAAGTATCCTAATGGCCATGTTGGTAAAAGCCTATGTATAATTACGGGTCAGGTCTTCCCTACATGTTTCGCCAAGACATTGGCTTCCTCAGGGCAATAGGACATGACCAGTATAGGGAAATAGCTCTATAATGAAAAAAATATATAACACAACATAAATACAGAATACAGTATACAAATGTAACACAATGGATACATGATGCATGTAATTGAGAGTTAAAATAGCAAGGCATGACAAGACCACCCCTCTCACAACACAGGTGGGGACAAACACCCCAATGCCCCAAAGGATCCCATACCTACCCCAATTTGCCCAGCTGGCAATGTCGGCAGGGAATCCGCCAGTGATGAGTGGAGAGTTCCCTCAGCATTGGCGTGAATTTGTAAATCAAGTAAATTAATACTTAATTGACTACACTCCATTGTAAATTTAAAAACGTTAACAATTATAACTTTACAATGGAGTGTAGTCAATCAAGTATTATTTCCTTGATTTACAAATTCACGCCGATGCTGAAGGAACTCTCATAGTCATCGCTCTATCGTAAGCCCTCTGCCGGCAATACGATTTTGCATGCCAGCAGTGCACACCCACGTCCACTTCTGGATAGCATCCCTTAAGGCCCATACACACGATCGGACTTTTTGACAACAAACATGCAAATTAGCTGTTTTGGAGCAACATCCGACCGTGTGTATGCTCCATCAGACAAACTTTTTCTGTTTTCATCGGAATTTTGTTGGCTGTGTGAACGAACAAACTTTCCGGGCAACAAAAGTCCGATGGAGCAAAGTCCGATCGTATGGACACAAAACCATCGGACTTTTGTACAAACTACAGTACGCAGCCACGAGAATGTTTCCAGCGCGATCCCATCGCGCTGGTTCTCAGTGACAGGGTGACAAGGTGCTTTGGGGTGGGGGGGGCCGCAGGGCACCCACCCCCCATGTTGAGGGCATGCAGCCTGGTACGGTTCAGGAGGGGCGCTCGCTTGTCCCCACCCCCTTTCCTGACCGGTCGGGCTGCGTGCTCTGATAAGGGTCTGGTATGGATTTTGTGGAGACCTCCACGCCGTTTTTTCAGCATAAGGGGTTCCCCTTAAAATCCATACCAGACCTAAGGGCCTGGTATGCCCCTGGAGGGGAACCCATGCCGGTTTTTATTTAAAATTTGCCGTGGAGTTCCCCCTCATTCATACCAAACACAGTGCCCGGCATTGGCGGGGATCCTAGGCGGATCCCCGCACCAGTGTGAACCCGTCTCGCAAGGTGTCAATCTCGCCGATAAAAGCGGCGAGATTGACACAATATCAGACAATAGAGAAGTTGACCAAAGGGTGGTGGTAAAGAGCTGAAAAACCACGTGATTTGGTGAAAGTTGCCTGAAAATGTTCTGCAGTGTGTTTGCAATACAAACTTATAGCCAACGCCCTTTGTACAAAAATCCACGGAAAAGTTTGTACAAAGTCCTATCGTGTGTATGAGGCTTTACAGTCAGTTTTTACAACTTAAAAGAAACTGAACATTAGATGCTGACTTTCATCATGCAGCCAATGATCTGTATTCTAGACTACATCAAAGAGGGTATAGCAGATCCCTTCTGAAAAAAGCATTCAACAAAGCAGCTAAATTAAATAGAAAAGACCTTATTCACTCTAAAAGATCGTCAGTTGTTGATTAACTGGTTCAAATCATTACTCAATTCTCTCAACAACATGCCCAAATGAAAAACATCTTAACTAAATACTGGCCCCTACTTACTGCTGACAGCAACATCAAAAAATACATTAAACCCTACCCAGAGGTTACGTATCGACGGTCGTGCTCCATCAAGGACCGCCTGGTAACTAGCCACCGTTCACCCAGAAATATTGATAAGTCCATATCTCGGGGTACATTCCCTTGCGGGCAATGTGATATATGTTCCTTTATCTCTAACTCTAGAGATGTCACCCTTCCTAACGTTCATTTTTTTCACAGTTATGCCCTGTACACATGATAGGATTTTGCAACGGAAAATGTTTGATAGGAGTTTGTTGTTGGAAATTCCGACCGTGTGTAGGTTCCATCGGACATTTTCCATTGGAATTTCCGTCCCACAAAATTTGAGAGCTGGTTCTCAAATTTTTTCCGACAACAAAATCCGTTGTCGGAAATTCCAATCGTGTGTACACAATTCCGATGCACAAAGTTCCACGCATGCTCGGAATCCAGCAGAAGAGCAGCACTGGCTATTGAACTTCATTTTTCTCAGCTCGTCGTATGTGTTGTACGTCACCGCGTTCTTCTGAATTTCCAACCAACTTTGTCTGACTGTGTGTATGCACGACAAGTTTGAGCCAACATCCGTCGGAAAAAAACTTGGATTTTGTTGTCGGAAAATCCTATCGTGTGTACAGGGCATTAAACACAGAGTTACGTGCAAAACCGTGGGAGTTGTCTATCTGGCTTTTTGTCAATGCGGATGCTTTTACATTGGCAAGACGAAACGTCCCTTTTTCAAGAGAATTGGGGACCACATCAAGCCCCTATTTAAACAATTAACTACTACTGCTTTAAACAGACACACTGGCTGTCAACATAATTTTTACTCTAGTATCGTTCGTTTTGCTGCACTTGAACATGTACCGTTACATGTGCGGGGTGGAGGAATTGATACCACTCTGCTGCAGTTAGAAACTAAGCGGATACACACTCTAGATGCCATCAAGTACCTGGGTTTAAATGAATATATCAATTTCAAGTCCTTTTTATTGTCCTGTCTATGTCTATGAATTATTATATATATTAAATAATGCACATACTTGTATCTTGATATATGTCTTTGGATCCATTACTGTTCTTTGCTTCTGCTTGATGTGTTCTGGTTTTAGTGATGGTACCTCATGCCTATAATCAATCCCATTGGCCCGAGTATCCCTATACCCTTTCCCTAACTCTCAATCTGACTATTCACTGTTCTTAGTTTTAGTTAGGATCCACATATACAATTTTCAGGTCTACTGTCATTTATCAGATTGGTACTATTTAATTGTATTTCTACCTTTATCTTTCAAATAGTTGTGAATATATGTTTATTATAATCTACAATAATTGTGATTTCTTTATCATTTCTCGTTGTAGTCCCAAATCTCTTTATTACCACCGCTTATTTTTGCATTTTTGCTGTCTGCATATTTTCTTGTTAATTTTGTATTATACGTGCTACATGCTGCATGAATTGAGGGCCTTTACTTGGCATGGTGTGGGATGGGATCTGCTTACATTGGAGCTTTGTATGGTACTTTTCTGTCCCACATTCCTATCCCCTTTATCCACTCCACTATCCACCTCCCCGTTCCTTCCCTTGCTGTCCTTGCTGCCTTTTGCTGTGCGTGGGGATCGCCCCACTGGGTGGTCCAAATTACCACCACCTGTGGCTGTATGGACACCCAAGGACCTTTTTGTCTCTTGACACTTGGGCCCTCCCACCAACCATCGATCGCCCCCTATCTCCTTCCCGGAACCATCTGGCCTTTATTTACATCTGACCCATCTGGTGTTTCTTTCCCGTCTATCCTCTCATTGGAAAGCTCCCTTTTTTTCCGCCCACGTCCCCTCGTGCCCTGTTGAGTGGGCTAGGTGACGCGTTTACATCACACACGGCCTTATGGGGATTATAGGCCCTGGATTGTGGATATCGCGCAGGCGCGTTGGTCACTCTCTGTCCGCTCCTGGTCAGTGATGTCACACGCCGACCGGGTGGGGGGTTTAAAGACAGGCTTAGCCAGCGGCTTATCGCTGGTTCCAGGGGCGCTGTTACCTTAGTTTTTCTTATATCAGGTCAGTACTTCGGCTGAGGCTTTTGTAGCCTCACATATCCCCTTTATTTCTCACTATGTTTTCTAAGTTACCTTTTTTGTCATATCCTTTTCCTGCTCCTTTCATTGCAGGATTCTTTATCTGGATAGTTTGGAGTAGTTTGGCTTTCAGCCCAGGCACCCCTCTATACATACTGCGTACCATCTATTTGATTCTTTTTCTGAAGCCTAGATACACCTATTACCTTTGATTGGTAAGCCACAGTTTAATACTTTTCAAATTTCCTCCTGTTTGGTTCCTCCGATTTATCTTTTTTGATGATTTTTGTATTAGTAGCTCATTTATTCATTATTTAATCCTTATTTTTCGTTTTACATTACAGCTACTTTACCCTAGTCACATCAATTTGTTCCAAATCTATCTCTGACTGATTGGACCAACTTTGGCTCCTTTAGCGCCACTGTTTCAATTTTTTCTAGATTTAATCTTGGTACGTATTGAGGCCATGTTGGCCCACCTATTTGGGACAAATTTTGGCTCCGACTGAGCTATATTGTCACTATCTAACTATTTCTTTCTTTATTGTAGTTTTTATTGGCCACCTCCTACCCCCTGCAGCCACATGATTTAGGTGGTAGGTCGCCACCCTTCTGGCGCATACCCTGCCAACATTGTCAGCTGGGCAAATTGGGGTAGGTATGGGATCCTTTGGGGCATTGGGGTGTTTGTCCCCACCTGTGTTGCGAGAGGGGTGGTCTTGTCATACCTTGCTATTTTAACTCTCCATTTCACGCATCATGTATCCATTGTGTTACATTTGTATACTGTATTCTGTATTTATGTTATATTTTTTTCATTATAGAGCTATTTCCCTATACTGGTCACGTCCTATTCCCCTGAGGAAGCCAATGTCTTGACAAAACATGTAGGGAAGACCTGACCCGCAATTATACACAGGCCCTACCAACATGGCCATTAAGATACTTTTTTGTGCTCCCTTTTAATGTTTAATTTTGATTAGCAATTTATGTGTGCATTATATGTATCTGATATTTTTGTAATAAAATGTTTTTAATAATTTTTTGATTGCGTTATGTTGGCACCGTAATAATCCCCTCCCCTCTGTTTTTCCCTTTTTCACACTGAGGAAGAATTCTTAGTGTTCATGCTATAAAGTTTATCATTAGTCCAATAAAATTGCAAATTGTTCACAGTAGCATGTACCCTCAATATTAACGCATGTGTGATTCCGATTCTGATAATGATGTTTTTCTGTGATTATAGACATAAAGTAATGTACTTAAAGCGTAACTTCACCCTAAAGGGGAAGTTCTGCTTTTTCTAATCCTCCCCCTTCTAATGTTTTTGACCCTATTTCTGAAAGGTACACACTTCCACTTCTGCTGGGATCACCTAGGCTGATCCAGTGAAAGTTCAGCCCCCTCACTTGTTGCAATTTCCTCAGGCATGTCACTGGTCCCAGGAAGCTGCAGATAAAATAACAAAGTCCAATGCGACTTATGCAAGCATAGTGAGAAGCCGGGTGTTGCACAGCCACATTCCCACATACAAGATGGCTTTGCTGGAGAACCCAAGAACTGATGAGTAACCAGCCTGGGTGAGGACAGCGCTGGATCCCTGGACAGTAAAGTGTCCTTTTATTAAAAGTCAGCCTGCACAGTATTTGTAGTGGCTGTTTTTTATTTTGCCAAAAATTACAAATAGAAAACTCCTAATAGTGAAGTCTGATGATGTCTCCTGAGGATGAAATGCGTTAGCCAGGACCTGGCACATGACACAACCACGCTACTAGTGTGAGATCCCTGCCAGGAGTTTGAACAAAACAGTTCAAACTCCTGGAACTAAAGTGAAACTTTTGGCTCACTGCTTGTTAAATGTATCCCTTAACAGGGTAATTTCCTTGCCTGCCTCATGGGTTCAAAAGCCAGTTCACCAGCCACTACGCAGGGGACCACCACGTTCTTCCAAGTGTGTCCTACCTTACGCTCCACCTTACAGACACTGTTTCCTCTTCCTTCTAAAGACTCCTGTGCAGGTGGTGTCAGGAAGGGCATGCCAGCACCCAAGATGGCTGCCAAAGAAGACGACCTGTTACCTCTGCCTGTCAGGAAGGGCATGCCAGCACCCAAGATGGCTGCCGAAGAAGATGACCTGTTACCTCTGCTCCTGTCAGAATGCCATTGGTGCACACACACCCTGTGACGGCTTTTGACACCCAAACAGGCTACTTAAACTCAGTCAGTTTCCAGACTCAGTGCTGTCTGCTCTACAGCATTCCCTGTGTATCCTGCAATTACCTACCTGACTTCCAATCCTGTTGTGACCCGGCTTGCTTCCTGACGTTCCTGTTTCCTGCCTGCATCCGACCCCGGCTTGTCCTCTACTCTGCATCTGCCTGCTCCTTCTGCCACTTCGCTGCAAGTCTGCTGACGACCCGGCCTGTAATCTGAAATCCGCTTCAGCCTCTGTTCCTGACGTGCCCATTTGTGTATGACCCGCTCTGCCTGTATCTGCCTTCTCTTCAGCCTCGAGGGTGCCACCATCCCTTCTGCTGCACCTGCACTTCTGCCTGTGGGGACCGGTTGTTTACTTACTCCAGCTACCTGCCTACCACTGCTTTGGGATTCCTACAGACACCTCTACAGCCCGGCCGAGTGCTTCGATTCAGCTCCAGGTTCAGCGATCCTGCCAGCCACTCGTGCGACTCTACATCTCCATGCTTCCTGTCAGCTCTATCAGGGGCTCCAAGTCAGAGTTGTAAGAGAGGCCGTCCTCTGCATATCAGGCTCCATCACCAGGTACGTGACAGTAGCAGACAGCTGCGTCTGAGCCTGTGCAAGGACCCTCTCCTATGGAGGAACTCTGCCAACACCTAGCCGGTATTACACAAGCTGTAAAGGACTTACAGCAGGGTTATACCCAGCTGGAAGGCCAAATACAGACCTTGTCTGCCTCTGCTCTTGCTCAAGCACCTTCCACTTCTGGGATGCCAGCAGCTCCCGCAGTCGTTATGCTACCACCTGAACCCAGAGTCCCAACTCCTGAAAAGTTCCACGGAGAATGCAACGAGTTCAGAGCCTTCCGCAATGCATGCAAACTCTATTTTTCGTTACAACCACAAACCTTCTCCCTGGAAGCCACCAAGGTCGGGTTTGTCATTTCCTTGCTTCAGGGGGAACCACAGGCCTGGGCTCACCGACTCCTTTAACAAAAGGCCACATCTCTGACGGACTTAGCCTCCTTTTTTAGAGCCATGGCTCAGTTATATGAAGACCCCCAGCAAGCCACTACTGCGGAAGCCGCCCTTCACATGCTTCAGCAGGGTCACAGGGCCGTGAAGGACTATGTTTCAGAATTCAGGCGCTGGAGTTCCGACACCAGCTGGAAGGATGCTGCCCTGCGTTACCAGTTCCGCATGGGCCTTTCTGATAATCTCAAGGACGAGCTAGCATGAACAGGTGTCCCCTCCACCTTGGAGACACTTATAAATTTGTCAATCCAGATTGACCGTCGCTTAAGGGAACGTAGGTCGGAATGAGCCACCGACCAGTCCCGTCCAGTATGGATGCTTCCACGAGTGTCTGGTTATTTCAGTCCCGCTTCACCTGCTCCTGCCGCATCCGCTTCAGACGCATCTGAACCCATGAAGTTTGGTCTCCTCCGTCCTTCTCTGACTACAGAAGAACGCCAGCGCAGACGCCAGCTAAATCTTTGCCTGTACTGTGGAGGATCAGGACATTATGTGAGGTCTTGCCCGGTCAAGATCCGCAAGTGCCTCTCAGTTACATCCGCTTCTCCTCCATCTCTACCCAATCACTCTGCTCATCTTGCTCTTCCCATTTTGTTACAGTTCCCAGGAGGAACTATCCAGACCCCCGCTATAATTGACTCTGGAGCTTGCAGCTGTTTCATAGATTTAGCTTTTGCTGCCAATCACATTCCTCTACTACCCAAGGCTCAGAGACTTTCTGTACATCTGGCAGACGGATCCACCATTAAATCTGGACTCACGAAACCATCCCGTTATCTACCACCATTGCCGAGAACCATCAAGAGCTTCTACGCCTAGATGCAATCGCTTCCCCTCTGTTCCCAATCATTCTGGGTATGCCTTGGTTAAAAGCTCATAACCCTCACATTAACTGGGTTACAGAAGAAATCAAGTTTCTTTCCCCCTATTGCCTTCAGTATTGTTGGCAAGAGAATCATCAGGACCAATCTCTCCTGCTCTGCATCGATTTGGAGTCCAAAGCCCGCCAAGTCGTTCCAGTAGCATATCACGACTTTCTGGATGTTTTCAGCAAAAAAGGGGCAGAAACGCTTCCTCCTCATAGGGCTTATGACTGTCCAATTGAGCTCCTTCCTGGGGTTGAAGTTCCTTTTGGCAGGATCTTTCCGCTATCCTCTATCCTCTATGAATCTGAACTTGTTGCTTTGAAAGACTACATTGATGACAACCTTAAAAGGGGGTTTATTCGACCCTCCACATCTCCTGCCGGTGTGGGGATCTTCTTTGTAGAAAAAAAGGACCACTCATTACGGCCCTGTGTGGACTACCGTGAACTTAATAAGGTCACTGTAAAAAAACTTTACCCTCTTCCACTTGTGTCTGAATTATTCCAGCGACTCGGTACGGCCACCATTTTCACAAAATTGGATCTTTGGGGTGCTTATAATCTGGTTCGCATACGAGAGGGGGATGAATGGAAGACGGCGTTCCGCACACGGTTTGGGCATTTTGAATACCTTGTGATGCCTTTTGGACTTTGCAATGCTCCAGCTACCTTTCAGCACTTCATCAACGACATCTTCCGAGATTTCCTGGATCTATTTGTTGTTGTTTATCTTGATGATATACTAATCTTCTCTCCCTCTATAGATCACCACCGTAGTCACGTCAAGAATGTATTGAGTCGCCTTTGACAACACGGACTTTATGCAAAACCAGAGAAATGTGTATTTGAACGCCAAAGCATCCAATTCTTGGGTTTAATCATTTCCACCGAAGGCATCCAGATGGATCCCCAGAAGGTTACAGCCATCCTGGATTGGCCTGATCCCAGTGATAAGAAGGGTGTCCAACGTTTCGTGGCGTTTGCAAATTTTTATCGAAAATTCATCAGAAATTTTTCTGCAATCCTCTTCCCCATTACAAGTTTAACCAAACAAGGTACAAGATTCTCTTGGTCTCTGGAAGCTCAGAAAGCTTTTGATACCCTAAAAAGACTTTTCACATCTGCATCTGTCCAGAAACACCCTGACCCAGCCTTGCCCTATGTCTTGGAAGTAGATGTCTCAGAAACAGCGGTCGGAGCAATATTGTCTCAGAGGTGGGGAGCTAAGGCTCTAGTGCATCCAGTTGCTTTTTTTTCCCGCAAGCTGTCAAAAATCAGAAAGGAACTATGATGTCAGTGACCGTGAACTTTTGGCCATCAAAACCACCCTGGAGGAATGGAGGTACCTTCTAGAGGGGGCCGCACACCCAATCTTGATCTATACCGATTATAAGAACCTCGAGTATTTAAGAACAGCAAAAAGATTGAAACCCCGACAAGCCAGGTGGGCACTATTCTTTTCTAGATTCACTTTTCACTTAACGTTCAGGCCCGGATCCAAGAATGCAAAACCCGATGCGTTATCACGCATGTTCAGCAAACCTGAAGAAATCTCATCTCCAGATACTATTCTATCCCCTGGGAACTTCCTGTTACTTCAAGGAGAGGTAATAAAACAAATTAAACAAACTCTAGTAAGGAACCCTTCACCAGCCGGGGTCTCTCTACTGGCAAAGGATGGGCTACTTTGGCATGAAGACAAGGTCTTTGTGCTGGAAGACCTCCGAATGGCCATCCTGGTGCGATGCCATGATCATGTGCTGGCAGGTCATTTTGGCATTGGCAAGACAACTGAATTAGTACAACGGACATTTTGGTGGCCTGGGGTGGAAAAAGATTGTAGGAAATATGTGGAATCTTGCACCACTTGCATCCGCAATAAAACCAGCAGATCCAGAGCCTGGGGTCTGCTAAAACCCTTACCTGTCCCCAGTAGACCTTGGAAGATGATCTCAACTTCCCCCATCTGAGGGCCACAACACCATTTTTGTAGTTGTCGATAGACTATCTAAGATGGCACACTTCCTGCCCATGAAGAGCACACCATCTGTTCGAGAAACAGCTCAAACCTTTGTCAAGGAGATTGTAAGGCTTCACGGGATTCCGGACAATATTGTGTCTGACCGTGGGGTGCAGTTTACATCCAGATTCTGGAGAGCCTTATGTGATTCACTCGGGATTGAACTTTCATTTTCTTCTGCATATCACCCACAAACGAATGGGCAGACAGAGAGGACTAATCAAACCCTCGAACAGTACCTGAGATGTTTCTCCTCATTTTCTCAAGACAATTGGGCTTCTCTGCTTCCCCTGGCCAAGTTTTCTTATAACAATTCAGTACACTCTGCTACAAAGCAATCTCCATTTTTTGCAAACTACGGTTTCCACCCTTTTTTTTTGTCTAATACAATCCCAGATTCCCCTGTACCAGCTGTTTCCGAAACTATAAATTTCTTCAACGCCAATAACAAACTGCTACAGGAAACAATGGCCAAGACACAGGCATACAATAAGGAAGTTTTTGACAGGAAAAGAAGGGGAGAATTGATCTTGAACCCTGGTGACAAAGTGTGGCTAGTAACTACTAATTTGAAACTGGTCTGTCCCTCGAAGAAACTGGGCCCTAAATTTATATGACCATTTCCGGTGAAGAGACGGATCAATGAGGTTGCTTATGAATTAGAGTTGCCTGAGTCATTTAGAATCCACAATGTGTTTCACATAACCTTGTTGAAACCTGCCATTCCTGACCCCTTCCCAGGACGAAGTTCCGGCCCGCCTGAACCTGTAATTATTGACAGGGAGGAAGAGTTTGAGGTGGAAGCAATCTTAGACTGCAGAAAGAGAAGAAATCAGATCCAGTTCCTGATAAAATGGAAAGGGTATGGGCCAGAGGACCCTGAAGGTAATATCCATGCCCGAAATTTGGTTCAAGCTTTTAAGAACTCCCATCCTGACAAGTGGGCCAAGTTGGGCATCCGGAGGCTGCCTTTTGGGGGGGGGGGGCAGTGTCAGGAAGGGCATGCCAGCACCCAAGGCTGGCTGCCGAAGAAGATGACCTGTTACCTCTGCCCCGTCAGAATGCCATTGGTGCACACACACCCTGTGACAGCTTTTGACACCCAAACAGGCTACTTAAACTCAGTCAGTTTCCAGACTCAGTGCTGTCTACTCTACAGCGTTCCCTGTGTATCCTGCAATTACCTACCTGACTTCCGTTCCTGTTGTGACCCGGCTTGCTTCCTGACATTCCTGTTTCCTGCCTGCATCCGACCCTGGCTTGTCCTCTACTCTGCATCTGCCTGCTCCTTCTGCCACTTCGCTGCCAGTCTGCTGACGACCCGGCCTGTAATCTGATTCCTCTTCCACTTCAGCCTCTGTTCCTTACGTGACCGTTTGTGTATGACCCGGTCTGCCTGTATCTGCCTTCTTTTCAGCCTTGAGGGTACCACCATCCCTTCTGCTGCACCTGCACTTCTGCCTGTGGTGACCGGTTGTCTACTCACTCCAGCTGCCTGCCTACCACTGCTCTGGGATTCCTACAGACACCTCTACAGCCCGGCCGAGTGCTCCGATCCAACTCCAGGTTCAGCGATCCCGCCAGGCACTCGTGCAACTCTGCATCTCGGTGCTTCCTGTCAGCTCTATCAGGGGCTCCAAGTCAGAGTTGTGAGAGGCCGTCCTCTGCATATCAGGCTCCATCACCAGGTATGTGACAGGTGGGTTCACCCTTTCAGGACCAAAGTTTCTGTAATCAGAGTTGGAGGCTCTTTCTCACCCATAGTCTCTCCAAGCCTCCGAATACTGGACCCCATATAAGGACTAACCAATCTTGGGCAATCTGTACGTTAGTTTACCCCTTTCCAACCGGAACCTGCATGTCTGAGAACCCCTGAGCACTCCAAAACTGCTTTCAAATCATCCCTCTTAAAAGGGTCACAACCCAAATATCAAGGAACATACAGTATCTCACAAAAGTGAGTACACCCCTCACATTTTTGTAAATATTTTATTATATCTTTTCATGTGACAACACTGAAGAAATGACACTTTGGTACAATGTAAAGTAGTGAGTGTACAGCTAGCATAACAGTGTAAAGTTGCTGTCCCTCAAAATAACTCAACACACACCCATTAATGTCTAAACTGCTGGCAACAAAAGTGAGTACACCGTCTGGCAGTGGGACCCCATGCTACCTGAAAGATTGCTGGTTTACGCCATATTTTGGAGAGACAGGCACACTGATTGCACAGCTGTGTTCTGGGCTATTTAGTTGTGACCTGACTATGGCTCAGGGCCCCACCCCACAGACAGGAAGCCTGTGGGGAGTGAGAGTCCATGTGGACTCCCATTACTCTGCAGAGGTCAGAGGCTGCATGGGTGCAGGAGGCAGATGTACTTTGTGACAGAGCAGCAAGGCGCTGATCAGGAGTAAGCAAGGAGAGAGCTTAACTATAGGAAACTCTTTTGTTCTAAGGAGCAGACCTAAGGCCTAGGCTACAGGCCTGAAGCAGCTGTGTGGCAATAACGTAAGCCCGGAGGCTGAAGCATTTGGAGTCTGTAAGATACAGTAATGGTGGAACACCCTGTGTGGGCTACTGATGTCTTTGTGAACCTTTTTTTTGTTCTTTTAAATAAAAGTGGGCTCCCACACCCTTAAAATACAGTTTTGAACTGGTGTACTCACTGGAAACGCACCTACCGCTTGAGTCTGATCACCCCAATCTTACACAAGGTGGAGGTATGGATGCTGGGCAGAGTTGGAAGAGTTCCAGATCCTCACATACCAAAACCAGTGAGTAGCAAGAAAGTGTGTGTTTTGCAGCAATGCTGTGAGGAGCAGCTAATGTGAACCAGTGGAGTCTGCATGTGAAAGTGTGCTGCTTGCAAGTCTTAAAGAGACAGTACGCCAATTTTCCTGTGTTAAAAGGAACTGTGTTGAAAAGTGTTGTGGGCCTGACTGCAGAGATGGGGCACTCAAAACGCAAAAAGGAAGCAATGTTTGCTGAGATGAGAGACAGAACCCTGTGGCTGGAGGGGTTGTTACCGACAGAACAAACCCCATACTGGTGCAAGATGCATTTGGCCGCACTGGAGCAAAGACAAAAGGAAAAGCAAGCCGTCACTTAGTGCAAAGAGTGAGCAGATGGGTGCGGTTGCCCGTGGCAACAAAGCAGAAATCCGTACAGCTGACTTCATACGGCCTATGTTGCCTTCTGAACATGTTGAAGACTTTTTGGATGAATTTGCGATGATTGCTTGCCACTGGGCTGAATTGGTGCAACCTTTTCTGACGCAAAAGTACCAAGGGGTGTACCACTTGATGGGTTATGAGCGCGGTGACTACAATAATTATTGGAAGCCATCCAGTCTATGCAGGGCTGGAAAAGTTTTGTGGGGAGAATGTGGTCTCCCATAGCAACTGGAGAAAGTCTGTTTGCAGAAAGGAGGAGCTACAGCGGAGATGTGACTCAAATTCTGAGTGGAGAGGTTCATGCAAAAGTGTCTGTTGTCGCCCCTGGCAACCGTGGAGAAAATGTTTTTCAGCCTGCAGGGGGTGATGAAGAGCACAAGAAACCAGTGGTTTCAAGTTATGGCTGCTTGTGTGAAGTGGTCAGCCCAGAAAAGAGGGCACTGTATCCAGCATCCTGCAAGGGGTGTGACCATGTGAGTGGGTCTGCTGTTATCACTGGCAACAGGAAACCTGTTTGGCCTGCAGGGGATGTTGGAAAATCCAAGAAGGATGCAATGTTGCCCCATGTCAATGTGGGGGCATTAGCTTGTGAGGGCACAGCAAAGCAAGGACAACGTCCTCAATTGAAGCTTTCCACACCTGCCAACTGGCATGGTAAGACTGTTACAAATGTGAGAGAGACTGGTCATTGCATTGGACTATTCCCTGTGAAGTGAGAGTAAGTCCAGTGAGAAAATCTGCTTTCAGAGACTTGCTGAAAGTTAATACCCTGTGTAGTAGCAAAGCACAGTTTAAAGCTGAACCTGCAGCAAGCTTGAGGACTGTTAAGTACTTGTCTCCATGCAATGCTCTTTGTAGCAGAGAGGCAATGGTTAAAGCTAAACCTAATGATGTGGTGTGTACTAACAATTCTGAAAATGGTGATCCATTTCCCTCTATGTTGGTGTTTAAAATGGAAATTGGTTCTGTGCTAAGGACAGGACTGATTCAGCAGAGAGCTGAAGTATATATGTCAGGGGTGACCACTGAGAGATATGTACCATTGCCCCTAGCAACCATGACAGGTGCAACAGGGTTGTCCCTGAAGACCTCCCAGGAGCTCATGGTGTCTGAGCTTGAGGTTTCCCAGGATGACTGTGTAGCCATAAAGCAAAAAGTGATGTAATAAATATCCCAAAGGCTCAAGTTGTTAATGAGCTGGGAAAGCCTATGAGAGCCAGGAATGATAATGAGGAATGTATTTCTGACAATGTTGATGATGAAGGTTTTCCCATGGCAACCGCAGGCAGTGCCACAGAGTTGTCCCTGGAAATCTTACGAGGACTCCCTGTGTTGGAGCTGGCGGGGGTCCAGGACAGCTCTGATACTGCTCAGGTGGAACACAGCGGGAAAACAGCTCAAATGATGGAGCATGAATTATCACAATCTGATGTGGTTGACAGTGACTGGTGCAGGATGCCTGCTGCTAAACCACTCTGTCCACCTGTGTCTCCTTGGGCAGAGGGAGCAGTACTACAGAGTGCTGGTGACTGGAGCACAGACAGGATAGACTGGGATAGTCTCACCATAAAGGTGTGAGCGTTGATGAAAGAAATTTCTGAAAGTAATAGAAAGGTGGACACTATTGCTGCTGTGACAAATGGAGAGGCAGTGCCAATAGACACAGGTGCATTGGCTTTTGCAGAAGTTAACCCTCTTCAGTTGGAAGGATCTCAAAAGGGCGCATCCATAGCAGAGGTTTTGTCCACAGCAAAACAGATGAGTAATGTTGAGTGTCAGGATGGTGGGATAATGGATAAAGACTTGGAAGAGCTCAGTGTTGCTAAAAATGAGAGGATGAGTGTGACACATGCATTTTGCAGAGCTCATGGGGAGCCGCAAGTTTTGTCAGTTCTGTTAGGCTACAGGCCTGAAGCAGCCGTGTGGCAATAACGTAAGTCAGGAGGCTGAAGCATTTGGAGTCTGTAAGATACAGTAATGGTTGAACCCCCTGTGTGGGCTGCTGATGTCTTTGTGAACCTTTTTTTTGTTCTTTTAAATAAAAGTGGGCTACCACGCCCTTAAAATAGTTTTGGACTGGTGTACTCATTGGAAACGCACCTACCGCTTAAGTCTGATCACCCCAATCTTACAACTCCGAAGTGAAAATGTCCAAATTGGACCCAAAGTGTCAATATTTTGTGTGGTCACCATTATTTTCCAGCACTGCCTTAACCATCTTGGGCATGGGATTCACCAGAGCTTCACAGGTTGCCACTGGAGTCCTCTTCCACTCCTCCATGAGGACATCACAGAGCTGGTGGATGTTAGAGACCTTGCGCTCCTCCACCTTCCATTTGAGGAAGCCCCACAGATGCTCAATAGGGTTTAGATCTGGAGACATGCCTGGTTAGTCCATCACCTTTACCCTCAGCTTCTTTAGCAAGGCAGTGGTCGTCTTGGAGGTGTGTTTGGGGTCGTTATCATGTTGGAATACTGCCCTGCGGCCCAGTCTCTGAAGGGAAGGCATCATACTCTGCTTCAGTATTTCACAGTACGTGTTGGCATTCATGGTTCCCTCAATGAACTGTAGCTCCCCAGTGCCGGCGGCACTCATGCAGCCCCAGGCCATGACACTCCCACCACCATGCTTGACTGTAAGCAAGACACACTTGTCTTTGTACTCCTCACCTGGTTGCTGCCACACACGCTTGACACCATCTAAACCAAATAAATTTAACTTTGTCTCATCAGACCACTGGACATGGTTCCAGTAATCCATGACCTTAGTCTGCTTGTCTTCAGCAAACTGTTTGCAGACATTCTTGTGTATCATCTTTAGAAGAGGCTTTCTTCTGGGACGTGAGGGTGGTAACTCCTGCGCTGTCAGAGAGGGCCTATGCTAAAGGACACTGCTGCAACACCTGTGTACTGAGCCAAACAGGCAAATAAAGCTAATATAAAAGGTGGTGATTGCGCTATGATAAAGGGAAAATGGGGAAAGGGAGAGGGGCTAAATAAAGTGCATGGAGAGGTAAGACAGTGACCTGAATAAGTGAGCCAAACATACTAATGGGCTCTAGATGCTAGAAAACATATATAAATGGAAATTAAAAATTGCTGACGTCAAATAAAAAATGCAAGCAAGAAATACGTAATGTGTATCACACTAGTGGATCGGTAAATCAGTAAAAGTAGCTTCCTAAGTAAAGCAGACCATATAAATGGATGGATGAAAGTGCTGACAAAGTAAAAAATGCTACAATCCAATGACACAAATGAATATATGTGAATGAGTAGAAATAACAATCTAAAATAACTAAAACATTAAAGAAGTCCAAAATGGGTATGGGCTAGTATCACACTAGCACACGAGTGACAGCTCTGACGAGCTGTAAGTAACAAATCCCCAGAAGTGGATAAATAACAGTCCCGTCACCAGGTAAAAAGCTCATAACTAAAAAAACACAAAACAGTTCCAATGGTGAGGGGAGGGGGATCTTCAGTGAGGACACCTCCGTGTTTGCAAGCCGCTTACATTACAGCTGTAAGGCATACAGCTTGTGTTGCAAATAGCTAGCAGGCATGGGAGTCCAGTTAAGGCAGGTGATGGCGATGGTAAAAATGCCAGGCGGGATATAAAAAGACAAAAAATGGACAGCATATGATGTGACTTTGTGACGACCACAGTGGAGGGGGGCAAGACACAAAGGAGGGGAAGTTGCACTCACTTTTTTAAAAGTGAGTGTGGGCATCAATCCACGAGCGCCAAGCTCGTATGCCTCCAGGGGTATCTCCAATCTTCAGTCTGTCCCCGTGCCTCACTCCTCAGTGCTCGTCAGGTAGAGTAATGGTATATGGTATATGAAGAGAAAAAACGCACATAGCGTGATCCCATATCAAAAAATAGATTTATTAAGTAAAAACATCCAGTCAACTTACATTTTAAAAATGGCTACAGTGTATAGAATCCACGAGCACTGAGCTCGTCTCCTGCTGTTGGTCTGTGGCAGCGTCCCGTGCTCCAATCCTCCTGCCTTAACTGGACTCCCATGCCTGCTAGCTATTTGCAACACAAGCTGTATGCCTTACAGCTGTAAGGTAAGCGGCTTGCAAACACGGAGGTGTCCTCACTGAAGATCCCTCTCCCCTCACCATTGGAACTGTTTTGTGTTTTTTTAGTTACAAGCTTTTTACCTGGTGACGGGACTGTTATTTATCCACTTCTGGGGACTTGTCACTTACAGCTCGTCAGAGCTGTCACTCGTGTGCTAGTGTAATACTAGCCCATACCCATTTTCGACTTCTTTAATGTTTTAGTTATTTTAGATTGTTATTTCTAATCATTCACATATATTCATTTGTGTCATTGGATTGTAGCATTTTTTACTTTGTCAGCACTTTCATCCATCCATTTATATGGTCTGCTTTACTTAGGAAGCTACTTTTACTGATTTACTGATTCACTAGTGTGATACACATTTATTACGTATTTCTTGCTTGCATTTTTTATTTTACGTCAGCAATTTTTCATTTCTATTTATATATGTTTTCTAGCATCTAGAGCCCATTGTTTGGCTCACTTATTCAGGTCACTCTGTCTTACCTCTCCATGCACTTTATTTAGCCCCTCTCCCTTTCCCTTTCCCCATTTTCCTTCTGGGATGACAGCCATGCAGACCGATTTGATGCAACGTGCAGCGTATGGTCTGAGCACTGACAGGCTGACCCCCCACCCCTTCAACCTCTCCAGTAATGCTGGCAGCACTCATACGTCTATTTCCCAAAGACAACCTCAGGATATGACACTGAGCATGTGCACTCAGCTTCTTTGGTCGACCATGGCGAGGTCTGTTCTGAGTGGAACTTTGTCCTGTTAAACCCGCTGTATGGTCTTGGCCACCGTGCTGCAGCTCAGTTTAAGGATCTTGGCAATCTTCTTATAGCCTAGGCCATCTTTGTGTAGAGCAACAGCTCTTTTTTTCAGATCCTCGGAAAGTTGTTTGCTATGAGGTGCCATGTTGAACTTCCAGTCACCAGTATGAGACAGTGAGAGCGATAACACCAAATTTAACACACTTTTACTCACTTTTTTGCCAGCGGTTTAGATATTAATGGCTGTGTGTTGAGTTATTTTGAGGGGACAGCAAATTTACACTGTTATACAAGCTGTACACTCACTACTTTACATTGTAGCAAAGTGTCATTTCTTCAGTGTTGCCACATAAAAAAGATATAATAAAATATTTACAAAAAAGTGAGGGGTGTACTCACTTTTGATACTGTACCTGCCTTTTAGGACCCATCCCTGATATCTTGTACAATACACAGTATGTGTAATATATATATGTATGTATATATATATATATATATACTGTGTATTGTACAAGATATCAGGGATGGGTCCTAAAAGGCAGGTACAGTATCTCACAAAAGTGAGAAAAGTGAGTACACCCCTCACATTTTTGTAAATATTTTATTATATCTTTTAATGTGACAACACTGAAGAAATTACACTTTGCTACAATGTAAAGTAGTGAGTGTAGAGCTTGTATAACAGTGTAAATTTGCTGTCCCCTCAAAATAACGCAAAACACAGCCATTAATGTCTAAACTGCTGGCAACAAAAGTTAGTACACCCCTAAGTGAAAATGTCCATATTGGGCCCAATTAGCCATTTTCCCTCCCCGGTGTCATGTGACTCATTAGTGTTTAAAGGTCTCAGGTGTGAATGGGGAGCAGGTGTGTTAAATTTGGTGTTATCACTCTCACTCTCTCATACTGGTCACTGGAAGTTTAACATGGTACCTAATGGCAAAGAACCCTCTGAGGATCTGAAAAAAAGAATTGTTGCTCTACATAAAGATGGCCTATGCTATAAGAATATTGCCAAGACCCTGAAACTGAGCTGCAGCACGGTGGCTAAGACCATACAGAGGTTTAACAGGACAGGTTCCACTCAGAACAGGCCTTGCCATGGTCGACCAAAGAAGCTGAGTGCACATGCTCAGTGTCATATCCTGAGGTTGTCTTTGGGAAATATATGTATGAGTGCTATCAGCATTACTGGAGAGGTTGAAGGGGTGGGGGGGTCAGCCTGTCAGTGCTCAGACCATACGCTGCACACTGCATCAAATTGGTCTGCATGGCTGTCATCCCACAAGGAAGCCTTTTCTAAAGATGATGCACAAGAAAGCCTGCAAACAGTTTGCTGAAGACAAGCAGACTAAGGACATAGATTACTGGAACCATGTCCTGTGGTCTGATGAGACCAAGAGAAACTTATTTGGTTCAGATGGTGTCAAGCGTGTGTGGTGGCAACCAGGTGAGGAGTACAAAGACAAGTGTGTCTTGCCTACAGTCAAGCATGGTGGTGTCATGGTCTGGGGCTGCATGAGTGCTGCCGGCACTGAGCTACAGTTCATTGAGGGAACCGTGAATGCCAACATGTACTGTGAAATACTGAAGCAGAGCATGATCCCCTCCCTTCAGAGACTGGGCCGCAGAGCAGTATTCCAACATAACAACCCCAAACACACCTCCAAGATGACCACTGCCTTGCTAAAGAAGCTGAAGGTAAAGGTGATGGACTGGCCAAGCATGTCTCCAGACCTAAACCCTATTGAGCAGCTGTGGGGCATCCTCAAAATGGAAGGTGGAGGAGCTCAAGGTCTCTAACATCCAGTGTGGAAGAGGACTCCAGTGGCAACCTGTAAAGCTCTGGTGAACTCCATGCCCAAGAGGGCAGTGCTAGAAAATAATGGTGGCCATACAAAATATTGACACTTTGGGCCCAGTTTGGACATTTACACTTAGGGGTGTACTCACTTTTGTTGCCAGCGTTTTAGACATTAATGGCTGTGTGTTGTTATTTTGAGGGGACAGCAAATTTACACTGTTATACAAGCTGTACACTCACTACTTTACATTGTAGCAAAGTGTCATTTCTTCACATGAAAAGGTATAATAAAATATTTACAAAAATGTGAGGGGTGTACTCACTTTTGTGAGATACTGTGTATATATATATATATATATATATATATATATATATATATATATATATATATATATATATATATATATATATATATATATATATATATATATATAGTGTGTGTGTGTGTGTGTGTGTGTGTGTGTGTGTGTGTGTGTGTGTGTGTGTGTGTGTATATATATATATATATATTTGCATTAGTGACCCTTTTAATTTTAGAAAAGATGTACCAGTTTATCTAATACATTTTTCATATGACCTTATCCAATTTTTAACTATGCAAAGGATCTTAATGAACTTAGCATATATTATTTAATTCTAAAGTAATCACCCTTAAAACTAACAGAAGCCGGACCCTTCATTTTTTGTTGTTTCATATGTTGCTTTGAAACTACCAGAAATATTTTTTAATTGTAACATCCTGCAATACAATTTTTGGATTAACAGTATCAAATCATTGCTCAAAATTACAAAACATACACCTGTCACAAGAGAAATATAAGGACTTCAACTGGATTTTTCTGGGAAAATATCTCCCAAGATAGGCTTCCTTAAAAAAAAAAAAGTTATTACATTTTACAAAGCCTGCTGAAATCAAAGCTTACCTTCAAAAAGTAAAAGTTGGCAATTTCAAATGTAGAAGTTCTGAGTTACTGTAGTTCTGTTGTATAACTATATGTGAAGGGCATACCTTGCTATGTCCTTTTTATTATTGTAAGTGAAGGGTTAGTGTGTGGGTGTGGCGCAGTCCTAATTCATAGAAATACTTGGTAAATCGTGTGTAGCCAAATCCCATATATAAAGTCGCATATAAAGTATAAACTAAAATTGCAAATAAAAAATTCAACGAAAATAAAACCAAACATAAAACAGCAAAGTGACCCCCTTTGGAGTGTGTAGGTGTAACGTTGTCCTAGTTTAAAAATACTTTATAAATCGTGTGTAGCCAAATCCCACATGTAAAAGCGCATGTAAATTCGAAAAATTTTTTAAACAAAATCGCATATAGCAAATTTAACGGCTAGGTTGGCCCCCTTTGAATTGGGGGAGGGGGAAGGGGAACAGGGGATGAAATCAAAAAATGACTTTAGCCAAAGCTATTCCATCCACATAAAAACCCCATATAGTGATTGACAAACATAACATTGCTGAATAATTACATAGGTTAAATCGTGACTAGTGCTCAGTGCAATTTAAGTGAAAAACTTGACATCTTTGTAAAACAAGGCAGGTATTTGTATTAATCTTGGTGACCAGGTGCTCGTGTCTTGTGATCATGCGGACACTCACCAGCTTCTTTAACCCCTGCGGGGGTAATGCGCAGTCACAGTGTATGCCACTGTGCGGCAATCCACAGGCCGTTTCTGGGTCATGGTGACGTTTTAGGCATAAGAGAAGAAAGAGGAGATGGCCACGCAAAAACCTAAGGGAAAATGGCCGCCGGAGGTTTCCGGTGTGCAGGCATGCAGCACATCGCACAGTATAAAAGGAGGGGAGGTACGCTCCAGTTGACGTCCCTATGATGAAACGCGTAGGGCGTGGCCTATTCTGACGCTTTTGCATCATCTCCCAGAGGATCACCAACTTAAATCTGACGCTCTCCTGTTTTGATGACATTTGGTTGCCTATTATAAACTGCTTAAATGCGAGTACCATTCTGTCATCTGCGTTCAATAAAGAGTGTTTTATGGTTTTATGCTATGGAATCTCCTCTTTCTTCTCTTATGCCTAAAACGTCACCGTGACCCAGAAACGGCCTGTGGATTGCCGCACAGTGGCATACACTGTGACTGCGCATTACCCCCGCAGGGGTTAAAGAAGCTGGTGAGTGTCCGCATGATCACAAGACACGAGCACCTGGTCACCAAGATTAATACAAATACCTGCCTTGTTTTACAAAGATGTCAAGTTTTTCACTTAAATTGCACTGAGCACTAGTCACGATTTAACCTATGTAATTATTCAGCAATGTTATGTTTGTCAATCACTATATGGGGTTTTTATGCGGATGGAATAGCTTTGGCTAAAGTCATTTTTTGATTTCATCCCCTGTTCCCCTTCCCCCTCCCCCAATTCAAAGGGGGCCAACCTAGCCGTTAAATTTGCTATATGCGATTTTGTTTATATTTTGTTTATAATTTACATGCGATTTTACATGTGGGATTTGGCTATACACGATTTATAAAGTATTTTTAAACTAGGACAACGTTACACCTACACACTCCAAAGGGGGTCACTTTGCTGTTTTATGTTTGGTTTTATTTTCGTTGAATTTTTTATTTGCAATTTTGGTTTATACTTTATATGCGACTTTATATATGGGATTTGGCTACACACGATTTACCAAGTATTTCTATGATTTAGGACTGCGCCACACCCACACACTAACCCTTCACTTACCTTCTGTTTTTTCCACCTTGGTGGAAATCACATTTGTGGAGGCAGCAGTCCTTTATGCGATTTCTTCCATTGTTTCCATTTTTTTCCATTTTCTCCACTTTTTTCTCCACTAGGACAACGTTACACCTACACACTCCAAAGGGGGTCACTTTGCTGTTTTATGTTTGGTTTTATTTTCGTTGAATTTTTTATTTGCAATTTTGGTTTATGCGACTTTACATATGGGATTTGGCTACACACAATTTACCAAGTATTTCTATAAATTAGGACAGCGCCACACCCACACACTAACCCTTCACTTTTTATTATTGTATTGCATCAATCGCTGAGAGTATTTTCTTCTTTATTAATGCCCAATATAAGTGGATTTTTTTATTGTAACTTTTGCTAAATATTGTAGCAGCTGTTTCATAAAACAAGTTTTACAAAAAAAAAAACCTGTGTTTAAAAGTTTGTATGTGAATGTTTTAATTGTGTATATACTGTACAGGTGCATCCCAAAAAAATTGAATATCATCCAAAAGTTAATTTGTCTCAGTAATTCAAAAAGTTAAACTCTTATTATATAGAGTCATTACACACAGAGTGATTTCAAGCATTTCTTTCTTTTAATTTTGATGATTATGGCTTACAGCTAGCGAAAACCCCAAATTTAGTATCTCAGAAAACTAGAATATTACATAAGACCAAAAAAAGAAAAAAAAAGGATTTTTAATACACAAATGTTGGCTTACTGGATAGTAAAGTTCATGTATAGTATAGTATGCACTTAATACTTGATCGGGGTGCCTTTTGCATGAATTACTGCATCAATGTGGCATGGCATGGAGGCAATTAGCCTATGGCACAGATGTGCGAATGGCTCTCGCTGCTGTGTTTGAGTCTATGAGGAGGGAGAGAACCGAGAGTGCCGCTGCTCCTGTGCACAGCACTGGATCAAGATTGGGCTCAGGTACGTATAAAGGGTGGGGGGCTGCACTCATGTTTTTTAAGTAAATTCGGAGAATCCTTTAAGGTAAAAAACCTTCAGCCTTTAGAACCACTTTAAATATAGCATAGATTGGCTCAAATAACCATAACACGATGATAAATAAGAATATAAACGTACATTGCAGTCAATTAAAACATACACCAAAAAACACACCACAAAGCACAATTAGCAACCTGCCATTAAATACAAGATTGATAAAAATGTAGTTCCAGCATATGTAGTAGTAATGTAGTTTAACTTGACAAAGAGGCAGAGACCTCAAAATGTTGTCACAGCAATATGGCATGCTTTGCTCATCCCAGAAGCGATGTATGCAGACATTATTGTTTCTGGTTCACCTGCCTGCTTGTGAACACAATGGCTTCTCATGATCCGCTCAATTGACATCTCTACTGCTGGCCAAAGGAGAGGAAAGGGGAAGCACTCAATGAGTCTTCAGAGGTGTCCTGGATGCACACAGTTACAGCTTGTCATGTGAGTAGACATTATTTTCATTCATGGTATCTTGAATTATCATTTATGGTGCCTGTATTTATTTCCTTACCAAATGTACGTTTATTGAAGCTCATACTGGGAACTGAAATCCAGGGATCATTGTATGGCCTATATAGACTTTTTTGGGACTTGTTATTTGGGACCTGTTTTTAACCCCTTACATACTGCATGCGTGATGTTTTCTATTATTTTTTTGCTATTAAAATGTACATCTCTTTAGACATACTTTACATATGTATTTGATTTTAGGTAGCTTATTGCGCTTTGTGATATGTTTTTTGGTATATGTAGACCACCTATGTGGTATCCATAGCAGCAACTACAATGTAGTAAGATTTTTCCACTGGATGGTAATTGACATTTTGGCACCTTAAGATTGGTGTTCTTTTCATTCAATAAAAATATAGCACAATGCAGAAAGATTTGGGCACCACTGGGTATTTACAAAAGCATAAATACCAAACTTATATCATTATCAAATATAAGTGTAGGGTACACATTTTCACACAGAAAACAATATCACCATAAAGGAACATAAGGGGAGAGACAGAAAAAGATGCATATGTTCATTCTATACCATATACCTGCTATCCCAGCAATGCTATATGTGTTGCAGAACTTCAGAATTAGGAATGATTAGTTCACCAGGCTTATCCCAAGAACAGGAGTCATGTACACCTCTGGGGCACCTATATGCCCATCCAATGCAAAAGCCTGCCACACATATACAAAAAAAACTGTGGAAAATTGTATGGGAATGAATGCAGAAATAGATATTTAAATTGAAATAATGACTACAAGGCTATAACTTAAAATTGTATGAATTGGCTGCAGCCCTTTTTTATTGTTGGTATAAATTTATTTATATCGATAACTTTAATTGATAATATATTGAACAGTATTTTTCCATAAAATAGTTCAGCTATCACAGCTCGAACTAAGCAACTATAATAACACCACAAACTGTCCCCTTCAAAAGAAGGGACATAACAAACCACACAATATCGGGCTGCTACAAAAGGGCAGGAGGGCGTGTCTTCTTAATCGTCAGAGCCGCTCTGCTGCATAACTGACTCATCCACTCTTATTTATAGGTAATCCAGGATCCAACTGTCAGAGGGCTTGTGCATAAAGGTAAGTAACCAATCATCCTATATTTCTTTATTATTATTTTAAATCTTTAATCCTCATCCCTCCTTCTGTCTTATTCACATTTGATGGGTAACTAATTGTTCCCCCTCTCCTATGGGAATGAATACAGAAATAGATAACCCTTTTTTATTGTTGGTATAAATTTATTTATATCCATAACTTTGATAATATATTGAACAGTATTTTTCCATAAAATAGTCCAGCCATCACAGCTCAAACTAAACAACTATAATAACACCACAAACTGTCCCCACCCGCCAGGCCTTACTCACCATGGCTACGGCCAACTCAATAATATTTTGTAAGTCTAAATTAAACAAAACAAGGGCCACGTCAGATAAGTGAATGTTATCCGGACGGTAAAATCCAGAAAGCCCACCCTCCATATCAACATGTCGGAAGGACTGACCACTAACCGAGGGCATAAATTTAGCAACAGCCCTATTTAGCTTCTTCCTAATTTTCTCCAAAAATAGAAGTTCAGGAGACATTAACCATGCTAATCTCTGAATAATTTCAGGGAAAACTAAAACCGTATTTGAAAGAATTAAATGCAATTGAAATAGATCAATTTTTATTTGACTAAGCAAATCTAGTTTTAGAATGACCAAAGTCATTAGCCCCCAGGTGAAAAATAATAATATCAGGAGAGGGCCAGTAGGAATATAACTTATTTAGGGCAGGGCGCAAGTCAAACCATGGCATTCCACATCTGTCGTACCAACAAACAAAAAACGTATCATTCTGAAACCCCAAATTACTACCATAAGAACAAACAGTTGCACAATGTTTAGCCCAAAATATATAAGAATGTCCTAATATCCAGACAGTATACTTTGACGAACCTGTAATTCAGAAAGAACAAAGATTAGGTCTAACATAGGTCTTAAACTTCCAACCACCCAGGCCCTGTATCACAGTAGCAGACAAACCAAGCCTAAATGCTTCGGTAGCTGCACCAATCCTGAACTAATGCGTCGTGATATGCAAGTGGCCAAGCTGTAACTTGACCAAACACTTTTTCAGCACTGCAGAACTGAAACTGAGTAAGCGGAAGTCCATTAACATGTATAAAACAAATGATATTCATGAATTAAGTGGTAAGCACAAATTAAACTATTGGAAATTTTAGAAATAAAAATCCATCTACCTTTACCCAACTGATCGGTTTTACTGTGCTTCAAAAGAAACTTGAGATAAGTATCTCCTAAAGACAAATCTGAGTAAAAAAGGCCATTACAAGCAAAGGAAGATTGAGGCACCAACTCCGAAACATGGAAAGCACCAAACAAACACACACACATACACTAAAAGAAACTTTAAAGAGAAGTACCTCAAAAGCTGAAGAACATACATCATCCATCACCTTAATTAAAGCCCTTAGCATATTAATAGTGACAGAAACCCTTGAATCAACAGAAGGAGTACTTCTCCGATGTCCTTTGAGAACTTGTTGGACAGAAAAAAAACTAGAGCAAGACGGCAAGTTACACCATTTAACAAAAAAGGAATCTCCAGCCAGGACTTTAATAATGTGAGAATAAGAATATATAAAAGAATCAATAAATTAAAGAATCAAGTGTTCATTGTACTCAGATGGGTGATGACCCGCTGAACTCAAAAACGAGCGCCGGCATGCCCACGCGGCATTATAGTTCGCCCACCTGGCAGGAGCTAAAGACTTCTGGACTGCAGTTCGAACATTCACTAGATGAGAGACCAAAGCCAGACAGGGCACTGATGACCTTGAGGATCCGCATCTGGCACCAATGCTCTGAAACGATCTAGCTGTAATCGAGACAATGAGACAGCAATATCATTAAAATGACCCGGAACAAATTTGGATTCAATCCAAATATTCAGACTGAGACATTTGAAATCTAGTTATTGCAGAATAGCAATGACAAGTGGAAGACATAGAAGACATACAGTTAATGGCGAACACAACACCCTTATTATCAGAATGAAAAAGTCATCTGGAGTTAATAAATGTATCATCCCATAATTTAAGGGCAACCAATATAGGAAAAATTTCCACAAAAAAAATGTTCAAATGTAAACCTCTTTCTATCCAAGACGAAGGCCAAGGAGAAGCTGACCAATGCCTGTTCCAATAAACGCCATAACCACAGGATCCCGAAGCATCTGTAAAAAGAGAAATGGCTGAAGCATCGCAAAAAGGAGACTGCCAAATGGAAAGAGGCCAAAAAACAGTCCCAAACTCTCAAATCTTCCCTCAAATCGGAAGAAATCCGAACAAAATGGTGAGGATTCTTCAAACCTGTCAAGGCCTTATACAATCATTTAGAAAAAGCCCTACCAACAGAAATAACCCGAGTTGCGAAAGCCAACAATCCCAATAAGGATTGCAATGTGCGCATTGTAACTTTTTGCTTACTAATAACAAAGGAGACTAAGAAACGCAAACGACTCACCTTTTCAGAAGGCAAACAGAATTCCATATTTACAGTATCAGTGGTGAGAACAAGGAATTCAAGAGAGGTAGTAGGCCAACTGACTTCTCTTCAGCCAAAGGCACGCCAAACTTCCTACAAAACATCCTAAACAATGTAAACAAATATAAACACTCATGCGATGATGCTGGACCAATAAAGAGAAAGTCTGGCTATTGACGTCCTCCCGTGGCCGAGCGGCCTGCGCACCTCCTGCAGGGCACGCGCCGCACTCTCAGTGATCAGCGAGTTTATGAGACTCGCTGGAACACAGATCGGAGTAAGGGGTCCATCCCGACCCCTTAACATGTGATCAGCTGTCAGCCAATGACAGCTGATTATGTGATGTAAGCAGAGCTGGTAATCGGCTATTTTTTCTCCTCACGAAAAAAGCTGATCACCGGCGGCTGTGATAAGGACATCAGTCCCGATCATGGAGAGCTGCCGCCAGCTCCTCAGTGCCCACCTGTGCCACCTGCCAGTGCCTCCTATCAGTGCCCATCAGTGCCACCCATTAGTGCCCCTTAGTGCTATCTTATCAGTGGCAATCAGTGCCGCCTTTTCTGTCCCCATCAGTGCCACCTTAACTATGCCTATCAGTGTCCACCAGTGCCGCCTCATCAGCCCATATCAATGAAGGAGAAAAATTACCTGTTTGCAAAATTTTACAAACTATCAAACATGATTTTTTTTTTTCAGAATTTTCCATCTTTTTTTTGTTTGTTTAGCAAAAAATAAAAATCCCATCTGTGATCAAATACCACTAAAAGAAAGCTCTATTTGTGTGGAAAAAAATTATAAAAATTATATCCTGTATTAGCCTTTCAACATACAAAAAGAACCCAAGGATAGGAGTATCCAACAGGGGCGTCAAAGTATGAAAAACATGATAGAGCCTTTAGACCCATCGGCCAAGGAAGAAAGACGGGGAACCTATAAAAAATATATATACATATATATATGTACAATATATACATATTCGCCTATAGCCTACATAAAAGAGGGTAAATAATGGATGTGTGTCTCAAAAAAGGGCAAGCCAGAATCCAAGCCAGGGCAAAAAACAGGGAGACCTCCACCCACCCTTCAGATAACTAAGAGGCGGGGAGGCCGGATCCCCACAGATGTCCAAAGCATAGGAAAACGTTGATGCCTCCTATACAAACAGAACACAGGGAAATCTGAAAAACAGACAAATATAGATAACACTTACAGGTTGTTGGATCCAACAAACAACCTGAAAGAAAGGGGTGGCTCTAATGAGGATGGTCCACTCAAAATGTGGGGAGGCAGATGATAATCCCAACCCACAAAAATGAAAAAATGAAGGAGCAACCTAAAAATAACAAATTGATGTATATAATTAAATAAATTCAAAACCCAAGATTAAACAAAAATAATAATAATGGGTCTGCATCAAGTGGAACAATGTAGGCAAGGATGTTCAGTAGGCAGAGCAACCCTCCAAAGGAGGAGGCTGCAAAACCCAGGGCATCAATCACTATTGAAAAAAATATGCACGCCATCCCAAAATACCCAAATATGCTTTACTTACCAACTATGGGTTAGTAATCAAGGATCCCAACAAGGAAAATCCAAGAAGCCGTGGCGTCTGCAGATGGAGATGAAAACATCCCCTCCTTTCCAAAATATAGATAAATAGATTAAATGGACATCCAGGCAGAAATAGCATGAATGGAGGATGGCGCCTCTAAGGTTCCCGACGTCCTGCTTATAAAGCCCAAAAGATAAGCCTAATGAATCTCGTGGGGGCGCTGGGGGACGATGTAACACGGTGCAGGGCAAATAATGTCATCACCCAGGTTAGCCGCTCCAACAGAGAGTTCATCGGCAAAGAAAGACAACCAGCTGATAGCCGCCTGCGCCAATGGGACCATGGCGTGATGACATAGCCGCATCACCCAATGGGCTGACTCGACATGTCATCTCCGACGTCAAGGCGGGAGCATCCTGGCGAGGAGTAGACGCGGCCGCATGTCACATAGGATGGAAAAGACCCGGAAGTGACCACAGACAATGGGAGCTCCGCGATGGAAATGCGGAGCTACCACCGATGACTGCATATCCCCCGATGGAAAATTCCATCAAGGCGGGAACAGCTGGGTGATTGTGTGATGGAAAACATAACATTGGTCGGATGCAGTGATGCCCGGGCATAAAAAACATCCGGTCAATGTGAACAAATAGCCAAGGCATGGAGATCAGAGAATGAGACCACAGAGGAAAAGAACTTTCCTCCGCTGTCAAAATTCCCAGTCTGCAAAGGGAGATGGAGAAACCCAAGCCAGGGCTTGGACATGTGAGGGAAACCCTAACACAGATATGCCCACCTGAAGATGTCGGAATGATGCTGAGAGCAACAGTATCCGAAAGTTCAGGAGGAAAGATGGCCCCCAAACCGAGTGGGGGCCTACGTGTGCCGGGTGTATGATGATGGCCACAAGCATTGCAGAAGGACGAAGGGTAGAAATGAGGATTCTCATCTCTTCACAAAGTAAAATGGACATACAAATACATAACAGGAACATATTATAAACAACATACAGTAACAATGAATAAATTAAATATTAAAGACTGCATTTAGACATGGAAATGTTAGTGTTAAAAACTAGAACAGCAATCCCAAATAGATAGTGTCATCCTGACAACCCTACTGGTAGAAGAACAGAATAGGGAAGACAAAAAGGGAAGAAAACCGGAGATGTATACATACACATTCGTCATAGATCACCAAGAAAACATGAAAGTGAATCCAATGCTTACAGTCTGTTATGATGTAAAATATAAAGAGTTTTCAGTCTGTTTTGCCTGAGCTGAAGCCCTCCAAAAAGGGCCTAAAGCTTTCTGCCTCATTGAGGCCAGGTGGGGTGGTAGCATCCAGATGCCTAATTCAGCGCATTTAGCGCTGTAATAGGATTTTATTCCAATCCCCCCCTCTGGATGGAATATGCACTTGGTCTAGAACTGTAAAATTGACAGATAGCATTGGGTACCGTGTAGCATGACCGCACAATTGTCATTCAAAGTGTGACAGCGCTGAAAGCTGGTCTGGGCAGGAGGGGGGTTTAATTGCCCAGTAAGCAAGTGGTTAACATTTTTAAAACCTATTTTCTTTACAGGTGCTCCTTTTCCTTTATTAAGCAGGGAAGTAGCCTTCTTAACACCCTTACCCTTTTTACTAATTCCAGGCTGGGATTTGAACCTGCGGCCCTTCTTCAATCTTTTAGACACAGTCCGCCCCGATCATACTGCGCTTGTGCCCGTAGCGATTACATCATCTTGAGCAAGAGCGTCATGAAGAGGGGGGGCTGATGACTCAGAAGGGTGGGCAGATGAAACAGCAGGAGGCAGAGGAATCTGCCGAGAATCCGACGTCAGCGAGGGGAGAATATTCCCAGGAACCGGAGGCAGAGCCGCTGCTGGAAGGGACAGCATAGCAGAGGGCACAGTCATGTCAACATCCTGTCCAGCCACAGAAAATGGAGGCGAGAGAGACAGGCAGCGCTGCACCCACTCGTCTCCGCCGGGTGCCGCCGCTTGTTCCAACAGCTGACGCAAGCAAAAATCCATTCTGTGGCGTGCAGAGAGTGTGTCTTAATCCTCACCGCCGCTCTGCTGCATAACGCACTCATCCACTCTTATTTATAGGTACTACAGGATCCAGCTGTCAGAGTGCTCGTGCATAAAGGTAAGTATTTTATTATTTTAAATCTTTAATCCTTATCCGTCCTTCTGTCTCATTCCCATTTGATGAGTAACTAATTGTTCCCCCTCTCCCAATCACTGAGTAGTCGTAATCTACACAAGAAATTTAAAGCATAAGACCCACATCTCTGTGTGAGAGTATTCAGATTAAATTGAATCCACTACCTCCTACTAGTTCTCCATGCCCAATTACAGCAAATAAAAAAACAAACAAACATCCAGAGCCAAATAAGTTTCCTATATAAACAATGATCATTGCCAAATAGCTATGTTGATTCAGATCCAAATGATAAGCACGTTACCAGTCCGCTGTGCTCCCCCTGCTTCTGTATCTGTCAAACATCCACTAACAAAAAGGTGTTCACAACTGTCTCCTCTTATAAACCCCCCACCCCGCCCTGCCATGATGCACGTGTGTGTGACGTCATCATTGGCATGGACATGTAATTACCACACATGCATAAATGGCAGCTTTCTTAACACCACAATACATTTCTGCCCCATGCTTGTGCATACCACTGTTACACCCTGATTAGATCCAGATGGGACGGGACAATACATGGCTAAATAGCCAAAGGCAGACACTGCAGGGATTAAGTCCTGCAGTAGACAGACAAGGAAAAAAAAACACCTGTACACCCAACCTCATGCCAATCTTAAAAGAAAAGGCCCACCACACATACTGTACATATAGGGGGTCATTTACTATAGAGCTGCTGCACTAATTAGCGCTAATTACCGTGAATTAGCGCTAAAACGGTATTCACTATAGCGCTGGTGATAAAATACTCCCAAAATCGAATTTACTATAGTTCCCTGAAACCAAATGGCGCCCAAACACTTACTCTGCTAAAACCTGGAGAATTGCACATGGAAATAATGTTTAGAGCATGATATAATTGCCTAAATGGTACTGAAATATGCGGTATATTATTTAAAGATAATCTGCTTTTAAAATGTGTGAAAAAGTGATTTCTACACTGAAATATCTTTAAAAGTCTGAGAAGTGAAAAATTCCCCGTTTTGGACAACTAGGTGCCAACACAAGTATGCATGCTCAGACCTGAAAATAACTCATTTTAACTCGTGTCTTTTTAAGGCTCCATTCACACTAGCGCGTTTTTTGATGCATTTTGCAGAAATGCATGGGCATTTTTTAACATGGGTTCCTATGGAACATGTTCACATCAATGCCTTTTTGTACCTCTGCGTTTTTGGAAAGGGTCAGGGACTTTTTTTCATGCAAAATGCAGCGTTTTGCATGTAATAGAATTCAATGGACCAGCATCATAAACGCAAGTGCAGCGTTTTTACAGCGTTTTTGATGCATTTTGGCGTGTGTTTGGTTTTTTTTTTTTTTTTTTGTTTTTTTTTTTGTTTTTTTTTTTTTAGACTGTATACAGTCTAAAAAAAACTGTAAAAAAAAAAAAAAAAAAAAAAACGCTGCTCAAAAACGTGGAAAGCATCACAAAAAAAACTCCAGAAATGCTCAAAAGCAACATGCATAGATGTGAATCAAGCCTTAGGCTCGATTCACACCTATGCATGTTGCTTTTGAGCGTTTTTGGAGGTTTTTTTTTCATGCTTGGCACGTTTTTGAGCCGCGTTTTTGAGCCGCGTTTTTGCGTTTTTTTTTTTTTTTTTTTTTTTTTTTTTTTTTTTTTTTTCATTTTTTTTTACAGTCTTAACAAAAAATTACAAAAAAAAAAAAAATCAAAAAAAAAAAACCGGCAAAAACGCACCATAAACGCATCAAAAACGCTGCAAAAACGCAGCACTTGCGTTTTTGATGCTTGTCCATTGAAAACCATTACATGCAAAACGCTGCTTTTTGCATGCAAAAAAGTCCCCGACCCTTTCCAAAAACGCTGAGATACAAAAAAGCATTGATGTGAACATGTTCCATAGGAACCCATGTTAAAAAATTCCCGTGCATTTCTGCAAAATGCAAAATGCATCAAAAAACGCGCTAGTGTGAATGGGGCCTTAGGCCCCATTCACACCTATGCATGTTGCTTTTGAGCATTTTTGGAGGTTTTTTTTTCATGCTTGGCACGTTTTTGAGCAGCGTTTTTGTAGCGTTTTTGCGGCGTTTTTGCCGCGTTTTTGCCGCGATTTGCGTTTTGCGGTTTTTTTTTTTTTTCTTTTTTTTTTACAGTCTTAAAAAAAATTTAAAAAAAATTAAAAAAAAAAAAAAAAAAAAAAAAAAAAAAAAAAAAAACGGCAAAAACGCATCAAAAACGCACCAAAAACGCTGCAAAAACGCTGAAAAAACGGTGCACTTGCGTTTTTGATGCTTGTCCATTGAAATCCATTACATGCAAAACGCTGCTTTTTGCATGAAAAAAAGTCCCCGACCCTTTCCAAAAACGCAGAGATACAAAAAAGCATTGATGTGAACATGTTCCATAGGAACCCATGTTAAAAAATTCCCATGCATTTCTGCAAAATGCAAAATGCATCAAAAAACGCGCTAGTGTGAATGGAGCCTTAGCCGGCGCTATAGTAAATACCAAAATGAGAGCTAATTAGAGAGCATTTTTTAAAAATGAAAATCTGCTCTATTCTAGTCCAAATGAAGTATCAGGCTCCATTCACACTAGCACGTTTTTTGATGCATTTTGCATTTTGCAGAAATGCACGGGAATTTTTTAACATGGGTTCCTATGGAACATGTTCACATCAATGCCTTTTTGTTTCTCTGCATTTTTGGAAAGGGTCAGGGACTTTTTTTCCATGCAAAAAGCAGCGTTTTGCATGTAATGGATTTCAATGGACAAGCATCAAAAACGCAAGTGCACCGTTTTTGCAGCGTTTTTGCAGCGTTTTTGATGCGTTTTGCCGTTTTTTTTTTTTTTTTATTTTTTTTTTATTTTTTTTTAGACTGTAAAAAAAAAAACTGTAAAAAAAAAAAAAAAAAAAGACGCAAAACGCAAATCGCGGCAAAAACGCCGCAAAAACGCCGCAAAAACGCTGCTCAAAAACGTGGCAAGCATGAAAAAAAAACCTCCAAAAACGCCCAAAAGCAACATGCATAGGTGTGAATCGAGCCTCAGCCATTGATTCTAATGGAACAATTGTAACTTTCACAAAAAAAAACCTTTTAATGTTGAGATGAAAAGTATCTTTCTGAAATAAAGATACATTTGTGAAATAAATTTTCCTTTGCAACATTGTTGCTTCTACTTAAAATATTTTGATTTTAAGTATACTAGAATGTGGAATGTTTTGATGTTTTGGTAAAGTATATTTTTCTCTGTCACTTTCACTTGTTACTCTTCATCTCACAACAATCTTTACCCCAAACTCACACAGGTGTCTTTATAATCCACAAACAATACCATTGCTAATGCAAATTTAAAATGAATCACAATTTTTTGTGCTTTTTATTATTTCCAAATATTCATAATTTGAGCCCAAAAAATGTGATATGTGTACCAACATCAGAAAGCAAAATGTAATTCCCAAAAATTTGAGGGTAATATTCTACTCTCACCCACAAAAAAACACCAAATATCACAGAATTAATCAAGAAGAATAACTCTTGAGAAATGTAATTCCATCGCTTGTATGTCCAAAGAAATGCAGTATTTATGTGTTTTTATGTGTATTTATGTGTAGGAGGTTCTCACACTTGGCAGCTCTGTGGCTTAGAGGTTAGAACTTTTGCTTAGCTTCCCTGAGTGTATGGGTTCAAATCCCAACCATGTTTCTTCATGTAGAGAAGTTGTCTCGTCTCCCAGGTCCTATAACTATGTCTAAATGTAATATTTATGTGTAGGAGGGTTCCACCATTGTAAGTCTTTTCCAGATACACTATTTAGCCAACAGTATTGGGACGCCTTCCTTTACACGCACATGAACTTTAATGGCAGCCCAGTCTTAGTCCGTAGGGTTAAAATTTGAATTGGCCCACCCTTTGCAGCTAGAACAGCTTCTGGGAAGGCTGTCCACAAGGTTTAGTGTGCCTATGGGAATGTTTGATCATTCTTCCAGAAGTGCATTTGTGAGGCCAGGCACTGATGTTGGATGAGAAGGCCTGGCTTGCAGTCTCTACTCTAATTCAGCCAAAGGGTGTTCTATCGGGTTGAGGCCAGGACTCTGTGCAGGCCAGTCAAGTTTCTCCACCCCAAACTTGCTCATCCATGTCTTTATGGACCTTGCTTTGTGCACTGGTGTGCAGTCATGTTGGAACAGGAAGGGGCTTTCCCCAAACTGTTCCCACAAAGTTGGGAGCATGAAATTGTCCAAAATGTCTTGGTATGATGACGCCTTAAGGGTTCCCTTCGCTGGAACTAAGGGGCCAAGCCCAAACTCTGGAAAACAACCCCACATCATAATCCCCCCTCCACCAAAACATTTGGACCAGTGCACAATGCAAAGTCCATAAAGACATGAATAAGTGATTTTGGCGTGGGGGAACTTGACTGGCCTGGACAGAGTCCTGACCTCAACACAACAGAACACCTTGGGGATGAATTAGAGAGGAGACTGTAGGTCAGGCCTTCTCGTCCAACATCAGTGCCTGACCTCACAAATGCACTTGGAAGAATGGTTAAACATTCCCATAGACACACTCCTAAACCTTGTGGACAAGAAGAGTTGAAGATATTATAGCTGCAAAGGGTGGGCCAAATGAGTTTTGTACCCAATACTAATACTGGGATGCCATTATAGTTCATGTGCATTTAAAGGCAGGCGTCCCAATACTTAGGCCAATATACTGTATATTGCTTGTGACACTGAGCATGGCTATGGACTTAGGGCTGGTTCACACCACAGAGATGCAGAGAACATGTGTGGGGATGCCTGGTGGCTAAGTGGGTAGCAGTTCTGTCTAGCAGCAGCTGGGATGTTGGTTTAATTCCCCAACATGCTAATGCTTGTGTTGAAGTTTATATGTTCTCCCTGTGTGGGTTTCTCACCACAATCGAAAGAATCGAAAGACATGCTGGCATATTATTTGTCTCCTGTCGAAATAGGTTCTAATGTAAGAAAGTTAATTTTGGACTTTAGATTGGAAGCTCATTGCAGCCAGGGACTGATGTTAATGTTTATTAGCACTAATCAAGTCCAGGGACTTGGACATTTCAAATTGTAGGGTTTACACTGCACAGGTACATATGCTTAGAAAACTGTTGCTTTGTTTATGTGGATGCAAATGGACTTTGATCTTTGTCCTGTAGTTGGAGATTTGATGCACATAGCCAAGGGCTAACACGGTTGCAAATACTATTATGTCTTCCTGCTCATCAGGTGCAATCACTTTAGACATACATGAAGAGACAGATTGAAAGATACTGGTGGGCGTGTACTTCTATTGGGTGTGTCAGTGTGCTAACAATACAACCTCTCTTATATAAAGGCCTGCAGTAGGGGGGGGGGGGGATTCATTTGGCCTGAGAAGGTCAGGTTTTTTGCCTGTGATTTGTGGGGAGGAGGGCTAAAATCTTGCTTACGGAGTGCTGCTTGGCTTCCTAACTTAAGATCAGGTGTCATTATTGGCTAGGTTTTGAGTTGGAGGTGTTCTGGGGACCCCTCTTCGGGGGGGGACCCCCGGATAAACGAGAGGCCAAAGAAAGGCAGAACCAAAAAAGGACGTTGCCATGTCGCGAGGTCCGATGCGTTTGCAAAATTCTATGAAAATCCAGGTAAAGCCTGAATATCGTGGTGAAGTGGGTCTGAAGACGATCGCTGTGGATGTTTTACAGAAGTTGCTGAATTTACAGGTCAGTGATATATTTGCTCTCCAAGATTTTGTGGTCAATACAATGTTTCTTTTCATACTGAGGATACCTGCCAAGCTGCATATGAGAATTGGGTGAAGGCGGATCTGGGAGGAAATTTGCTAAGAAGATGGACGTCAGTTTATTGTTTGATCCTGGATTGAAGACCATGACTGTACATTGTTATAATCCTTTTTTGGAGCCGGAATTGGTGAGACAATTTTTGTTGTGGTATTGTGTGGGGGCTGATCGAGGAGAGAAGCTAGTGTGCTTGAAGCCGGGACACAATGCAGCGGAGTGCAAGGAAAAGAAATGTGATCTGTGTGGTTCAGGGGAGCATATGGTCAGAAACTGTCCGATAGTGTACTGTGTCCTCTGCACAGTGTGCACCTAAAGCTACCTGAAGAAAATTGGTGGTGTTCTTCTGATCCTATTAGTACCACAGGCAGGCAGCTGCAGTATTTACAGTTAGTGTACTGTGTCCTCTGCACAGTGTGCACCGAAAGCTACCTGAAGAAAATTGGTGGTGTTCTTCTGATCCTATTAGTACCACAGGCAGGCAGCAACAGTATTTACAGTTAGTGTACTGTGTCCTCTGCACAGTGTGCACCTAAAGCTACCTGACGAAAATTGGTGGTGTTCTTCTGATTCTATTAGTACCACAGGCAGGCAGCTGCAGTATTTACAGTTAGTGTACTGCGTCCTCTGCACAGTGTGCACCTAAAGCTGCCTGAAGAAAATTTATGTTGTTCTGATCCTATTAATACCACAGGCAGGCAGCTACAGTATTTACAGTTAGTGTACTGTGTCCTCTGCACAGTGTGCACCTAAATCTACCTGAAGAAAATTGGTGGTGTTCTTCTGATCCTATTAGTACCACAGGCAGGCAGCTACAGTATTTACAGTTAGTGTACTGTGTCCTCTGCACAGTGTGCACCTAAAGCTACCTGAAGAAAATTGGTGGTGTTCTTCTGATCCTATTAGTACCACAGGCAGGCAGCTGCAGTATTTACAGTTAGTGTACTGCGTCCTCTGCACAGTGTGCACCTAAAGCTACCTGAAGACAATTGCTGTTGTTCTGATCCTTTTAATACCACAGGCAGGCAGCTGCAGTATTTACAGTTAGTGTACTGTGTCCTCTGCACAGTGTGCACCTGAAGACAATTGCTGTTGTTCTGATCCTTTTAATACCACAGGCAGGCAGCTGCAGTATTTACAGTTAGTGTACTGTGTCCTCTGCACAGTGTGCACCTGAAGACAATTGCTGGTGTTCTCATACTAATAATACTACAGGCAGGCAGTTGATTCTGCTAGCTGCAGTATCAGTATATATATACGTCCCAGCTTTGTGCAGCTACATCTCACTGCAGGCCATTAGTATGTCTGGAAGGCCAACAAGGAGAGGCAGACAGTCACAAGCCAATAAAAGAGGGCAAGCAGGCTCTGTGTCTAGAGGCAACAGTGCTGTTCATGGAGACGGTGCATCCTCATCAGCACGTGGCCGTGTTGACCGCAACATGCGGAAGACTTGGTAGAGTGGATGACCAAGCCGTCCTCATCCTCCTCATCCTCTCTCACCCAGGCACAGGGTACTTTGTCTGGCAAAGCAGCTGCCAACGCGGCTACTTCCCTCGGCTCAATGGCATCAGTCACTCCTTCCCTAGCCCCACCATGTCCTCCTGAGGAGTCCCCCGAACTGTTTGACCACATTTTTGGGTACATGCTCCAGGAGGATGCCCAGCATTTTGAAGGCTCCGATGATGATACCCAGCTAGAGGAAGGCAGTAACGTGAGCCCAGAGAGAGGGGGTGCCCAAGATGGAAAGCAATTTGGCAGTCATGTTCCCCGAGCTGCAACATACTGCCAGTTTTGCTCCAGTGATGAGGAGGGAGGGGATGATGAGGAAGTCACTGACTCCACGTGGGTGCCTGATAGGACAGAGGAGGAGGAGGAGGAGGAGACACATCTCCAACAAGGCAGGATGCCCTCCATGGGCCAGGTTAAGGGCAGCACACCGCAGAGCTCCGCATGTACAGGGCGCTGCTGTCTCTGCACGTTATTCCAAAAGTTCTTTGGTGTGGGCCTTTTTTGAGACGAGTGTATCAGATCCCACCGCTGCTATTTGCAACATATGTCTCAAGCGTATCTCGTGTAGCCAAAAAGACCCATACCAAAGAACAAAGCAAACCTCTCCTTGCTCCTCATCAGCTGGGATCTCCAACCCCA
Organism: Aquarana catesbeiana; assembly: GCF_042186555.1. Lineage (NCBI taxonomy): Eukaryota > Metazoa > Chordata > Amphibia > Anura > Ranidae > Aquarana > Aquarana catesbeiana. The sequence continues at coordinate 228,281,852 of NC_133329.1, forward strand.
CTATACCTTCAGTCCTCTCTGAAACCTGCACTGATAGGAATGAAGGTGTAGAATTAGGTGTGTCACAGCCAAGTACTTGCGGGCAATCTGCTATCGGTACACCGACGTCAGATTGTACCAGGCAAATTTCCCTGCCTCAGCTGCTGCACCGCCAAAAGAAGTTCACTCCCAGTCATCCACGTGCCCAGTGGCTGAATGCTAGCTTGGCTAAATTGCTAGCACTGCTGCCTTTTCAGTTGGTAGAATGCTAGCTTGGCTAAATTGCTGGCACTGCTGCCTTTTCAGTAGGTTTGTGGAATGTGCGGTTCTTCAGTGGCAGGTTCCCAAAGCCACTTTTTCTCACAGAAGGCTCTCTACCGACATGTGGAAGGCAATGTCTTGGCCTTGCTGGACAGGGCGGTCAGTGGTAAAGTGCATATTACCGCTGACTCATGGTCCAGCAGGCATGGACAGGGACATTACCTCTCTTTCACCGCGCACTGGGTGACTCTTCTGGCAGTTGGGAAGAATGCAGGATAGGGTGCAGTGATGTTGGAGGTTGTTCCACCACCACGCCTCCAAAATTCTACTAGTGGTGATTCTGCCACACCTCTCTCCTCCACCCCCTCCTCTTCCTCTTCCTTCATGGCCACTTCCTGTGCTGATTTCTCCTCGGAACCAGTGGTGCTCCGTAGGCGTTCAAGGGGCTACGCAAACAAGCAGGCAAAAAGATGCCATGCGGTGCTTGAGCTGGTGTGATTGGGGGACAGGAGCCACACTGGGGCAGAGATTCTGTCAGCTCTGCAGGGGCAGGTTCAGAGGTGGTTGACTCCACGCCAGCTTAAGCAAGGTATGGTGGTTTGCGACAATGGCACCAAGCTCCTCTCCGCCCTCCGACAGCGACAACTGACCCATGTGCCTTGTTTGACTCATGTCCTTAACTTGGTGGTGCAGTGGTTCTTGGGCAGGTACCTGGGCTTACAGGATGTCCTGAGGCAGGCCGGGAAAGTCTGTGTGCATTTCCACAGGTCATATAATGCCAGTGTTTGGCTGGCTGACCTCCAAAAGGAATTTAACCTGCCCAAGAACTGCCTAATCTGTAACATGCCCACCAGGTGGAACTCAACGTTGGCCATGCTGCAGCGGCTGCACACGCAGCAGAGGGCCATCAATGAGTACCTATGTGACTATGGCACCAGGACAGGGTCAGGGGAGCTTGTTTTTTTCCCCCACGCCAGTTGACTATGATCAGGGATGCATACACTGTCCTGTCACCATTTGAGGAGGCCACGAGGATGGTGAGCAGTGACAGTGCATGCATCAGTGACACTGTCCCTCTTGTCCACCTGTTAGAGCACACGCTGCGTGGAATAATGGACAGGCACTTGAGGCAGAACAGAGGGAGGAAGAGGAGGACTTCCTTACCTCTCAAGGCCTCCTTTATCCAGACAGTGTTCCTGCGTTCCCGCCTATCACACAGGAAGAGGACGAGGAGGAGGATTGTGTCAGCATGGAGATGGAGCCTGGCACTCAGCATCAGCAGCAGTCTTCAAGGGATCATTTACAGTCAATCCATGGACTTGTACATGGCTGGGAGGAGGTGGCTGTGGATCATGTCATCCTTAGGGACCCAGAGAACTCTGGACAGAATGCCTCAGCAAAGTTACGCTGCATGGCCTCCCTGATCCTGCAAAGCCTGCAGAAGTATCCTTGTATTCGTGGTATCAAGGGGAGGGAGGATTATTGGCTGGCAACCCTCCTTGATCCACGTTACAAGGGTAAGGTTGTGGACCTTATCTTGCCGTTGTAGAGGGAGCAGAGGATGAAACATCTTTGGGAGGCCTTGCATTTCCTGGTCCTCCTGGACAACGTGTTGCTGAGGCTTTGGTCAGTCACAGAAGGAGCGGTGGAGAAGGTGGCCGTCTGACCGATGCGTTCAGACAATTTTTTAGTCCGCAGCCCTAAGGTCTGATTGGTTCCAGCAACCATTGCCAGCGTCTGATTCACATGGTGCAGGATTACCTAGGGGCAAGATCAGACTTGGACACCTTTCCCACCGAAAATCCTCTGGGTTACTGGGTCTTGAGGATGGATCACTGGCCAGAGCTTGCGCAGTATGCAATAGAGCTACTGGCCTGTCCTGCATCCAGCGTTCTTTTGGAACGCACATTCAGTACGGCTGGAGGCTTTGTAACTGATCATAGGGTGCGCCTATCCACCGAATCGGTCGATCGGCTGACCTTCATAAAAATGAATCAGTCTTGGATCACCAGCTACCAAGCACCCGATGCAGATGTAAGCGATTGATTTTTTTTTTTTATGTGAGATCCCTTCAAGACTGCCTATGCTGATGCTGAGTGACTATCCTGTTATGCTGAGTGACAATCCTCTTCCTCCTCAATTTTCATGCTGATAGCATGTAAGAACATTTTTGGTTCTGGGCACCGCCACCAGTGGCCAAGGCTCAATTTTTCTGCCCCTGTTTAACAGGAGCGTGTAATTACAATTTTTGCTGCAATACTTTGCAGCAGGGCTCATTCCTGCGCTCCAACTATAGCATCTGTGAGAGGTTGCAGTGTTGTGGCAGCAGTGGCTAAGGCCCAGTTCTTCTGCCCCTGTTTAACAGGGGCATGTAATTACAATTTTTGATGCAATACTTTGCAGCAGGGCTCATTCCTGCGCTCCAACTAGAGTATCTGTGAGGGGTTGCAGTGTTGTGGCACCAGCACCAGTGCCCAAGGCCCAATTTTTCAGCCCCTGTTTAACTGCTTGCTGACCGCCGGCCGACCGCCGGCTGTCAATTGATGGCCAGGCGGCGCGGCTCTCGTTGCGGGAGGGTGTCATATGACGAATGCGAGCGATCATGTGCGCGCATCCCTGTTCTTTCGGTGGCGGCGTGTCACGGAGACACCGTTCGCCACTGAGGGGGATGAACAGCCATTGGACATGGCTGTTTACCGCGGTGGCCGTTCACAGATAGGTCCACCCCATTGTGCACGGCTCATGCGCGAGATTGCGAGCGCGCTGCGCGTGCACGTCGGTGGCGGAGTGTTCCCGGGAACACTACTCGTCACCGACGCCGGCAAACAGCCATTGGCCAGCTGTTTACCCACATGATTGGCTGTGATCCATTCACAGAGCGGTAACTAGCTGTTACCAGCTCTTCTCTCCTCACACACCATTTCCAGTGTGAGGAGAGAAGAGCCAGAAGCAGCGAGTTACCGATCTGTGTTTTGTAGTGTCTGCACCAACACCACACCTGTCCCATCGCCCCCCCCCCCAAGTGTCATCTGTCACCCAACAGTCACCACAGTCACCCAATAAAGTGCACCTGTCACATAACTGCCATCAGTGACCGTCAGCGGTGCACCTGTCACCCGTCACAAATCAGTGACCGTCAGTGCTGCACCTGTCACCCGTCACCCATCAGCCATCACCCATCAGTGACTGCCAGCCATCACCCGTCACCCATCAGTGACCACCAGCCATCATCCGTCACCCATCAGTGACCACCAGCTGTCACCCATCAGTGACCGCCAGCCATCACCCGTCACCCATTAGTGACCGCCAGCCATCACCTGTCACCCATCAGTGACTGCCAGCCATCACCTGTCACCCATCAGTGACTGCCAGCCATCACCTGTCACCCATCAGTGACTGCCAGCCATCACCTGTCACCCATCAGTGACCACCAGCCATCACCTGTCACCCATCAGTGACCACCAGCCATCACCCGTTACCCATCACCTGTCACCTATCAGTGACCGTCAGCCATCACCGATCACCTGTCACCCTTTAGTGACCGCCAGCCATCACCCATCACCCATCACTGTCCGTGGCCTGTCACCCATCAGTAACCATCGCCTGTCACACCGTCATCACCGATCAGTGAACGTCAGCTGCCACCCATCGCACAGCCCATCAGTGACTGTCACCTGCCACACCGCGTCATGTCCAAGAGAGTATACAGCAGTGAGGAGGTGTTCCAGATCCTCTCCATGACCGATGAGAGCAACGGGGAGTTCTCATCAGATTCCAATTCTGATTCTGAATCAAATTCGGCATTTGAACCAAATAGTGAATCGGCAAATGATTCGGAGGAAGAATTGGTCCCTCCCAAAAGGGTACGGCACTCTGGAAACCAGGATTATATTCCCAGGCCCAGTACCAGCGCTGCCACCACCAATAGGCCCCAAGAACAAATTCCCAGGCCCAGTACCAGCGCTGCCGCCAGCGTTAGGCCCCGGGAACAAATGCCCAGTACCAGCGCTGCCGCCAGTGATAGGACCCAGGAACAAATGCCCAGACCCAGTACCAGTCCTGCCCCATCACGCCTGAGTACCAGCACAGGAAATTCCAATCCAACTACTGGAGTGTCACACCCCCCAAGAGCCAGGGCCTCTACATACATGCCAGATGGTCTTGCCAACCCAACAAGCCTGCCTTCCAACTCGGCATCACCAATTATTCCCCCGTTCACAGCACTGCCAGGTGTGCAGACGAACACCCAAAATTTCTGAGAGATTGATTTCTTTCATATGTTTTTGCCTGACACTATGCTGCAATTTATTGTGCACCAGACAAATTTATATGCCCAGCAATATATTGCCAACAACCCCCAATCATCCTATGCCCATCCTTTTGAGTGGAGAGATCTGAATTTGGAGGAGTTCAAAGTGTTTATGGGCCTCACCCTAAACATGGGGATTACAAAAAAAATGAAGGACATGCCTATTGGTCCACCAACCCTATCCACAACATGCCCATTTATTCTGCCCTAATGTCCAGGTCCCGATACAAGATGATAATGCGCTTTCTTCACTTCAGCGACAACACCCAGTGCCCTCCTCACAATCATCCAAATTACGACAAGTTATACAAGATTCGCCCACTGATAAATTTCTTTTCCCAACAATTTGCAGAACTCTATGTCCCCGATCAGAATATATGTGTCGATGAGTCCCTGGTACCCTTTTCAGGACGGCTAGGAATAAAGCAATATATTCCTAGCAAAAGGGCCAGATACGGAGTAAAGTTATACAAGCTATGTGAGAGAGCCACGGGATATTTGTATGGGTTCCGCATATATGAAGGAAAAGATTCCCAGCTCCAGCCCCCTGAGTGCCCAGGCTACATGGGCACAACTGGAAAGGTTGTATGGGACCTGGCATACCCACTTCTGAAGAAAGGATATCACATATACATTGACAACTTTTACACAAGCCTGCCCCTTTTCAAACACTTATACATTGCAAAAACCCTGGCCTGTGGAACCTCCAGAAAAAATAGAAAGGGCTTCCCACAATCTTTAGCGAACAAAAAGCTGCGAAGGGGGGAAAGAGCATCATTGAGATGCAACGAAGTGCTGGCCTTGAGGTGGAAGGATAAGAGGGACGTGCACATGATGTCCACCATCCATGACGACACTACTATTGAGGTACAAAGAAGACGAAGTCCCATTGAAAAGCCAACATGTGTCCAAGATTATAATCACTACATGGGGGGGTAGATTTTAATGATCAAATGATTCAGCCCTATTTGTCAATAAGGAGGTCCCGATTCTGGTATAAGAAGGTAGCAATTTATCTCATCCATTTGGCCATTTACAATTCCTAACTAGTCTACACCAAATCCATTGAAAGCCCCGCCCCCTTCCTAAAATTCATAGAAGAAGTTGTCACGTCCCTCATCTATCACCAAAGACCCCCCCAGAAGACCTTCGCTCTGAGGCTGTTTGCCGACTTCATGAGCGCCACTTCCCCTTCAGCATTCCACCATCTGAAGCAGGCCAAAGACGGCAAAAAAAATGTTGCATATGCACCAAAAAAGGATTTAGAAAAGATACCACTACCATTGTCCCCAGTGTCCCTCCCAACCTGGCCTTTGCATTGGTGAATGCTTCCAACTTTATCATACATCCCTAAAATATTAGCCCATATTTTTAACCATTTCCCCATTTTCATCATCTGTGCTGACCATTTTCCATTCTTTCCCAAATAACCATGCCACTGATTCCACGTGAACTGACCCTGGCCTGTTTTTTGACTATGCCTCTGCCTACCGTTTGGACTGCTTCCACGTGAACTGACCCTGGCCTGTTTTGTGACTATGCCTTTGCCTACCGTTTGGACTGCTTCCATGTGAACTGACCCTGGCCTGTTTTATTAACTACACTACTGCCTACCGCTTGGACTGCTTGCACGTGAACTGACCCTGGCCTGTTTTATGGACTATGCTTTTGCCTACCGCTTGGACTGATCTGTTGCCCTGCTACTGTAGTACACAGGGGTCTAACATATGTGAGGGGCTCCAGAATTGTTTTTCCGGATGGAGAAAACAATTTTTTTGTTTTCTCCGGGTTTCGGAATTTCCGGATTAGGGTCTGGAGTCCAGAGGCTTCATAGAGATTTGGGTGGGTCGAAGCCTCTACCCCTGTGCCCCTATGCACAGGTCTTACCTGATTGTGGCCCTCAGCCTGCTGCTGACTTACGACCACCATGCCTCTGCCTGTCGCATGAATGGACAACACCGCTACCTGGACTATGCAAATAATTACCTGTAGCAAGAGGCAGTATGTTAATGAAGGACTGGAGAGCGGTACAATAATGAGTGTCTGCAGGTAACAGTGTACCAGGACCAATATTATGGCTGTGCTGGCTGTCTCTGCCTGGACAATTTCTATGGACTGTGATGTGCTGACTATAGACAATATTCCTGCCTGCTGCCTGGATAGTTACTATTGCTGTCACTAAGCACATCCCTGCCTGCTGCCTGGACCAGTGACTATAGACAATATTCCTGCCTGCTGCCTGGATAGTTACTATTGCTGTCACTAAGCACATCCCTGCCTGCTGCCTGGACCAGTGCTCTCCTCTGTGGATACTACTAAAAGCATAGGTAATGCTTTTTTTTTTTTTTACCCTTTCTGCAATAGAATTTATTTTGGATTGTAATTCTTGGTGTGTGCAAGCTATGAGTTAGAAATATGAAGGGTTTTCAAAAATGATAGGTTGCCAGGAAATTATATATGTCATTTATGCTCCTAGAATGCCTGATGGTGCTACTTGGATGTTGGGCCTCTGTATGTGGCCAGGCTGTGTAAAAGTCTCACACATGTGGTATCGCCATACTCAGGAGGAGTAGCAGAATGTATTTTGGGGTGTCATCTTTGCTATGTACATGCTATGTGTTGGAAATATCTGATAAATGAACAACTTTGTGTAAAAAAACAAATGCGTTTTCATTTTTTTTCCACATTTTCCAAAAACGTCTGGAAAAAAATGAACTGTTCAAAAGACTCATTATGCCTCATAGATTATATGTTGGGGTGTTTGCTTTCCAAAATGGGGTCATTTTGGGGGCAATTCCATTGTCCTGGTGCTCCAGGGCCTTCAAAAATGCAATAGGTGGTTGAGAAATGAGATGTGTCATTTATGCTCGTAGATCGCCTGATGGTGCTACTTCAATGTTGGGCCTTTGTATGTGGCCACGCTGTGTAAAAGTCTCACACATGTGGTATCGCTATACTCAGGAGGAATAGCAGAATGTATTTTGGGGTGTCATCTTTGCTAGGTACATGCTATGTGTTGGAAATATCTGATAAATGGACAACTTTGTGTAAAAAAGAATGCGTTTTCATTTTTTTCCACATTTTCCAAAAACTTCTGGAAAAAAATGAACCGTTCAAAAGACTCATTATGCCTCATAGATGATACGTTGGGGTGTTTGCTTTCCAAAATGGGGTCATTTTGGGGGCAATTCCATTGTCCTGCTGCTCCAGGGCCTTCCAAATTGTAGACGGTGGTTGAAAAATTACAACTTAAAAAAATTCACCATGCTAATTACTTAATACCTTGGAATGTCTACTTTCTAAAAAGGGGTCATTTAGGGGGTATTTGTACTTTCCTGACTTGTTAGTGTCCCAAGAAATGAGATAGACCATCAGTACATCAGGTGTGATCAGATGTGATCAATTTTCAGTGATTGGCACCATAGTTTGTAGACTCTATAACTTTCACAAAGACCAAATAATTTACACTAATTTGGGTTATTTTTACCAAAGATATGTAGCAGTACAAATTTTGGCCAAAATTTATGAAGAAAAATTACTAATTCGCAAAATTTTGTGATAGAAACAAAGAAAAGGCTTTTTTTTCACACAATTTACAGTCTTTTTTTATTTATAGCACAAAAAATAAAAAACCCACTAGTGATTAAATACCACCAAAAGAAAGCTCTATTTGTGTGAAAAAAGGACGCAAATTTCGTATGGGTACAGTGTTGCATGACTGAGTAATTGTCATTTAAAGTGTGAGAGCGCTGAAAGCTGAAAATTGGTCTGGGCAGGAAGGGGGTGTAAGCGCACTGTATTGAAGTGGTTAACAGGGGCATAAAATTACAATTTTTGATGCAATACTTTGCAGCAGGGCTCATTCCTGCGCTCCAACTATAGCATCTGTGAGGGGTTACAGTGTTGTGGCACCAGTGCCTAAGGCCCATTTTTCTGCCCCCGTTCAACAGGGACATGTAATTACAATTCTTGATCTAATATTTAACAGCAGGGCCCGTTCCTGCGCCCACCAAGAGTAACTGTGAGGGCTTACAGTGTTGTGGCAACACCAACACCTAAGGCCTCAATTTCTGCAGAGTATATAGGGCAGGCTCCTACTTTCAAACATCCAACTTACAAACGACTCCTACTTGCAAGCGGAAGGAGAGAACAGGAAGTGGGATGAAATCTACCTCTAGGAAGGGAAATTCTCTCCTCTAAGAGTTAATGTGGGAAAAACATGTCTCCTCTTCACTGATGCTTTATCACCAATCCTTGTTTCACTAAAAACCCCAAATTTTCAAAAAACATTTGTCATTGGGAGAGAAAGTGAGGTGGAATCTTCTGAAGAGGTGCACAGACAGCAAAACAAGTGTTACAGGGGTGATAACCCTTCCCTATGTTTTCCAAAAAGCTTAAAAATAGATTTTTTGGATGGAGCTAAACTTTAAAAATGTACCAGTTCAAAATTACAAACAGATTCTACTTAACAACAAACCTACAGTCTGTATCCTGCTGTTCAGAGTATATAGGACCTGGGGGCCCCACGCCTTTCCTTTTTTAAATTTGGGTGCGGGGTTCCCCTTAATATCCATACAAGACCCAGAGGGCCTGGTAATGGACTGGGAGGGGGGAGGGTACCCATGCCATTTGTCTCACTGATTTTCATCCATATTGTAAAAGTGACATTACATTAAAGCCGCAAGCAGTTTTAAATGACTTTTATTCCTTTAAAAATGTCATTTTGTGCAGAGACTATTCTAAGCACGGGAAACACATGCCACTTTACAGGCATACTATAGACACCCCCCAGGTACAATATTTAACCCTTTCATGACTAAGCCTATTTTTGAAATTTGGTGTTTACAAGTTAAAATCCGTATTTTTTGCTAGAAAATTACTTAGAACCCCCAAACATTATATATATTTTTTTAGCAGAGAATCTAGAGAATAAAATGGCGATTGTTGCAATATTTTTTATCACACGGTATTTGTGCAGCGGTGTTTTAAACGCAAATTTTTGGAAAAGTGACACTTTCATGAATTTTAAAAAATCCAAACAGTAAAGTTACCCCAATTTTTTTGTATAATGTGAAAGATGATGTTACGCCGAGTAAATAGATACCAAACATGTCACCCTTTATAATTGCACGCACTCGTGGAATGGCGACGAACTACGGTACCTATGAATTTCCATAGGCGACGCTTTAACATTTTTTTACGGTTACCAGGTTTGAGCTACAGAGGAGGTCTAGGGCTAGAATTATTGCTCTCGCTCTGACGATCGCGGCGATACCTCACATGTGTGGTTTGAACACCGTTTACATATGCGGGCGCGACTTCCGTATGCGTTTTCTTCGCTGCGCGAGCTCGCGGGGACAGGGGCACTTTAAAATTTTTTTTTTTATTTTATTTTATTTTTTTTTTTACTTTATAAATTGTAAATAAAATTTTTTTTTTTTTTTTTTACTTTTATTGCTTTTACAAGCAATGTAAACATCCCTTGTGACAGTAATAGGTGGTGACAGGTACTCTTTATGGAGGGATGGGGGGGGTCTAAAAGACCCCCCATCCCTCCTTTACACTTCAAAGTATTCAGATCGCCGAAAACGGCGATTCTGAATACTGTGTACTTTTTTAAATTCGGCGCCATTGGGAGCCGAGTAAACGGGAAGTGACGTCATGACGTCGCTTCCGCGTTTACAACAAGAAGGCTGGAACGAAGCCACTCGCAGCTTCGTTCCAGCCCGCCCCCAGCCGCCGAAGGCAGCCGAACGGACACCGGGCCTCCCGATCGCACGGGAGGCCCGGTAACAGCGGCGGGAGGCGGCGGGAGGGGGGGGATGTCCCCTCCCGCTCCTCCGGTATAACAGCCGAGCGGCTTTTAGCCGCATCGGTTGTTATACACGGGTAGCCGATCGCCCGCTGTAAACAACGGTACCGGGATGATGCCTGCAGCTGCGGGCATCATCCCGGTATAACCCCGGAAAGCCGAGTACGCATATCTGCGTACGGTCGGCGGGAAGGGGTAAGGAATATTTCACTTTTATTTTTTCACTTTAAGCATCATTAAAATCACTGCTCCTGAAAAAAACGGCTGTTTTTAAAACTTTTTTTTGCATTGATACATGTCCCCTGGGGCAGGACTCGGGTCCCCAATCCCCTTTTTTGGACAATAACTTGCATATTAGCCTTTAAAATTAGCACTTTTGATTTTGAACGTTCAAGTCCCATAGACTTTAATAGGGTTCTAAAGTTTGCGCGAACTTTCAGTCAGTTCGCAGGTTCTGGTGCGAAACGGGGGGTGTTCGGCTCATCCCTAAAGTTAAAGTGATACTAAAGGTTCATTTTTTATTTTCTAAATATGTTTCTTTAAGGTAGTGTACTGTTGGTTCACTTACCTTTTCCTTCATTTTCCTTTGTAAATGCTTTTTTTCTGTGTGTGAATTTTACACTTCCTGTTCCTCCTCTAGAAGCTTGCCCCCATCATCCGAGCCATTCTGGCTGGGGGTTAGTCAGCATGTTCGCCCCCTCCCTTGGGACTACATCCCTGCTGGGAGACACTGTGTGTGTTCACAGGCACGGGAGGCAGGGGAGCCTTCCTTTAAAGCCGTGACGATGCTGCACGGAGGACGCTCGAAAACCCAGAAGTTGAGGAGAACATACAGAGAGGAAAGGAGGAAGTGCTGATAAAGCCTCTTTATCTAACAGGTAAATAAAAAATTTCAGCAGAAATAACAGCTAGATTCATGATCTATATAGCATATAGATCAAATTTTGCAAAAAATGTTTTTAGCTTTACAACCCCTTTAAGTATTACTCTCCATCCAGCATCCAGGCTCCTTAAAGAGGTTGTTCTTGAAGAATGAAAAAAGATAGTTGTAATATCTCATCAACTTGTTCATTCTATGCCTAGAAGACTTGGTGCTGTCCTTACAAATCATGGAGGTCATACAAAATACTAAATGTAGTAGTTTTTGTTGTGGGGTGTATTCATTTTTGCATCAACTAACTTGAATAAAACTGAAGATTTTGTAATCTAAGTTATATATTAACCAATTAATGAGCTAAACAAATGTTCTATAAAACTGAGTTTTGTCAAATTTTTGGAAATTGTTCTTGTGTTCATTGAGATATTGATTAACCACTTCAATACAGGGCACTTATACACCTTCCTGCCCAGACCAATTTTCAGCTTTCAGTGCTATCGCAGTTTGAATGACAATTGCGCGGTCATACAACACTGTACCCAAACAAGATTTTTATCATTTTGTTCCCACAAATAGCTTTCTTTTGGTGGTTTTTGATCACCTCTGTGATTTTTATTTTTTGCTAAACAAATAAAAAAAGACCAAACATTATGAAAAAAATAAGTTTTGCTTATGTTTCTGTTAAAAAATGTTGTAAATAAGTAAGTTTTTTCCCTTTCACTGATGGGCACTGATAAGGCGGCACTGACAGGCACTGATAAGGCGGCACCAATTAGCGGGCACTGACGATGGGCACTGATATGCAGCACTGGGCACTGATATGCGGCACTGATGGGCACTGGTAGGCGGTACTGATGGGTGGCACTAATGCAGCACTGATGGGCATTGATAGGCGGCACTGATGGGCACTCATGGGGGGCACTGGTGGGCACTGATAGGCAACTCTGGGCACTGAAAGGCTGCAAAGATGGGTTCTTATGGGTGGCACTGGGCACTGATAGACAGCACTGCTGGGCACTGATAGGCGGCACTACTGGGTACTGATAGGCAGCACTGCTGGGCACTGATAGGCGGCACTGATGGGCACTGATACATGGCACTGATAGGCATCCCTGGTGGCACTGGCAGTGGTAGGCATTGTGAGTGGGCACTGATTGGCAGCTGCCTGGGCACAGATTAGTATTTTTCTGGGGGTCTAGGGGGCATACCTGGTGGTCCAGTGTGGATGGCTTCCCTGGTGGTCCTGGGTGGCTTCCCTGGTGGTCCTGGGTGGGATCCGAGGGGGGCTGTGCTGATAAACAATCAGCACAGACCCCCCTGTCAGGAGAGCAGCCAATCGGCTCCCCACTACTCGCGTCAGACGCGAGTGAGGAAAAGCTGATCACCGGCTCTTCCTATTTACATCGTGATCAGCCATGATTGGACACGGCTGATCACGTGGTAAAGAGTCTCCGTCAGAGACTCTTTACCTAGATCGGTGATCACCATGATGCGTGCCCCCGGGGGCGCGCAGCGGGTCAATATCCTGCGGCCGTCATATGACGCCCAGTCAGGATATTGAAACCACTTTGCCGCCGTCATTCTGCTATATGGCGGGCGGCAAGTGGTTAAAATCTTTCTTTTCAAAAGGGGTGTACTCATTTATGCTGAGCACTGTATATACAAAATACAGTGCCTTGAAAAAGTATTCATACCCCTTGAAATTTTCCACATTTTATCTTGTTACAACCATAAACATAAATGTATTTTATTGGGATTTTATGTGATAGACCAACACAAAGTGGCACATAATTGTGACGTGGAAGCAAGTTTGAAGGTTTTGTGCAGTGCACATTGTGCCACATGTATACAGTAAAGGAGCAACAGCTTCAGAATGGATACCACTGTGACAGATGTGAGTGGGTTTCCCTTCTGGAAACTCGCATTAGAGATCTGAAGGAGTAAGTTGCAACACTGGACAGAACTGACAACCTTGAAAGGGGTTCTAGGTGTCTAGTAGGGTTAATGGGGAGGGTTGAGGGCAGGGCCGTCTTTAAGGCAGGGCAAAAGGGGCAGCTGCCCTGGGCCCTGTCATTGTTGTGGGGCCCAAAGTAGCTGCCTCATCCTTGCCTGGTTTAAATTCCCTTGTGCCTTGAAATTTTAGTCCTGTGCTGTGTCTGGATATCTCAGTGTAAAATGCTGCTACTAATGCTGCCCAGCTCTGCCCTATTGTGTACAGATGACTCACCCGCAGACGACTGCGTTTACATGTAAATAACCTGCATTGATATGTAAATAGTGGCGGCATTCAATTACATTACATACATTCTATGTAAATAGACATGGCCGGCAGCATTCATATGTAAATAAAGGTGGCATTCATATGTATATCATGTCCCCTGAGGTCATATCCACCATCACCTATACTGAATGTTGCCCACTGGGGAGACAAAGGGCATGCTTAAAAGTCCTGCCTGCAACTATGGTCATTAAGCCTAACATCAGCCTGTTCTGCAAAGGTAAGCAAATTGGTGGTGGTGGTGGTGGTGGTGGTGGTGGTGGTGGTGGGGGGGGGGGGGATGGGATAGTGTGGGGTGTGCAGAGGTAGGCAGAGAAGGAATTACAGTTTGGGGTGTACAGGTGAGCAAGGAGGGGGATGTATAGAGGTAAGAAACTTTGGTGCAAAGATAAGCAGAGGAGGCAGGTAGAGTTAAAGGATGGGAGGGCTGGAGTGTAGAGGATGGGGATGGTTTGGGGTGCAGAGGTTAGCAGGGGTTTTTAGGATGCAAAGGTGTACTGACAGGGTGGATAAAGATGTAGGTTACGTGTAGGGCAGCCTATTCATTTCAAGGGGCTGCTCTATGTGCTAGATATGCGGAAAAAAGTCCCTAACTATTTTTCAAAATCTCAATTAATCGCACTGCAGGGCAACAATTAATGGCACTGCTGTGTATCTGCTAAAGGGCAACACATTTCTGTGGTGTCAGGAAAGCGATTTTGTATGCATTCCCGACACACACACATTTGAATGCAGGCTAAATGTCTCAGGTACACTGGTGGTCTCTGTAAATCTTCTCATTACATTGGGGCTTGGTGTAAAATCCTTTCATTCACACTAGTGGCCAGCGTGAAGGCCCCCCGTACATTGGTGGTCAGTGTAAATCCCTCCTTACATTGGTGGTTACTGTTAATGCTTCTATTACATTAGTGGTCAGTGTAAACCCCAATTTATTGGTGGCCAGTGTTGAAACTCCTCTTTATATTGATAGTCGGTAAAACAAAATCAGCTTTGCCATTGATCACACCCTCATCTCCACCCAGCACTGCCACTGATCCCAGGATCCCTAGGAGTTTTCTGTCTATTGATGGGTCCGCTCACCTCCCCAGTCCATGGTGTGCAGGCAGTGAGGAGATGATGTGCTGTAACCTCTAGCAACCAATCAGTGAGCAGTAATGATGTGCAGTAACCTCTAGCAACCAATCAGCAAGCAGAAATCATGTGCTGTAACCTCTAGCAACTAATCAGTGAGCCGTAATGGGTACTGTAACCCCTAGCAACCACTCAGTAAGTGGTAATGATATGCTGTAACCTCTAACAACGTGTCAGTAAGCAGTAATGACATGCTGTAAGCTCTGGCAACCAATCGCAATCGCTGTCTGATCTGATTCAGTAAACTGATTTTGAGTCTAGCTGGTATTTATTGCATGTCTCTGAGCAGGTGGAGAGCGAAACTGCATGGGGGCCCCAAGAAAATGTTTGCCCAGGGTCCAATCAATATTAAAGACGGCCCTGGTTGAGGGGTAAGTCAAGATTATCAGGTAGGAAGATGGGTTAATGCAGTTAGATGGAGTGGTAGGGGCTCACAGAAAAGGAAGGCCAGCCCAGGGTTTGCACACCCTAACAGATTTGCAAGTTGGGTGAAAATGTGGGGGTAGCAAGCTCAGAGGTGGCAGCCCTAGATGTCACTGCTACCCCTAACAGCCGGGAGAGCAGCCCATCTAGTAGGGGTGGTAAGGTTAGTGCAGTTAGGCCTAGACAGTTGATGGTAATAGGGGATTCTATAATCAGAAAGACTGAGAATAATTTGTCACCAGGATCGCCTCAATTGAATGGTTTGGGGCTGGGCACATTGGAACCAATGACAGGATATAATGTAAGGTGGAGGCTCCTTAAGAACCAATTTAAAGAACTTGGCTGCAAGTTGAAGGGAAGGACTCCAAGGTGATATTCTCTGAAATATTGCGTGTGCCATGCCCAACACAGGAAAGACAGAGGTAGATTAGAGAACTGAATGTATGGCTAAAGACCTGGTGTAAGAAGGAGGGATTTGTGTTTGTAGAGCACTGGGCTGACTTTTCATTGGGGTACAACCTATATGCTAAAGATGGTTTGCACCTAAATGGAAGGGGGTTTGATGTGCTGGGGGAGAGGTTAATGGGAAGGCTGGAGGAGTATTTAAACTAGGATTGAGGGGGGAAGGTGAATTAGATTATAACGAGGCAGACAGGTCAGACAGGGGTCAGCCCTTATTGGTGGTTGGAATGGAGAAAGATGGGGGGAGGGCTATGGCAGGTAATATGATGGTTCCCATGTTACAAAAAACATTGGAAATGGTAGTATTTGTACTAAAATAAAAGATATGCAAAATAAGTGTTCAAAATGTGACAATGAATTAAAGTGTTTGATGCCAGAAGTCTGCCAAGCGAAAAAGGTGAGTTGGAAGCTCTGGTGCACAAGGAGAACTATAATTTAATTGGTATCGCTGAATCTTGACTTCATTCTTCACATGACTGGGCTATTAATATTCCTGGCTATGCTCTCTTTCGGAAAGACAGGGTAAAACGGAAGGGTGGTGGTGTCTGTCTCTGTGTGAGAAGTGATCTCAAAAACAATAGTGAAAGAGGACCTAGTTGGTGGAGAGTGTGATAGGTCTGAAGCATTATGGGTGAAAATGTACAAGGGTGTGCATACTACAAAGGTTATCACTGGAGTTTTTATTGTTTACAATTTATACATGAAACATTTTTTAGAGGATTTTCTATATATCTACAATCATAGCTCTGAAGGATTTGTATAATTGTATATTTTTGCACATTTATGGTAGGCTGTGTTACGCACCTAGTGGTGGCTTATATATTAGCACATTGCACTTTACAGTTTATTCGCTATCATATGTATTTTTAGTGGTTTAATACACTACACTACTGTGGATTAATTTAACACTTGCACTGACTGATGTGAAGAGTGATTCGCTTCTGAGGGTCACTCTTCAGTTGAGGGACAGCGCCGCTTTCCTCTTTTTCACATCTTTACAATTTATTTGCTCCAAGTTTTTGGAGTTTCCCAGAGGAGGCAGCAGCCCAACATAATCCTGAGTGCAGAATTTCATTAATTATATAATTGGAGTTTGTTATATACCTGTGGAGACTCAGCTCCTTTCACAGATAGAAGGGTCTGCAAGGGCTGGGACAGTGATAATAAATGTTGGGATTTTAACCACTCGGAAATTGACTGGAGTAATGGCACTGCTGGAACAGTTAAAAATGTATAAACCATTTACAAGACAATTTTATTGTCCAGTTTATTGAGGCTCCGAATAGGAATGATGCTCTGCTGGACCTGGTAATCTCAAACCATGCAGCGCTTATTACCAATAGTCATATAAAAGAACATCTGGGTACCAGGGACCATAACATGATTTCATTTTATGTTTGTTGTAAGCAACAAACATATACGGGAAATATAATTAAAAAAAAGTTAAGAGAGCAAATTTTCCAAGGATGAGGGCTGTACTCCAAGAATTAGACTGGGAGGGAATATTAACATTGATGAACACAGAACAGAAATGGGAATTCTTCAAAAAGACTGTACGCAAACTCACTGCAAAGTATATTCCCATGGGCAATAAGTTTAAAAGGCTAAAAATAAAACCTATGTGGCTCATGGCCACAAGATAAAAAAGCTATAAATTATAAGAGCTTTTAAAAAACATAAAAATGAAGGAACACTATCATCGTTTAAATGTTTAAAAGATTATGACAGAATATGTAAAAAGGAAATCAAGGGTGCAAAAATTCAAAAAGAACGACAGATTGCAAAAGATAGGACAAACCCACAAAAATTCTTCAAATATATTAATAGTAAAATAGTTGATGGGAAGATGTATGGAGCCAAACAGAGTCTGCCAAAGACCTGAAACTGGAGCGGAGGTTCACATTCCAGTAGGATAACGACCCTAAACAAACAGCCAGAGCTACAATGGAATGGTTTAGATCAAAGCATATTCATGTGTTAGAATTGGCCAGTCAAAGCCCAGACCTAAATCCAATTGAGAATCTGTGGCAAGACTTAAAAATTGCTGTTCACAGATGTACTCCATCCAATCTGACAAAGCTTGAGCTATTTTGCAAAGAAGAAAAATTTCACTTTCTAGATGTGCAAAACTGGTAGAGACATACCCAAAAAGACTTGCAGCTGTAAATGCAGCAAAAGATGGTTCTACAAAGTATTGACTCGGGGGGCTGAATACAAATGCACGCCACACTTTTCAGATATTTATTTGTAAAAAAGTTTGAAAACCATTTATCATTTTCCTTTCATTTCACAATTATGTGCCACTTTGTGGTCTATCACATAAAATCCCAATAAAATACATTTACGTTTTTGGTTGTAACATGACAGATTGTGGAAAATTTCAGCCTTCTATGTCATGCTTTGTGCACTGGTTGGAACAGGAAGGGGCCATCCCAAACTGTTTCCACAAAGTTGGAAGCATGAAATTGGCAAAAATGTCTTGGTATGCGTATGCCTTAAGAGTTCCTTTACTTGATCTAAGTAACCCCTGAAAAACAGCCCCACACCATAATCCCCCCTCCACCATATGATTTGGACCAGTGCACAAAGCAAGACCCATAAAGACATGGCTGAGCGAGTTTGGGGTGGAGGAACTTGAGTGGCCTGCACAGAGTCCTGGCCTCAACCTGATAGAACACCTTTGGGATGAATTAGAGCAGAGACTGCGTGCCAGGCCTTCTTATCCAACATCAGTGCCTGACCTCACAAATGCGCTTCTGGAAGAATAGTCAAACATTCCCATAGACATACTCCTAAACCTTGTGAACAGCCTTCCCAGATGAGTTGAAGTTGTTATAGCCGCAAAGGGTGGGCCACGTCAATATTGAACCCTACGGACTAAGACTGGGATGCCATTAAATTTCATGATGTGTGTGTAAAGGCAGGTGTCCCAATACTTTTGACAATAATATATATATATATATATATATATATATATATATATATATATATATATATATATATATATATATATATCTCACAAAAGTGAGTAAACCCCTCACATTTTTGTAAATACTTCTTTATTATATCTCTTCTTCTTCTTGTGACAACACTGAAAAAATGACACTTTGCTACAATGTAAAGTAGTGAGTGTACAGCTTGTATAACAGTGTAAATTTGTTGTCCCCTCAAAATAACTCACACAGTTATTAATGTCTAAACCGCTGGCAACAAAAGTGAGTACACCCCTAAGTGAAAATGTTCAAATTGGGCCCAATTAGCCATTTTCCCTCCACTGAGTCATGTGACTCGTTAGTGTTACAAGGTCTCAGGTATGAATGGGGAGCAGGTGTGTTAAATTTGGTGTTATCGCTATCACTCTCTCACTGGAAGTTCAATATGGCACCTCATGGCAAACAACTCTCTGAAGATCTGAAAAAAAGAATAGGGCCTAGGCCAGTCATGGTGAACCTTGGCACCCCAGATGTTTTGGAACTACATTTCCCATGATGCTCATGCACTCTGCAGTGTAGTTGAGCATCATGGGAAATGTAGTTCTAAGGCATCTGGGGTGCGAAGGTTCGCCATCACTGGCCTAGGCTATAGGAAGATTGCCAAGACCTTGAAACTGAGCTGCAGCACGGTGGCCAAGACCATACAGAGGTTTAACAGGACCGGCCTCACCATGGTCGGCCAAAGAAGTTGAGTGCACATGCTCAGCATCATATCCAGATGCTGTCTTTGGGAAATAGACGTATGAGTGCTGTCAGCATTGCTGCAGAGGTTGAAGGGGTGGGGGGTTAGCCTGTCAACGCTCAGACCATACGCCACACACTGCATCAAATTAGTCTGCATGGCTGCATCCCAGAAGGAAGCCTCTTCTAAAGATAATGCACAAGAAAGCCCGCAAATAGTTTGCTGAAGACAAGCAGACTAATCACATGGATTACTGGAACCATGTCCTGTGGTCTGATGGGACCAAGTTACATTTTTTTGTTCAGATGGTGTCAAGCGTGTGTGGCGGAAACCTGGTGAGGAGTGCAAAGACAACTGTGTCTTGCTTACAGTCAAGCATGGTGGTGGGAGTGTCATGGTCTGGGGCTGCATGAATGCTGCCAGCACTGGGGAACTACAGTTCATTGAGGGAACCATGAATGCCAACATGTACTGTGACATACTGAAGCAGAGCATGATCCCCTCCCTTCAAGAATGGGCTGCAGGGCAATATTCCAACATGATAACGACCCCAAACACACCTCCAAGATGACCACTGCCTTGCTAAAGAAGCTGAGGGTAAAGGTGATGGACTGGCCAAGCATGTCTCCAGACCTAAACCCTATTGAGCATCTGTGGGGCATCCTCAAATGGAAGGTGGAGGAGCGCAAGGTCTCTAACATCCACCAGCTCCGCTATGTCATCATGGAGGAGTGGAAGAGGACTCCAGTGGCAACCTGTGAAGCTCTGGTGAACTCCATGTTCAAGAGGGTTAAGGCGGTGCTGGAAAATAATGTGGCCACACAAAATATTGACAATTTGGGCCCAATTTGGACATTTTCACTTAGGGGTGTACTCACTTTTGTTGCCAGCGGTTTAGACATTAATGGCTGTGTGTTGAGTTATTTTGAGGGGACAGCAAATTTACACTGTTATACAAGCTGTACACTCACTACTTTACATTGTAGCAAAGTGTTATTTCTTCAGTATTGTCACATAAAAAGATATAATACAATATTTACAAAAATGTGAGGGGTGTACTCACTTTTGTGAAATACTGTATATACAGTGCTCATCATAAATGAGTACACCCCTTTTGAAAAGTAAGATTTTAATCAATATCTCAATGAACACAAGAACAATTTCCAAAAATTTGACAAAACTCCGTTTTATAAAACATTTGTTTAGCTCATTACATGAAAGTAAGGTTAATAACATAACTTAGATTATAAAATCTTCAGTTTTATTCAAGTTAGTTAATGCAAAAATGAATACACCCTGCAACAAAAACTACTACATCTAGTATTTTGTATGACCTCCATGATTTGTAAGGACAGCACCATAGGATTAACAAGTTGACAACATATTGCAACATCTATCTTTTTCCATTCTTCAAGAACAACCTCTTTTAGAGCCTGGATGCTGGATGGAGAGTGATACTCAACTTATCTATTCAGACTTCCTCATGGGTGTTTGATTGGGTTCAGATCAGGAGACATACTTGGCCACTGAATCACTTTCACCCTGTTCTTCTTCAGAATGCAACAGTGGCCTTAGATGTGTGTTATGGTTCATTGCCATGTTGGAAAAGTGCACGGAGTGATGGATGTAGTCGTGCTCTTGAGCGCCTGTGGCGTAAGACTAAGTCTCAGAGAGATTTCAACCAATATAAATCTGCCCTCCAAAAATACAATTCCAGCCTCCTCTCTGGCAAGCAGACCTATTTTACCACTCTCATTAGCAACTTATCATCCCGTCCCCGTCAACTCTTCTCCACCTCCAGCTCTCTACTTCGTCCTCCACCGCCTCCACCCATCAACTCACTCACTGCCCAGGATATCGCCAATCATTTCAAACAGAAGATTGATACAATTCGCACAGAGATCTCTACTGTTCCGACACCCTCCACGCTTTATCTTCATGCCCACAGGCACAATCATTATTTCTCTCTTTCAACCCACCAATACAGACTAAGTTGCTAAACTACTTGCTAATATCCACCTTACCACCTGCCCTCTGGATCCTGTTCCCTCACAAATGCTACGTTCACCTTCTGGCCCTATGCTACACTCTCTAACCCACATCTTCAATCTATCCCTCTCTTCTGGCATCTTCCCCAACTCTCTAAAACATGCACTTTTCAAACCCATACTTAAAAAGCCCTCACTGGACCCATCCAGTCTTAACAACCTACGCCCCATCTCCTTGCTCCCCTCCTTATCCAGACTCCTCAAACGTCTGGTCTACAACTGACTGAGTGTCCACCTCGCTGATAATGACCTTCTTGATCCCCTTCAGTCTGGATTTCGCTGTGCGACGCTTCTCCTTTTCTGACGGTTCTTAAATGAAGGGGGCGGGGCCAACAGGTGACCCCCGCCCCCCTCTGAGGCACGGTGACTTGACGGGACTTCCCTGTGGCATTCCCCGTGATGCCACAGGGAAGTCCCGTCAAGTCACTGTGCGTCAGAGGGGGTGGGGTCACTGGGTGGCCCCGCCCCCCTTTATTTAAGAACCGTCAGAAGTGGAGAAGCGTCACACAGCGGGAGCCTCCCTCCATGCCATCATGGATGCGGAGCGGCCTGAAAAGAAGATGAAGAGAAGAAGATGAAGAGAAGAGCGGGAGCCTCCCTCCATGCCATCATGGATGCGGAGCGGCCCGAGGATAAGAAGGGAAGAAGACGAAGGGAAGGGAAGATTCCGATAAGCCCCCGCAGACCCCCACAACCACCGGCCAGGGTTGTGGGGATAAGGCCCTTGTCCTCATCAACATGGGGACAAGGTGTTTTGGGGGGCTACCCCAAAGCCCCAAAGCACCCTTCCAATGTTGAGGGCATGTGGCCTGGAACGGTTCAGGAGGGGGGGGCGCTCTCGTCCCCCCTCTTTTCCTGCGGCCTGCCTGGTTGCGTGCTTGAATAAGGGTCTGGTATGGATTCTTGGGGGGACCCCACGCCGTTTTTTTTTTTTTTTAATTTTGGCCCAGGGTTCCCCTTAAAATCCATACCAGACCTGAAGGGTCTGGTATAGATTTTGAGGGGGACCCCACGCCATTTTTTTTTTAAAATTTTGGCCGGGGTTCCCCTTAATATCCATACCAGACCTGAAGGGCCTGGTATGGAATTTAGGGGGACCCCCCATGTCATTTTTTTTTTTTATTTTGGTTCGGGGTTCCCCTGTGGGGAATTCCCATGCCGTTTTTATCAATTAACTTTTATGTGTATTGTCGGACCGGCAATTCATTAATAGCCGCGAGTAGTTTAAATTACTTTTTTTCCTTTGAAATGTCATTTTGCTGTCAGACTGTTCTAAACACGGGAAACATGCTCCCCTTTACAGGCATACTATAGACACCCCCCAGGTACGAAATTTAAAGGGATATTACACATTTATTGTTTCACTTTAAGCATTATTAAAATCACTGCACCCGAAAAAACGGACGTTTTTAAAACTTTTTTTTTGCATTGATCCATGTCCCCTGGGGCAGGACCCAGGTCCCCAAACACTTTTTATGACAATACCATGAATATAAGCCTTTAAAATTAGCACTTTTGATTTCTCCCATAGACTTTTAAAGGGTGTTCCGCGGCATTCGAATTTGCCGCGAACACCCCAAATTGTTCGCTGTTCGGCGAACTTGCGAACAGCCGATGTTCGAGTCAAACACGAGTTCGACTCGAACTTGAAGCTCATCCCTATTCGCTGGTTCTCTTCCTACTTATCCAACCTCACCTTCAGCGTTTCTTATAACTCTACTTCCTCCTCTCCTCTTCCTTTCTCTGTTGGGATCCCCCAGGGTTCTTTTCTTGGACCTTTCCTATTTTCAATCTACACCGCCTCCCTAGGTCAACTGATAGCCTCCCATTGCTTCCAATACCACCTCTACGCTGACGACACCCAAATCTATTTCTCGACTCCTCAGCTCACTCCCTCTATCGCCTCACGTATCACTAATTTACTATCAGATATATCAGTCTAGATGTCACAGCACTTCCTCAAACTCAATCTATCCAAAACCGAACTTATAATTTTTCCTCCCCCATATGCCCCTTCCCCTGATCTCTCTGTCAAGATCGATGGCACAACTATAAGCCCATCCCCACATGCCAAGGTTCTAGGTGTAGTCCTAGACTCTGAACTCTCCTTCAAGCAACACATCCAATCACTGTCTAAATCCTGCCGCCTCAACCTCCGCAACATCTCCAAAATACGCCCCTTTCTAACCAATGACACAACAAAGCTCTTAATTCACTCGCTTGTCATCTCTCGCCTCGACTACTGCAACTCCTTTCTCATTGGCTTGCCTCTACATAGTCTATCACCTCTTCAATCTATCATGAATGCTGCTGCCAGACTCATCCACCTTACCAATCGCTCTGTGTCTGCCACTCCTCTCTGTCAATCCCTCCACTGGCTTCCGCTCGGCCAAAGAATTAAATGCAAAATTCTAACAACTACCTACAAAGCCATCCACAATTTAGCCCCCAGCTACATCACTAGCTTAGTCTCTAAATACCAACCTACTCGTTCTCTTCGTTACTCTCAAGACCTCCTGCTCTCTAGCTTCCTCGTCACCTCCTCCCATGCTTGCCTCCAGGACTTTTCCAAAGCCTCTCCAATCCTATGGAATGCCCTACCCCAATCTGTCCGCTTATCTCCTACTTTATTAGCTTTTAGATGATCCATGAAAACCCTTCTCTTCAGAGAAGCCTACCCTACCCACACCTAACAACTGTATTTTCATTTTTTCCATCAGCTTATCCCCCACAGTTATTCCCTTTTTGTTTCCACTTGACCCTACCTTCTGATTGTAAGCTCTAACGAGCAGGGCCCTCTGATCCCTCCTTTATTGATTTGTATTGTAGGTGTACTGTCTGCCCTCATGTTGTAAAGCGATGCACAAACTGTTGGCGCTATATAAATCCTGTATAATAATAATAATAATAAATAATAATAATCTTCTCTTTCAATGTAGAGCAGTACATCTGTAAATTCATGATACCATCCATCAATGAAATGCAGCTGCCTGACACCAGCAGCACTCATGCAGCCCCACAGAAGGACACTGCCACCACCGTGTTGAGGGCATGTGACCTGGTATGGTTCAGAAGGGAAGGGGCACTCGCTCGTCCCCCTCCTTTCCTGACCTGTCAGGCTGCGTGCTCGCATAAGGGTTGGGTTATGGAATTTGGTAATTTTTTTTTATTCAGCTGTCAGTGGGGATGCCCATTGACAACTGATGATTCATCAGTTGTCAAAACCAACAAAGCATATATTAACGTGTAAAACACGTCAACCTTTTTTTCCCCTGCCAACATGCTTATTGCGCCTGTTTTTTAATGTTTTTTCCAATAAATGAGCTTTATTTGCATCGCATGGGTGTGCAGCTGTCCAAATCTTTTACCTTCATACCTGGGCTGTGCTTGTGGGGCTCTGCGGGTGGGGGGGATTATCAGAATCTGGAAGCTCCCTTTAAGAAGGAGGCCCCCAGATCTCCCCCTCTATGTAAATGAGTATGGGGTACATTGTACCTCTACACATTCACTAAAAAAATTATCAAAATAAATAAAAACAGTAGACAGGTTTTTGACAATTCCTTTAATAAAAAAAAAACAGTTCTTATATAGGTAAGGGCACCACCCCTTGTGATGTCATGAAATGGTGCATGCTGGGTTGGTAATGTCACAAGGGGGCAGTGCCACCAGGTGATGTCGCCAGGTGGCCCCGCCCTTATCTATATAAGAACTGTCAAATGGCAAGCCAGCCATTCGGCAGTTTGCCTTCATGTTGGGCGGAGTGATTTTTTTACCTTTTCAGTTCCGGTGGTACGGCAGTGTCATGATTGACGATAGATGTCATGATAGACGATACATCAGCATCATGATAGACAATACATCGGGGGGGACACTGTTTTTTATTTTTTTAATAAAGCAATTGTCAAAAACTGTCTCTGTGTTTGTATTACTTTTTGGACACTTTTTTGGTGATGGGTACCCCATACTCATTCACATGGGGAGGGCCGGGATCAGGGGGCCCCCTCCAAAAGGAGGCTTCCAGATTGCGATAAGCCTTCTACCCACAGACCTCCACACCCCCTACCCCAAAGCACCCCCCCATGGTAAGGGCATATGGCCTGGTATGGATCAGGTGGGGGAGCTCGCTCTTCCCCCCCTTTCCTGGCCTGCCAGGTTACCTGCTTGGATAAGGGCCTGGTATGGATTTGGGGGGGCACGCCATTTTTTTGGCATGTATGGGCTTGGCATGGACTGGGGGGGCCCCACAACGTTTTTTTAAACATTTTTACATTGCCAGCAATGGTATTGTATTGCCGGCAATTTAAATGTAATTTCATGCATGTCTTTTCCTTTTACAAATGTCATTTTTGTTGCAGCATGTTCTATATTTGCTACAGATGCGCTAATTTACAGGCAGACTAAGGGAACCCCCAGGCACAATATTTAAAGGGATTTTCCTTTTTATAGTTGCACTTTAAGCATCATTAAAATCACTGCTCCTGTAAAAACTTAAAAAAAAAAAAAGTTGTATTTATGTCCCCCAGGGCAGTACATGGAGCCCCATACACTTTTTATAGAAATTACTTGCATATAAGCCTTCAAAATGGGAACTTTTGATTTGCTCCCATAGACTTCAATGGGGTTCGCCGTTCGGGTTCCAATTTTTTCTATGTTCCTGATGTCCTGGTGTGAACCAAACAGGGGGGTGTTCGGCCCATCTCTAATTATATAGGGGGGCACATTGGCCAGTATTTTGGAGCACACTGACCTCCACTGTACAGGGGGCACACTGACCACCTTCGTAATGGGGGCGCACTAACCACCATTGTACAGGGGGCACACTGACCTCCATTGTACATGGGGCACAATGACCAGCAGTATATAGGGGGTACAAATACCACCAGTATACGGGGGGGACATAACCAGTATACAGGAGACCCACTAACCACCTTTATATGGGGGGGCACACTGACCAGTATACAGGGGACACACTGACCTCCATTGTACAGATGGTAGACTGACCATCATTGTACATATGGCACACTGATTACCAGTATGGGGGGCACACTAACCACCTGTATACAGGGAGCACCCTGACCACCAGTATACAGGTAGCACACTGCCCACCAGTATACAGGGGGCACAAATACCATCAGTATACAGGGGGCACATAACCATTGTACATGAGGCACACTAACCACCTTTACACAGGGGGCATACTAACCGGTATACAGGAGCAGGGCTTTTTTTTTCTCAGAAAATAGGCACAGGAACTTGCCCTTTTGGAGTCACCCCTTTTCTTCGCCCCTACCAACCTCCAAGCACCGTTCCCTGGTTCCACCCCTGCCCACCTCCAAGCACCATTCCTTGGTTCCACCTCTACCCACCTTCAAGCACCGTTCCATGGCTTCACCACTACCCACCTCTGAGCACCGTTCCTTGGTTCCACCCCTACCCACCTCCGAGCACCGTTCCTTGGTTCCACCCCCACCCACCTCCGAGCACCGTTCCTTGGTTCCACGCCTACCCACCTCCAAGCACCGTTCCTTGGTTCCACCCCTACCCACCTCCAAGCACCATTCCTTGGTGCCACCCCTAGCCATCTCCAAGCACCGTTCCTTGGTTCCACACCTACCCACCTCTGAGCACTGTTCCTTGGTTCCACGCCTACCAACCTCTGAGCCTTGGTTCCAACCCTACCCACCTCCAAGCACCGTTCCTTGGTTCCACCCCTACCTACCTCCAAGCACCGTTCCTTGGTTCCAAGCCTACCCACCTCTGAGCTCTGTTCCTTGGTTTCACCCCCTACCCACCTCCCACTACTCCTCTTTTAGAGAATATAGAACCAAGTATCATTTTGTGGTGCAAGTAATTTGAATGGAATATGGTAATGATAACAAGAAAAGCAGTAAAATAGATCCCCTGCAGCCAGTAACAATATAGCCCCCACCAGCAACAGTGGATCCATCTAACAACAATGGACCACTCTCAACAAAATTTCCCCCCTAGCAACAATAGGCTCCCGGCAGCAACAACAGATCTCCCCACAAGAAGATCCCTCCCTCAACAGCAGATCTCTCCCAGCAGCAACTGACCCCCTAGCAATATAAGACCCACCCTCAGCAACAGTAGGTCCACCTCCAGCAACAACAGACCACCTCAGCAACAATAGAACCCCTCCTGCTGAAATAAATCCCCCAGCATTCAGCATCAATGGACCCTGCAGAACACCCAGCACCCCTTGCCATTGCATACAGTCAGTGCTGGAGGTTCCGGAACTGCATCCCCCCGCGTTCCCACTGAAAAAAAGCCCAACAGGAGACACACTGACCTCAGTTGTACAGGGGGCAGACTGACCACCATTGTAAAGGTGGCATACTGACTACCATTGTACATGGGGCAGACTGATCACAATTGCACAGGAGGCACGCAGACAAAGTAATGTACACAGTCCT
Organism: Aquarana catesbeiana; assembly: GCF_042186555.1. Taxonomy (NCBI): domain Eukaryota; kingdom Metazoa; phylum Chordata; class Amphibia; order Anura; family Ranidae; genus Aquarana; species Aquarana catesbeiana. The sequence goes on from NC_133329.1 coordinate 228,309,541, forward strand.
GACCACCACGCACTGTATGATGCATAGTGCTGACCGTGTCACTATACGCTCTGTTCTATGTTTCACAATGAAGGGGGCACACTGACTGCTATACTCCTGGAGGTTAATTATTATATGATGTTGAGGGTTAATTAAAATTAATCAAATAATTCAATTTTAGTCTTATCTGACCATAACACCTTTTCCATGTGGCTTCAGAATCTTCAAGGTGTGTTTAAGGTGGTCATTTGAGACTAAAATTGAATTATTTCGCCCCAACACCAAACAATATGTCTGGCATAAATGCAATACAGCTCACCATCCAAATAACACCATTCCTAGGGCAAAGCATGAAGGTGATAATATCCTGTTATGGGGTGTTTCTCCGCATCAGGGACTGGAGTACTTGTCAGGATAGAAGATAAATGGATGGGGCAATATACCATCAATTCTAGAGGAAAAATCTGCTGCCCTCTGCCAGAAAGTTGTCAATGGGAAGAAGTTTTACCTTCCAACATGACAATGACCCAAAGCACACAAAAAAAAAATTCCACACAGTGGTTGAAGGAGAAAAAGGCGAATGTCCTTGCATGGCCTAGTCAGAGCCCAGACATAAACCCCATTGAAAATATGTGGAATGACTTGATGACTGCAGTCCACAAATGGTCACCATCAAATTTAACAGAGCAGTTCTGCAAAGAAGAGTGTGCAAATGTTGCAAAGTTTAGATGTGCAAAGTTAGTAGAGACATATCCCAACAGACTAAAGGCTGTAATTAAAGCAAAAGATGGTTCAACAAAATACTGACATAAGGGGGTGATCCTTTTTCTAACTCAGTGATTCTGTTTTTGAATGTGTTATATTTTTTTCTGACATGTTGGTGTTATAGCTTTTACTTGGATGTTATAAGTTGCACTGTTACAGCTGGATAAAACAAAAACTGTGTCTGTGTTCATTTTAGGCTCCAAAGCAACAAAATGCGATCATTATAAAAGGGAGTGATTCTATGTGCATTTTAGAAGCAGGTTAAAATTTAGTTTTCTTCTGTTAGCTAAAAGACAGTGCTGGTGCACATGAGAAGTGTAGTACTCAAAACAAAGAACTAGAATTCGGTTTACCAAAGATCAGATCAATCAGTGGCGAATCCAGGGTATGGCAGATATGGCCGTCCTGGGTTGTTTCCAGAAAAATCATTTTTGGGCATGGATGAACTGGGCTGAGGTTTCTGACCCCCCCTAAAAAACTTGAACAGCTCCGCTCTCACCCAGCGCCGCCCACTGTGCTGGGAGGGATGTAGCAGCCAGCAACAGCTAAGTAGATAGCAGGGGAGTCCTAGCCAATCACTTCCCTCAGAAGTGTCAGCTGACTGCCATCACATGACAAGAGAGATGGCTGCCGCCTGTTGCAAGCTGCTGATGGTGTTGGTTTCCTCAGTCCTGAGGGCGCAGAGCTCAGAGGTGTCTGTCACCCACTCTCTGGGAGCCTCAGCACTGTGCCCAGGAGGAGGGGGGACGCTGTGACCTGGGCTGCCCTGAAAGACACCATCAAGCAGAACAGGTGAGTGATACAGGCTGACTGGGGGAGAGAGATCATAGATAAGGTGAGGACAGAAGGTGAGGGAGCTCATTACAGAGCTGATACCAGGAGGAGCTCCCGTTGTTTGTGACATGTAATGAGGATGGAGGAGTGCTCATGGCAAAGGTGATATCAGGAGATGGATCTCTCTCACACTGTGTAACAGCTGCAGAAGTCTAAGCAGCAGCAGCTCACCTGTCCTGTATGCAGATCAGCCAGCACCCACACTGGTTGAAAATTATTCCCTCGCTCTTCGCTTTATCTATTTACACTGCACACAGGACGGGTGAGCACATTGATGATTAGACTTCTGGAAGACGCTGCAAAAGTGTGACACAGTATTCCTGATGATTTGATTTATTTGGTTTTTATATGGCCTTTCAGGATTTGGGCTGCTCAGGCTTGGATCTTCACAGACTTTTTAACCATTTATTATCTTACTAATTGTGCTTGGAAAATAGACTGTTGGTAAGCCCGAAACTGCAGTCTTTGAGCTCCTGCACTATGTCTGCAGTCTCTGACCATCTCCTGCACTATGTCTGCAGTCTCTGACCATCTCCTGCACTATGTCTGCAGTCTCTGATCATCTCCTCCTGTAATATATATATTTATATACACACACAAAGACAAACAGTTACACTGACATCATACAGGTATGTATGTCAGTGTATCTTAACGATAGTGTGTGTGTCATTGTTTTTGTATGAGTTACTGTGTGCACCAATGTATTTTAATGACTGAGTGCCAGTGTTGGTATCATCAGTGATTTTTGTATCAGTGTGTGCCTGCGGACCATTGTGTGTGTGCGCTGAGTGTAGAAAGAGTAGAAACAGAAAAAAATGACTTTGAGCACATCATAGACCAGTTTGCATTAGTGAAAGCAAGGAAGGTGCAGTTGTAATTTTTATGTAGCGCCAATCCATAATTTGTTAATTGAAAGATTAAAGAGCTTGACTTGTCATTTTGTTAGCTGTCTTTTCTGCTAAGGTTATCTGAAAGATGGGTTTCAAATGTTTTGACAGGGGCGCAGTTTCAGTGCTTGCCATAGGCGCCATTTTCACTAGATACGCCTCTGAGATCAACACATTTTTAATGCTGATTTGTTAGGTCACTAAAGTTTGCACATTGTGCTTTAATTAATATGCATTTTTATATTTATTTGGAATAAATATGAGTTAAAACAAGATTTTAGCACTAGACAAAAAAAAATAGTGAAGGTTTCTTCTGGTAAGCTATTCCTAATGCAATATAAAGTAAGTAATGTATATTTTAACCAGTTTTAGAATATTTTTATGCTTTACTTCAAAACATTGTTTTCAGCAGCTTTACAATTTAGTTAAAGCTGTAGCTTGAAGGAAATTGTTAAATGTAGACTTGTAAATTAAGTTTTGCTTCTGCAAGAAAAAAAAGTATCCACAAATTCAATTACTTTTACATTTAGATGCTGTAATACTAGCTATAAAGTAGCAGGAACTATTCTATTTTTTATCCTAAAATTATTGGAACATTATTTATGGAACAAAAGAGAAAAAATCTTATACCACAATATTTCTATATAAATTTACTTAGAACATTATGTAATTAATCCTTTATACTGTACTGGTGAAATGTTTGTTTAGGATACTTTATAATTAACGTGTGCTTATATTTATAAAGTAATAGTCTAAACAGCCCTTTCCTTAAACGGTTCCAGTAAATGTTTACAGAATTAATGGCTAAATATGAACCATTTGGGTTATAAACATCTCTGCACATAATTAGTGAGTAAAACCTCTGCTCCAGTATGCCCTTAAAGACCCTGTTGATCGTCTCCATCTTTCCTATCGTACAACACAGAGAAGATGTACAATGCATTCAATTACAGTCTGCATGCTCAATTAACCACTTGCCTACAGGGCTCTTTCACCCCCTTCATGCCCAGGCCAATTTTCAGCTTTCAGTGCTGTCACACTTTGAATGACAATTGCACGGTCATGCTAAACTGTAACCATGTGAAATTTTTTATCATTTTCTTCACACAAATAGAGCTTTCTTTTGGTGGTATTTAATCACTGCTGGATTTTTTTTCCCCTTCTCTGATGTGCGCTGATGAGGCGGCACTGATGGGCTGCACTGATGGGCACTGATGGGCTGCACTGATGGGCACTGATGGGGTGGCACTTATGGGCACTGATGAGGCAGCTCTTATGGGCAATGATTAGGTGGCACTGATGAGGAGGCACTAATATGCTGCACTAATGGTCACTGATAGGTGGCACTGATATGAGGCACTGATGGGTGGCACTGGTGGGCACTGATAGGTGGCACTGGTGGGCACTGATAGGCAGCATGGATAGGAGGCACTGATAGGTGGCATTGATGGGCAGCAATGGTGGGCAATGATGGGCATTGATGGGTAGCACTGATAGGCGGCACTGATAGCCAGCACTGACTGGCATCACTAATGGGCACTAATTTGTGGCACTTGTGGGCACTGGTTGCTGGCACTGGTGGGCACTGATTGCTAGCACTAGTGGGCACTGATTGCTGGCACTGGTGGTGCTTTATTGTAATCAGGGCACTGATGATCAGTGCCCTGATTACATGTCTCAATGTCCCCTGCGAGGAGATGCCACTGATCGGCTCACCTCGCCAAACACTCTGTCAGTGTGAGGCGATGAGAGACAATTACTGGCATTTCCGTGTTTACATGTGACCGGCTGTGATTGGACACCGTGTGGCCGTGTCCTAGCAACCTGACGTGGCCTCAATCACCACGCTGAACGTTTTTCAAAATGACAGATAATTTCAGCCCAGTCCATTGACATTTGAAAATTACATAACATGGCTAATTTAGAGAGCCTTTGTGAATATAATAGAATAGAATAGTGTGACTTGAGCTATCTGCATCAAAGACACATTTGACCTTCTTGTGACAGTCATGTTGCACTTCCTTCTGCACGCTTCAATTGTCAAGGGTATGAAATAGAGATAGAGATATGAGATGAGTTTTGACTTTTGAAAACAAGTCAACATTTGCATAGCATTACAATATGCAGTTATGAAGACTTTTTATTAAGGATTCTTGCTCCATAATCATTTTAATCTGAACAGTTGAAATTAGCATACATAATCATGGGGTTAGTAGCATTTGTGGAAAGATCATCCTTTTTGCATAAAAGACTTTCTGGTTTTGCCAGTACCCAGACCCCCAAAAATGTGTTTTTAGAAAAAAAAGCCATTATGTTTTTTTCATCCGTTTATTACTTCTCTAACTTTATTTCTATTCTTTTATTAATTGTTTTGGATTTTTTGTGCTAGTTTGATAGTCTCTTTAGGCCATATGATCTGTACCATTGGAGCATGTATTTTTATTTTATTTTTTCATTTTATGGAGATTTCTGAAAACAAATTTGCTCCAAAGCTATCAGGAGTTTGTGGATAGCTTTTGGATAAAACACAAGCCTTGTCAGGTAACCTATAGTAATGGATTTTATAATTTTATAAAATTAAAACAATGGGGCTGATTTACAAAGCATTTGCGCCATGACTTGCGGTGCACACCGATGCGCAAATGACATTTTCGTATTTACAAAGCATTTGCGCCAGTAACACAGCGCGATCCCCCATTTACTATTCTCTTCCCGGCGCACGGGAAGAGGTGATTGGTAAGCCACTATGGACATGGCGCACAGCATCTTTAACTTCAAATTTAAACAAGCTGGAAGTGCCAATATTATGGGGGTGATGTGGGGAAGTGTAGTACTAACTGTTCAAGTAACAAATATGGCCAAAATAGAATGAGAAAGTGTATTTTTCTGAACAAGCCGGCAGTGCCGGCAAATACATTTAGAGCTGCAGGAGGTGAATTTATACACTGCGCATGCTCAAACGGCATTTGCGCTTGTTCAAATGCTTTGGTTCAGTGCGCCGGCAAAATCTTAGTAAATGTCAAGCAACATAAATGCATTTACATAGGTTGAACGGGCGCACCTCTACACTTTTTTTTTTTTTTTTTTTACACTGGTTCACTTCACGGCTATAATAAAATGTCAGTGCGGCAAAACACATAAAAGTTCATTGATAAAAACAGCATTAAGAAAACAAAAAAAATTCAGAAAAAAAAAAAAAATGCGTGTGGTTCCCCCAAAATTCAATACCAAGCCCTTCAGGTCTGGTGTGGATATTAAGGGGAACCCCACGCCCCCAAAAAAAAAAAAAAAAAAAAATGATGTGGGAGGGTCCCCCTGAATTCCATACCAGGCCCTTCAGGTCTGGTATGGATTTTAAGGGGAACCCTGCACCAAAATTTAAAAATGGCGTGGGGTCCCCCTAAAAATCCATACCAGACCCTTATCCGAGCATGCAACCTGGCAGGCCACAGGAAAAGAGGGGGGGCGAGAGAGCGCCCCCCCCCCCGAACCATACCAGGCCACATGCCCTCAACATTGTGTGAAATGGTAAGGGGGTACAAAAGTACCCCAACCATTTCACAAAAAAACTGTCAAAAATGTTAAAAATTACAAGAGACAGTTTTTGACAATTCCTTTATTTAAATGCTTCTCCTTCTCCTCCTTCTCCTTCTCCTTCTCGTCCGGCATCTTCCTCCGCAGCGCCGGCGTCTAATTCCATTCTTCTTCTTGGGCTGCTCCGCATCCATGGGAGGCTCCCGCTGTGTGACGCTTCTCGTCTTCTGACGGTTCTGAAATAACTGAGGGCGAGGCCACCCGCCCTCTGATGCACGGGGACTTCCCTGTCCACCCCCTCTGACGTTACGGGGAAAGCTTCGGGGAAGTCCCCGTGCGTAAGAGGAGGGCGGGGTCACCGGGTAGACCCGTCAGAAGACGAGAAGCGTCACACAGCGGGAGCCTCCCATCATAGATGCGGAGCGGGCCGAGAAGAAGAAGAAGAAGAAGCCGCGGAGGAAGATGCCGGACGAGAACACCGGAGGAATAACCAGAAGAAGAAGAAGATGAAGATGAAGGAAGAAACAGAAGGAAGAAAGAAGATGGAAAGAAGAAGACTTTAAATAAAGGAATTGTCAAAAACTGTCTCTTGTCATTTTTAAGATTTTTGACACTTTTTTGTGAAATGCTAGGGGTACTTTTGTACTCCCTTACCATTTCACACAGGGGGGAGGGCCGGGATCTAGCGGGGTCCCCTTGTTAAAGGGGGCTTCCAGATTCCGATAAGCCCCCCACCCGCAGACCCCCACAACCACCGGGCAAGGGTTGTGGGGATGATGCCCTTGTCCTCATCAACATGGGGACAAGGTACTTTGCATGGGGACCCCAAAGCACCCTCCCAATGTTGAGGGCATGTGGTCTGGTACGTGTCAGAAGAAGCCCTCGTTCCGGTTCGGTCGTTTCTCACGCATTCCCGGCAGAACGGCGCATGCGCGTTCGTGGCTCGGCGCTACGGCGCTCGCGCACGCGCATTGGTGCACACCCAACGTGATTCCCTGGGCAGCCTATAAAAAGCGCTCAGAGAATCATACAAGTTGCTGGTTTGTCTCAGCTTCCTGTGTTATCTGAACCTGTATCCTGTATCTCTGCTTGACTACCCGTTGTGACCCGGATTTGCCTTTGGACTTCTCTTTGCCTCTCTCTTGGACCTGACCTCGGCCTGTTTATCGGATTCCCACCAAATCTCCTGTGTTTGACCCTCGGCCTGTTACCTGGACTATCTCCTGTCTCCTAGCCTGACCTTATTGCTTGTACCTGGACTCTCCTATCTTGTTATCCTACCTTGCAGATCCTGCAGTGCCATAGCACCATCCCAGTGTTTGATCCCCAGCCTGGTTCTGGACTTCCCGCCTGTGGTCTCCAGCTGCACCTTGTCTACCAGTACCTGCACAGCGGCCCTTCTCTGCCAAAGACTCCACAAACAAGTCATCCACAGTCCATTGGGGAGCCTGTGCCTCTTCGTGCCGTTCCCTTCCTGTATCAACTCCAGGGGGCGAGCTGTGCTTAGTCGCAAATGCGAAACCGCTCTCGGCATCGGTGAGTACTATCAGTGACAGTGTGACAGTACAAACCAGCCATGTCAGAGGCCGACAGAGCGCGTTCCCCACTGAAGATCCTGTGTCAGCAGGTCTCGGCTCTTACTGAGGCCGTCCAAAAACTGCAAGACGGCTACGCCCAAATTGACGGCCGCCTACAACAACTTTCCGGACCATCTCCAGCTTCTGCCGCAGCTTCTGTACCTCCCAGCGGAGGGTCCTCTTCTCAGTTACCAACTAATCCCACCGTGGTCATGGCCGCTCCAAAACCCCGGGTTCCCATACCAGAGCGATTCTCCAGCAATCGTAAAAAGTTCAGGGCGTTTAAAAATGCTTGCTCCCTGTATTTGGCTCTGCAACCCAGGACCTTTTCTTCGGATGTGGTAAAAGTTGGCTTCATCATTTCTCTCTTGGCTGATGAACCACAAGCCTGGGCTCATAGTCAGAGGAACCCCATACTGAATTCAGTAGACACCTTCTTCGAAGGTATGGCACAACTTTACGACGACCCCCAGCGCACGGCCGAAGCCTTATTACATAACCTAAGCCAAGGACGAAGACCAGTAGAGGACTATATCGTAGAGTTTCGGAAGTGCTCAGCTGATACTGGCTGGAATGAACCTGCTCTCAAATACCAGTTCCGTCAAGGGCTTTCTGAGGCATTGAAGGATGAGCTGGCCAGGATCGAGACCCCTGATTCCCTGGAAGACCTCATCCAAGTCACCACTAAACTGGATCGTCGCATGCGGGAGCGACGTGCAGAGTGCTTCCAGACTCCTCGCCCTACCTGGATGATGCCTAAACCGACTCCTATCCATCCACCTTACACGGCTCCACCAGACCCTACCACTCCCGAAGCTGAGCCAATGCAGCTTGGTCTAGTCCATGCCCCACTCACTTCAGAGGAGAGACTGCGTAGGCGCCAGGGCAATCTGTGCCTTTATTTTGGGGGTTCTGGACATTTCCTCCGTTCCTGTCCTGTGAGACCCAGTAAGTCCTACCTACGATCTGCTACTAACCAACAAGTTTCCGGTTCTTCTCAGCCTTATGTTACTCTTTTTGTTTCCTTGCAGCTTCCGGAAAAGGAGGTTCACCTACCCGCTATAGTTGACTCCGGAGCGTGTAGCTGTTTTTTGGATGCTTCACTAGCCACAAGCTTGCACGTTCCTTTAACCACCAAGAACCAAAGTCTACAGATCCACCTAGCCGATGGGTCTCTGCCTCGCTCTGGGCCTGTCACTCAGGAAACCAGACCCATCCTCACCACCACTGATACAGGCCACCAAGAATATCTGCGCTTTGATATCATCTCTTCTCCAATGTTTCCCATTATCTTGGGACTCCCATGGCTCCAAGCCCATGAACCACAGATTAATTGGAATAAAAAAGAAGTCTTTCTCATCCCAATATTGCTCCAGACATTGCCTTCTCCTGGCCCCAGCCTCTGTTTCTACCATTGCAACCATATCCGATAGTCTTCAACATGTACCCACAAGCTACCTGGAATTCAGAGATGTATTTGATAAATAACAGGCTGACTGTCTACCACCCCATCGGCCTTATGATTGCCCCATAGACCTTTTGCCGGGCGCTGAAATCCCTTTTGGTCACATTTTTCCTCTGTCCGAAACAGAATTAAAGACTCTCAAAACATACATTGATGAAAATCTTGAGAAAGGGTTCATTCGCTCCTCCTCATCACCGGCCAGGGCTGGTATTTTCTTTGTGGAGAAAAAAGATGGATCCCTCCGACCTTGCATTGATTACAGGGAATTAAATAAAATCACCATCAAGAATCGGTACCCGCTTCCTCTTATTCTGGAACTATTCCAATGTTTCAGATCCGCCCGCATCTTTTCCAAACTAGACTTGCGTGGCGCATACAATCTCATCCGGATCCGAGCGGGCGATGAATGGAAGACTGCCTTTAGATCCAGGTTTGGACACTATGAATACCTGGTAATGCCATTTGGACTTTGCAATGCCCCGGCCACGTTCCAACACCTTGTGAACGATATCTTTCGCGAATATCTTGACAACTTCCTAGGAGTCTACCTAGATGATATTCTCATTTTCTCAGCTACCATGGAACTTCATCGGGCACATGTCAAACTGGTTCTCTCGATCCTCAGAAAACACAAACTGTACCTTAAGGCGGAGAAATGCAAATTCGAAAAGACCACAGTGCAATTTTTAGGATTCATAATCTCAATTGACAGCGTCGCAATGGACCCCCAGAAGGTCAAAGCAATCCAGGAATGGCCAGCCCCTGTAGATAGAAAAGGGGTACAACGGTTCTTAGGTTTCTCAAACTTTTACCGAAGATTTATTGTAGGATTCTCAGCCAACATAGCCCCCATCACTCAACTAACACGCCAGCATACTCGTTTTCAATGGTCTCTAGAGGCTCAGGAAGCGTTCTTAAAACTGAAAGCACTATTCTCGTCTGCACCAGTCTTACGACACCCGGATCCAGCCTTGCCTTTCATTCTGGAAGTCGATGCCTCAGAGACTGCTACTGGTGCCATTCTCTCACAAAGACAAGGGCCCAAGGCTCTACTGCATCCCATGGCTTTTGCGTCCCGGAAATTAAGCGTCCCCGAAAGAAACTATGATGTAGGCGATAGAGAGTTATTGGCCATCAAATTCGCCTTGGAGGAGTGGAGGTATTTGCTTGAAGGGGCGTCCAATCCTATTATGATATTTACTGACCACAAGAACCTGGAATACCTGCGAACAGCTAAATGTCTAAGACCCAGGCAAGCCCGATGGGCCCTCTTCTTTTCCCGATTTAACTTCCACATCTCTTATAGACCAGGGTCAAAGAACGGAAAAGCGGACGCACTCTCAAGGATGTTCCATGAAACTTCCCAGGTAACAGAGCCAAGCACCATCCTGTCTCCGCAAAATTTCCTCCTAGTTACTCAAGGGGACCTAATGTCCGCAATCAAATCCGCATCCGCTCAATGCTCTGAACCCCACGTATCTTCTATGGAGAAACGCAATGATCTATTTTGGTCTCATGGAAAAATCTTCGTCCCCGTGAAATCTAGGCTCCTAACCTTACAGTCCTTTCATGACCACAAGCTAGCACGCCATTTTGGGTCACAAAAAACCATGGAACTGGTCTCACGTTCCTTTTGGTGGCCGGGCTGGAGACAAGACTGCAAGAACTATGTTTCTTCCTGCATTCCCTGCCAGCGCAGCAAGGGCTCAAATACAAAGTCGTGGGGCCTGCTTAAACCCTTGTCCATCCCTGAACGCCCATGGGCGGAAATCTCCATGGACTTTATTGTGGATTTGCCTCCGTCAAGGGGGTTCACGACTATCTTTGTCGTAATTGATCGACTTTCAAAAATGGCACACTTCCTGCCCATGGTGGGTACTCCCTCTGCCTCCGCTACTGCGAACTTGTTTTTTAAGGAAATTATCAGGCTTCATGGTACCCCAGTGAGCATCACCTCTGACAGAGGGGTTCAATTCACTTCAAAATTCTGGAAAGAATTATGCAAGACCTTGGAAATAAAGATTTGCCTGTCCTCCGCTTATCATCCTCAAAGTAACGGCCAGACGGAGAGGACAAACCAAACCCTGGAACAATACCTCCGATGCTTCTTTTCTGATTCCCAGGATGAATGGTCTTCTCTCCTGCCATATGCGGAATTTGCATATAACAACTCCATCCATTCCGCTACCAACCAGACACCTTTCTGGTCTAATTTTGGATTCCATCCTTCCTTTCTCCCAGTTTCCATCCCTGAATTATCTGTCCCTGCTTTGCAGGACTGAGTAAACTCTATCCAGGCAAATTTCCTAAGGATCAAAGCAGCAATGCGAAAGGCTCAGGATGACTATCAAAAGTACTACAACAGGGGAAGGAAGGAGAACCCGGCTTTTAAAGTAGGCGAGGAAGTGTGGCTATCAACTATCCATCTCAGAATGCCAATTCCCTCCCGGAAACTGGGGCCAAAGTTTATAGGTCCCTTTAAAATAAAAGAGGGTAATCAACCCAGTGGCCTTTGAATTAGCTCTACCTGATGCTTACAAGGTGCATCCAGTTTTCCATGCATCTCTCTTAAAACCTATTGTTCCCAGCCCTTTTTCTGACAGAGAGAGACCTTTACCGCCACCGGTCCTAATCGACGGAGAAGACGAGTTTGAGGTAGAAAAAATTCTAAATTGCAGAAAAAATGGTAGACAACTTCAGTACCTGATCAAATGGAAGGGGTATCCTCCTGAGGATAACTCCTGGGAACCAGCCAGGAATCTATATGCTCCACAGCTTCTCCAGGCATTTCACCGAGAGCATCCAGAACTGATGTCAACCTTGGGTGTCCAGAGGCCACCCCTCGGTGGGGGGGGCACTGTCAGAAGAAGCCCTCGTTCCGGTCTGGTCGTTTCTCACGCATTCCCGGCAGAACGCCGCATGCGCGTTCGTGGCTCGGCGCTACGGCGCTCGCGCATTGGTGCACACCCAACGTGATTCCCTGGGCAGCCTATAAAAGGCGCTCAGAGAATCACACAAGTTGCTGGTTTGTCTCAGCTTCCTGTGTTATCTGAACCTGTATCCTGTATCTCTGCTTGACTACCCGTTGTGACCCGGATTTGCCTTTGGACTTCTCTTTGCCTCTCTCTTGGACCTGACCTCGGCCTGTTTATCAGATTCCCACCAAATTTCCTGTGTTTGACCCTCGGCCTGTTACCTGGACTATCTCCTGTCTCCTAGCCTGACCTTATTGCTTGTACCTGGACTCTCCTATCTTGTTATCCTACCTTGCAGATCCTGCAGTGCCATAGCACCATCCCGGTGTTTGATCCCCAGCCTGGTTCTGGACTTCCCGCCTGTGGTCTCCAGCTGCACCTTGTCTACCAGTACCTGCACAGTGGCCCTTCTCTGCCAAAGACTCCACAAACAAGTCATCCACAGTCTATTAGGGGCCTGTGCCTCTTCGTGCCGTTTCCTCCCTGTACCAACTCCAGGGGGCGAGCTGCGCTTAGTCGCAAAGGCGAAACCGCTCTCGGCATCTCGGCCTCGGTGAGTACTATCAGTGACAGTGTGACAGTACGGTTCAGGAGGGGGGGCCGCTCTCGTCCCACCCTCTTTTCCTGTGGCCTGCCAGGTTGCGTGCTCGGATAAGGGTCTGGTATGGATTTTGAGGGGGACCCCACGCCATTTTTTTAAAAAATGTTGGCGCGGGGTTCCCCTTAATATCCATGCCAGGCCTGGTATGGATTTTGAGGGGGACCCCCACGCCATTTTTTTGTTCTTAATTTTTTTTTTTTCTTAATGCTGTTTTTTAAAACAAACAACATTATGTGTATTGCTGGACCAACATTTCATTATAGCCCCGAATATTTTTAAATAACTTTTATTCCTTAAGGGCCTGTTCACACCACATGCAGTCCAGTGCATTTTTTTTCTGCATCAAAAACGCACGGAAAGTAGGTTATATGGTTTTCAATGGCATAGTTCACACCAGTGCTTGAAACAGAAGTTTCAAGCCCTTTGATAAAGTCACGTGGTGTGACGCAACGCGTCAGGGTAGGAGGAGCCAGGTGCCGACGCTTCTCGGGGACGGCCGAACCTGGAAGCTCAACACAGTATTCACTGCTCGCTGTTTACTTGAATGTAAGGTACTACATTTTATCTTAATAAACTTACTTTAAACTACTACACTATGGGACCTTTTCTTTTTTCCTAACTACCATTTTGGGATTGCTGTGAGTGGCGGGAGGAGAGACTGAGAGCCAGATCCACGGACATCGCTCAAGGAAACCCATCCTCTCTACCCTAATACTATCTATCTGCCCTACTCAGCCCATTGGGGGCCGCTACTGGAGGTGAGAGGCTGGGGGAAACATTTGGTGTGTGCACCAGAATCTAAGTAGAAGAACAGCACCAGTCACTGTTAATCTGCACTTTATTTAAAGACTGCTTGTGTGGACACTAGTAATCACATTTGCATGATAACCATTTTTTGTGGACTGGATTGCACTATTGTCACCTTTTGAACGACACCTTTGTACTTTGGATGTTGGGTGTCTGTCTATATTTTTTATTGCAGAAATGCGCTTATGATGTTATGATTGCACAATTATCACTTTCTGTTTTATCAAGCAATTTTGGATATATATTGATGCGGGGCTTCTTCTCGCATCCTTGGTTGCAGCTCATATATATATGATCACTATTATTCTTGCACAGTGGGTCAGTTTTATATTCAGAATATTTTTATTATTTGCTACACCTCAGAGAAGAGGAATTTTTTTATAATTTTTCACATTTTTTCATATTTTTTTACATTTTTTCACAATTTCAGCACTAGGAATTGTTTTTTGCACTTTAGGTACTTTTGTGGCTATAATTCCAGCCACATCATGTTTCGTATGATTTATTTGTACACAGTGTCACCCATCAATATGTGTTTTGGTTAATACATCAGGAATTACACTTTGCACGAGGCACTTTACTAGTCTATGTTTACCCACTTATTATTCATTAGTTTATTGTTACGTAGAGTTATTACTGGCGGCAATTTTTAGATTTTAGCATGGTGCATTTATTAGCATAGAATTTCATTATTCTATTGTGCTAGGAACTTATTTATATATATTATTTTGGAGTAACCATAAGGCACATTGCCTACCCCTTTATTGGTTATAGGAGATTTATACTGATTGGTACAGAAGTGGTGGTTTGGTACTGGATGATAGAGTAGCGCCACATACTTTATGTGATTCTATCACACCAGTGCTTGCAGTTCCAGTGTGTTTCCAGTTCCAGAAAAAAAATGTAGAACATGCTGCATTTTTTATGCACTGGACCGCTGTAAAATGCATCAAAAACACACTGGAATGCATCAAAAACGTGCATACAGAAAAGCACCTGGAACACATCCGGACTGCGTTTCTATAGTGTGATCTGGCCCTTAGGGCCCTTAGGGCTAGTTCACACCATAGAAAACGCAGTCCGGACGCGTTCCAGGTGCTTTTCTGCATGCACGTTTTTGATGCGTTTCAGTGCGTTTTTGGTGCATTTATAATGCAGTCCAGTGCTTTTTTTTCCCCCTCTTTTTTCTTAACCTTAAATAAGGACAAGTGCGTTCCAGTGCATTTTTGATGTGTTTTACAAACTTTTTTTTTCTGGAACTGGAAAGCACTGGAACTGCAAGCACTGGTGGGAACTATGCCATTGAAAACCATATAACCAAATTTCCATGCATTTTTGATGCATAAAATATGCACTGGACTGCATTGGTGTGAACTGGCCCTTAAGCAATTTGGCATATTTAAAGGCATTTCTCCTTGTTTCGTTTTTGGGGTTGTCCAATTGGTGACATTGATATATGTCCCTTAGGGTGGGACCTGGGCCCCATACCCATTTTAAGGCCAATAACTAGAAGATAAGCCAGCCAAGTAGGGACTAGTAAAATTGCCAAGTCAGTTCCCTTAGACTGCAATGGTATTTGTTGTATAACTATTGCACATGTTAGGCTCTTTATTTGCCCCCCTGGACTGGGGGGGTGTTTTGTCCCATCTGTAATTTTGGTGCATGCTGGATGATGTGGTTAATTTTGGACAGGGGGGTGGCTTATTTTGTACTAGCTGCACTTGGGTTGTTCTGGGCATGCTCAGGGACTTTGTTTTTTTCCTGTGCCTTTTGGTGTGTGAAATGCATTTGGGTTGGTCTGGGCATGCTCAGGGACTTTGTTTTGAACATTCTGGGCATGCTCAGAGTGTGTTTTTTGGGTTAGTACTTTAAGGACATCCTTAATAGGTGTACTCACGTTTAAGTTCTCTCTACATTGGGTGAACTTGCATTTTGTGTGTTTCATGGACTGTTCATGTGTTTGCAATTGCCTCATTAGCACAAAACCTATGTTATATAAATCTTGCAGATGGCATTCTTTACTTTGCCCTGAAAAGAGCCAAGATTGTGGGGGGCGGCAAGAGAGTACATTTGGGAGTCCTTATCGAGTTTCTAACACATGTATTTTCTATTTGTATTTTGTTTATTATGTTGTTGCAAAACAGATGTGCTTTTATGCAATTTATTTGTTACTTTGGTTTTTTTTTTTTTGGGTGGTGGTTATTTTACCATGAAATCTTTTTTATGTTGGCAATTTTTGTTGTTTTTATGTTGTTCACTTTGATTTAACTGTCTGTGATGCCTTATTTTTAAAATTCTTTCTCAAGATGTTGTGCTTAATGTTGTTTTAATCCTTAATAGATGTCCATTTGTGGGTGCACTCATTTTAACTCCTGTTAATTTACACTGCAAAAGGGTCAAACCTAAAACATATTCTGTTAGTGTCTCAAATTAACATACATGCGTGTATTTTGCTTTCCTTGCTGCTTTTCCAAGTCCTCTTTTTTTTGGACCAATAAAATTGTTTCAAATTTTTTATGTGTGTTCTTTTCATGCAACAGATTTCCCAGATGCAGCTTAACTAGGCTGATTGGCATGTCTTAAAAAAAAAAAAAAAAAAAAATGGATTTGTCTAATTTTTTTTTTTTTTTTTGGTTTTAAGTTACTTTCCTGGTGCCTTCATGGTAGCACATGCATGGATAGTGACCAGGAAAGTAACATTTCAGAGTGGTAAGTATTCAATTTAGTTTTTGAGCAGTGGTTTTCAGCCTCAGTCCTCAAGTACCCCCCCCGATAGGACATGTTTAGGAAATTGTATCTTATCTAAAATAGCTGTCCAAAATACAAAACCATTGACTTTGATTTAAAGCACCTGTGCAAGATAAAGGAAAACCTGCAAACATGGCATTGCTTCCCGTCACATAGCCAAACAGGAAGTGAGAGTAAAACCATAACAATGTTTTTCCTTGGGGACACACAGGTCAATCTAACTAGTGCCCCCACTATGCAAATTGCACTCTAGCACTTTGTTGTGTACACCCCAAATTATTAGGTATTTTGGGGTTTATTAAAGGCAAATCCTTTCTGCAATACAAGTGTAGTTGATGAAAATCTGAGGGGTAATACTGGTGATTTTATCATCCAATCATGTAGAGGCAAAGATGCTTTTTTTTTTTTTTTCTTTTTTTTTTCCTTTTCCTTGCTTGTCCCCTCGGATCTCTAGCAACTGCACTTGTAATGCAAAGTGAATTTACCTTTTAGTAAATAAACCCCAAGATACATAATAATTTGGGATGTACATGGCAAAATGCTAGAGTGCAATTTCCCGAATGGGGAAACTATTTAGATTGACCTGTGTGTCCCTAAGGACATAAATTGGTGGGGTTTTACCCTCACTTCCTGTTTGGCTATGTGACAGGAAGTGAATAATTTTGAATAAGAAATTGGCAAAATTTGGGAGGTGTCTTCACCCTATCAGGGGTGTAGACCTCTGACAAAAAACTTCTAATCCCTCTGCAGTCTATCCTCAAGTTAAAAAAAGAAAGGATTTTAGTTAGTTTAACTTTGCAAAGACACATTCCTAAGTTCAATTGTGATGCATGTTAATGGCCCATTTAGACCTTTAATAGAAAGTCATCAGTTGCCTTTGACTCTAAACATTATTTTTGGCCAGTCCTAGAAATCTGTATTTGTTTTTCTATTAACCACTTGGTGTCTGTGCTATAGCCAAACGATGGCCACAGCGTGGACCTGAATTTCTGGGAGGCTGTCATAGGACGGGCTCCCCGTGTGCTCCCTGCAGGGCGCGCAGCGTGCACTGAGTCACTGAGACTCAGGTGATCACAGATCTGAGTAAGGGGTTGATCCCGGCCCCTTACCACATGATTAGCTGTCAGCCAATGACAGCTGATCACATGATGTAAACTAAGAGCCCATTCACACAGGGGCAACACGACTTCCAGCGCGACTTTGGGAGGCAACTTGGACACGACTTGAGTATGAATCACAGCACGACTTGGGGCAACTTACAACACAACTTGAAGTCGCCTGCAGGACAGGGAACTTTACAAGTGGCCAATCAGAGCTTATCAGCTGTGTGTGAGAAGGAGGGGGCTGGCTGTTTAGTGGAGGAAATTACTTTCTGTTTCCTTTCTGCTTCCTGTAAAGTTGTCTCAGTATGAACAGTGATCAGACTTGGAGGCAACTTCCATTGAAATCAGTGGGTACAAGTTGCCTTCAAGTCGGATTGAAGTAGTACAGGAACCTTTTCTGAAGTCGGAGCGACTGCAGTAGTGTGCATTAAGACGGATCCATTCACTTACATTGATTTTTTCATGCAGTGCGACTTGAGGCAACTAGGGGTGACTTGGGGCGACTTGAAGTCGGATCCAAAGTTGCCCCTGTGTGAATGGGCTCTAAAGCTCGGTAATTGTTTATTTTTTTCTCCTCACGCTGACAGCATGAGGATAAAAATAAAAGCTGATCACCAGCTTAGGTGCAAGGGACATTGGTCCCGAAGAGGCAATTTTGCCTCATCTGTGCCCACCAGTACCACCTATCAATGCCCACCAGTGGTCCCAAGCAGTGCTGTCTATCAGTGTAACCAATCATTGCCGCCTCATCAGCGTACATCGATGAAGGAGACAAATTACCTGTTACACATACATACACACACACACACACACACACACACACACACACACACACACACACACACACACACACACACACACACACACACACACACACACACACACACACACACACACACACACACACACACACAAATTATTTTTAAAAATCTGTCTTTTCTTTTTTTTTGGAACAAAAGAAAAAAAACACAGAGGTGATCAAATACCACCAAAAGAATGCTCTATTTGTGAGAACTTTAAAAAAAAAAAACATTTGGCTAAGTATGACCGCGCAATTGTCATTCAAAGTACATCGGCGCTGAAAATTGGCCCAGTAAGCAAGTGGTTAATTTCCATGCCAAATATGGATTTCTGTAATAAAGATGTGTGCCCGCTGTGTATACGGCATGGGCGTAAGCAAGTCGCACACATATGAACGGTACTTATTGTAAATCATGGGGTAGAACTTGTGATGCAACTTTTCAGTCCCAAGTGGCCTTAGGCTGTCTTTCTACTACTGCGGGTTACAAACAAACAGGTGGGGTTCTTGCGAGCCACAAGTGGACCAATGCCTCTAAGGAGTAAAACAACTATATTTAAAGCAGCAAACACTTCACCACGTTTCATTCCGTGTATTTGAATATAAATAAAATCAATTGTGCTCGCGCTAAAAACGTGAATTGAATAAAAATATGAATATATATATAAACTGAGTATAAAATATAAATATATAATTGTGCAAAAATGTTAAACCATAATTAGTATGCTAATAAAAACATATATATATATATATATATATATATATATATATATATATATATATATATATATATATATATATATATATATATATATATATAATGTGCAATCCTTATATATAAAATTCACAAAGTGCATCCACATAAAAGTGCAATCCTTATATAAAATGCTGAAAGTGCATCATGCATGAATATAGACCTAATAAGTGCAAATCCTGTGACAATCAAGTGTCCAAACAAAATACGATCAGTAGATTCAAACTGAAACAAAGAAGTGCAAGAAAACAGTGTCCATAAATGAAGTGTTCATCAAGCTTCTCCTGAAAAGTGTCCAAATCACAACAAGCTGGATGTGCTCTCCCGTGATCCCCCACTTGTGCTTGCGCTCACCTCTATTCCTGTGACACGGTAGTTAAAAAGTGTCAAAACACGCATAGGGGCCACTCCTGGGCTCACTCAGGATGCAATGATGTATGTCCAATCCTCACAGGTAAAACATCATTCATAAAAGAGAAAAATAAAGCTCCATGGTGTAATATAGTAAGGGATTTATTTAAAGTAAAAGAAGTTCCTCCAGGAGGGTACTCACAGTATGCAGGTGCTACAGTGCACCAAACTATACAGGTGTATTTCGTTTAGCAGCGGCTCGTGTGGCGTGCGGTGTGGTGTATATTCCTCTCCTTCCCTGCTGACAGCTCCGTCCTACCCCTCCCCGACGCGTATTCAGCACAGGGATCACGTGCCTTCCTCTGGGGGATATCATTGGACGGACTCTCAATGTGAATTTTATATGCTGCTGGCGGCCATTTTGCCGAGGACCACAGACAGCACTAGTGTGGAACTGCAGTTGAAATGAGCGGCCAGTGGCCATTTTGCCTAGGACCAACCATCTATGTTGTAATAGGCTTCAGCTGTGTATAATATTGCAATGGAGAGCCATGTTTCACATCACCCATCATCCAATAGAGTTTGATAGAGATATCAAAAACATCTAAAATGTTTACATGAAGGAGTACAAAAAATATATAAAACAAAAACAGAAATACAGTGCAAATAAATGACCGTCACCAAAGATGTTGAGGGGTGATCATAGTCTTATGTTCCCAACTAGTTTCGCCAAAACATTGGCTTCATAAGGGGAATGTAGAGGTGTACTGCAGAGAGTAAAACCACTATAATAAAGAAAAAATGCATTATTGGATCAATATAATCTTGTAATGCTGGAGGCAAGCCAATCGCATAGCGGTCAAATTGCCGCCCCCCCATATCCCACGGTCTTCCCACCCCTCACACACCTAAAACATACCATGCGGGCTCCAAAACGCAAGGGGGACACCACCGAGACACTGAGAATGGAAGTTGCACTCAGCCCAGTATTTGGCTACAGGGGAATTAAAGGGCGCCTAAAAAAAGAAGTATAGCATATAAGTATTGAAAATTCTTTTAATTTTATTTAACAAAAGGGACCTAAGCCTCAATTACATACCCTAATTATATGCAAAACCAAGGCACTCGATGTTGCACAAGGGAGATTCACAGCGCAGTCAGTTCATGTAAAAAAAAAAAAAAAAAAAAAAAAAAAAAAAAAAATCGCATGAATGCGATCAAAAGGACTGTAAAATAGATTCAAGAGAGGGAAAAAAAAAAAAAAAAAGTTATGGAAAAAATTATATTGATACACATAAATATATCAATCAATTTCAGATTTGAAGGACATAGTGAAATATGTTGGATATAGTGAGTAGGGCTTACCGAATATGCATTAAGTTAGAAAAAATGCATCCTATGAGTAAGGTTCTGCCAATATCTTGGCTAAACGTTGGAACCTCCACAATGAGTCTTTCTGGTAACACCGGTTATTATAGATGATCTGAAAGTCAATGCATATAACAAAGGGACTGTTAGCAAGAAAGTTCAGCCAGTATAGCCATATGTGGCAATATAATGACAGATGCTTGCTGTGATGAAAAAAAGTTTGTTGGATCTATTACCTTTTACATATGTAGCCAGCTCCCCAGGATGGTCCCACAGCAAGGAGATAAAAAACACACTGAGAGCAAAGCTGCCTTTTAAAATCCCCACCTGATCAGCATGATATAAATCAGCTGATCAGGAGCGGACGACAGGCGGGCGGGGCACATGCGCAGTTGCCAGTATCATTTGCCTACATATCCCATAAGTCCGAGCGTCGGTCCGGTCACATGGCGGCTACTGCCTGCGACATGATCGACAGATGGGAAAGTGCAACGGAAGGCTCCAGAGGAAGAAGGGGGAGAACCCCACATCATCCAAGGGAGACAGAGGGGAGAGGAGGCATGAACAGGCGTTGGAACACCGCGATGGTCCCGGCCGAAGGGGCGGGCTGACAATAAAGCCAGCCCTTGGGCGTCCATGCAGCCAAAGGCTGTAGTGAAACAAGTTCCCAGATGAATGGTGGGTAAAAACACCCAGTGCATTGGGCCCACCATGGCAAGCCCCAGGAGGGGGGGAGGGCGGAAGGAACAAAGGGAAGTCTGATAATTCAGACAGATCGGGGACATAAGTGGAGCTGCCCTGACGGTGGACAGATGGTATCACCGCAATGGCCGCCATGCGATAACGGAGGAAAATGCCTGCAACAACACAAGTATAAGTTAGATGACAGAATTGCATTAATAAAATCGATATGGTAGTCCAAAATTAAACAATGCATTTGATTTATAACATGTCTCTACATGAACTTAGGTCACCATATTGTCAATAATTTTTTTTTGTATTAATTTTATTATTTTTTGTTTTTTATATACATCAAACTAATCCAGATATTTTAATTATGTATTCAATAAAAACAGGTGATAGGAATTATCGTACATACAGTATGCAACTACATATAGTGACTACTGTATTAATTATTTCAACATGCAGATATAAAATTAACCAGCAGTGGGTACAGGACGGGGGCAAGGAGTGAGGGCAGATGGAACACCGAACCAGCAGGGCCCGATGGGCATAAGATCAACCAGCCAGTGAGGAGACAATCAAAGAATAGACTAGCTAGATAATAAGAATATTTGTATATATACACATAAATGTTATTCTAAAGAAAAGATTTGAAGCTAATATACTCATTGAGGCCAGGATATTTGACCGCATTCAATAAATATATCCATCTGGTCTCCATCTGAAGCAAGGAGTTGTCAATATTACCTCCCCTGGCATGAGAAGGGATATGCCCAAGGGCCGCAAACTTGACAACATGAGGGTCAAAGTTATGCTCTGTGGCTACATGCCTGTTCAGGGCTGTGGTGGTATATAGAGGTGCAATGTGATCCTTAATACGTTTAAGGAATGGACGCTTAGTCTTCCCTACATAGAAACAGCCACACTGGCAAAGAGCCAGATACACGACACCAAGTAACTCTATGTTTCAAACGGTGTATCCTACCATTTGGAAGGGGAATATTCTTAGAGTTAAAGATAAATGGGCAGAAATCGCATGTACCGCATGAAAAAGTGCCGGCATTTGAATGATCAAGGGGGCCTCGTATCTCATGATGACTGTGAACAAGCATGTCTCTCATAGATGGGGCCCGTCTGTAAGTGATTTCTGGGTATGATTTGAGAAATTTTTTAATGGTATTATCAGCCATCAGAAGTGGCCAATATTTTTGAAAGATCCCTCTCATTTGGCCATGCTGTTTTGAGAATTGGGTAATAATCCTAACAGAGTTATTGATTTTTGAGGATTTAGTAGAATGGATGAGATCATGTCTATTCCGTTTGATGACTCTGTTGAAGGACCTCCTCAGCAGGGAGCAACTGTATCCACACCGACAAAGCCTCTCATACAGGTCATTAGCTGCCAGGTGAAAATCTGAATCCAAGGTACAATTCCTCCTAAGTCTAAGGAATTGACTATAGGGTATACTGTCTAATAAAGGCTGGGGATGTGCACTAGCTGCATGTAGGATCTTATTGCCCGATGAGGGCTTACGATATAATGATGAATGTAAAGTTCCATCACAATCTAAATGTATATGTAAATCCAAAAAATTTATCTTAGTTTGGCTGCATTCCATTGTAAAACTCAGGTTAAAGGTATTCACAGCCAGCAAATCCATCAGCCGTGAAAGATCCTCTCGACTACCTGACCATAAAATGAAAACATCATCTATATACCTGTACCAGGCTATAATTTGAGAAAGCAAGTCTGACATGGATTCTTGAGAAAACAAATCCCTCTCCCACCCCCCCAGGTACAGGTTGGCATATGAGGGGGCGCATTTGGTCCCCATAGCCACACCCTGCACCTGGAGGAAGTGGGAGGAACCAAACATGAAAACATTTCTAGTCAAGATAAACTCAAGTAACCGAAGGACAAACTGGCTGTAACCATCAAAAGATGGTCCTCGCTCCAGGAGATGGGTACGGATCACGTCCATACTTTTAACATGTGGAATTGAGTTGTATAAACATTCAACGTCTAAGGCAACTAGCCACGTAATGGGAGGGACCTGCTTTCCATCAATATGGCGTAACATGTCTATGGTATCCTGCACATAAGAGAATAAAGCTGTCACATGGGGTTTTAGGTATTTATCCACCAAGGCACTGGCATTCTCTGTTAGACTTTGACATCCCGAAACAATCGGTCGTCCAGGGGGTTTCTTCAATGATTTATGCACTTTGGGTAGTGAATAAAAAGTAGGAATTTTGGGATCCTTCACATTTAAGTAGTTCCATGTACTAGAGTCAATAACACCTGATTGGTATGCTTCGAAGATCAAGCTATAGTATTCGCTGTTAAAGTTGGTTATTAGTGTTTTGGAAATAGGGCGGTACCAACGTGCGTTGTCAAGGATCTCCCGACACATAGCTTCATATGCGGGGACATCCATGACCACAACGTTGCCACCCTTATCCGCAGGTTTAATAATTAAGCCAGAATGACTCTGTAATTCTCGAAGGGCTTTTCGAAGTTTCCAAGGTAGATTATGTGTGTGGACTTGTTGCAAGTCCAGGTTTTCAATTTCTTGAGTAATTTGTTGGACAAAAGCCCAAATGTTGGGATTTGTTTGTAATGAAGGAAAATTACGTGATTTGGGTTTGAAAGATGTTGGTGGTAGGAAGGAGACACCAGAGACGACCATGCCACCAGAGGCCATCGGTGTCACGTCCTCTGTGGTGTGTCCCTCATCCCATAGACACTCAAGATCCACCAAAGCTCGAAGTTCCGCCTCAGAGGGTTCCCCTGAAGTGGATGTGCTAGACTCCAAAGATGGTGTTTTATCATAAATTACCTTAAATAGCAAACGCCGAGCAAATAGGTGTATGTCTTTTATAAGTTGAAAACGATCCAGATCCGTGGAAGGGCAGAAAGTGAGCCCTAATTTTAGAACTTGAACTTGGTCAGCTGTAAGATCAACAGAAGATAAATTCACAACATCCAATTCTTACAAATTCGTGTTTAAGGAAGTGAGGGCTGGTTGGTTGTGTCTGGTGTCTTTCCTAAAAAAATGGGTGCCAATTTGGGGTCTATAGAATGAGTACTGGTGGGAAAAAGTGTAGAAATGGTGGGCTCGCTAGAGCAACGACCACTAGTTGTGGAGGCCAAGTTACTCTGAGTGGGAGTATTTATACCTAGTGAAGAGTGTACAAGGGTGTCAGATGAAGTAAGTGTAGATGTAGACTTACCCAAAGAAGGAAATGGGGTGGATGATAGTGTTTTAGAAGTGTTATCGCATAGCGGCCATTGTGGTGATACCATCTGTCCAACGCCAGAGCCGCTCCACTTATGTCCCCGATCTGTCTGAATTATCAGACTTCCCTTTGTTCCTTCCGCCCTCCCCCCCTCCTGGGGCTTGCCATGGTGGGCCCAATGCACTGGGTGTTTTTACCCCACATTCATCTGGGAACTTGTTTCACTACAGTCTTTGGCTGCATGGACGCCCAAGGGCTGGCTTTATTGTCAGCCCGCCCCTTCGGCCGGGACCATCGCGGTGTTCCAACGCCTGTTCATGCCTCCTCTCCCCTCTGTCTCCCTTGGATGATGTGGGGTTCTCCCCCTTCTTCCTCTGGAGCCTTCCGTTGCACTTTCCCATCTGTCGATCATGTCGCAGGCAGTAGCCGCCATGTGACCGGACCGACGCTCGGACTTATGGGATATGTAGGCAAATGATACTGGCAACTGCGCATGTGCCCCGCCCGCCTGTCGTCCGCTCCTGATCAGCTGATTTATATCATGCTGATCAGGTGGGGGTTTTAAAAGGCAGCCTTGCTCTCAGTGTGTTTTTTATCTCCTTGCTGTGGGACCATCCTGGGGAGCTGGCTACATATGTAAAAGGTAATAGATCCAACAAACTTTTTTTCATCACAGCAAGCATCTGTCATTATATTGCCACATATGGCTATACTCGCCGAACTTTCTTGCTAACAGTCCCTTTGTTATATGCAATGACTTTCAGATCATCTATAATAACCGGTGTTACAAGAAAGACCCATTGTGGAGGTTCCAACGTTTAGCCAAGATACTCATAGGATGCATTTTTTCTAACTTAATGTGTATTCGGTAAGCCCTACTCACTATATCCAACATATTTCACTATGTCCTTCAAATCTGAAATTCACTGATATATTTATGTGTATCAATATCATTTTTTCCATACTTTTTTTTCCCCTCTCTTGAATCTATTTTACAGTCCTTTTGATCGCATTCATGCGATTTTTTTACATGAACTGACTGCGCTGTGGATCTCCCTTGTGCAACATTGAGTGCCTTGGTTTTGCATATAATTAGGGTATGTAATTGAGGCTTAGGTCCCTTTTGTTAAATAAAATTAAAAGAATTTTCAATACTTATATGCTATACTTCTTTTTTTAGGCGCCCTTTAATTCCCCTGTAGCCAAATACTGGGCTGAGTGCAACTTCCATTCTCAGTGTCTCGGTGGTGTCCCCCTTGCGTTTTGGAGCCCGCATGGTATGTTCTAGGTGTGTGAGGGGTGGGAAGACCGTGGGATATGGGGGGGGCGGCAATTTGACCGCTATGCGATGCGATTGGCTTGCCTCCAGCATTACAAGATTATGTTGATCCAATAATGCATTTTTTGTTTATTATAGTGGTTTTACTCTCTGCAGTACATCTCTACATTCCCCTGATGAAGCCAATGTTTTGGCGAAACTAGTTGGGAACATAAGACTATGATCACCCCTCAACATCTTTGGTGACGGTCATTTATTTGCACTGTATTTCTGTTTTTGTTTTTGCTTTGTATATTTTTTGTACTCCTTCTTCATGTAAACATTTTAGATGTTTTTGATATCAATAAAATAAATGATTTTATATAAAATATCATTCTAGTAATTTTGAATTTTGGTGGCACCGCAATAATCCCATCATCCCCTGTTTCCCCCATTTTTTGAAATGTTTTGAACTAGTTGCATGACATGGCATTAAGGCTCGGTTTCCACTATTGCAAGCCCAAAATTGCGTGTTTTTTGCCGCGAGTTTCCCACAACTTTTTGCCAAAACTTGAAGCAATGCCTGTGTATTTTTGAGGTCTATGGACCTCAAGTCGCATCAAAGTGGGACCAAAGTAGTGCAGGGACTACTTTGAAGTTGCTGCGACTTGAAGTTATTGTAAATCATGGGGTAGAACTTGTGATGCAATTTTTCAGTCCCTAGTAGCATGACAAGTTGCAATAGTGGAAAACAAGCCGAAAAAGCACATTGTAAATCATGCAACTTTGGGGTTGAAATAGTGGAAAGAGAGCATTAGAATAAAGCAGTAATAGGAAGATGCACTGTAATAATGACTTCTAATTGTAGAAAACCAAACAGGCTCTTGCACTGAATCTAATTTATGGAGAGCTAACTGATTGGCCAGTGTATGGTGACCTTTAAATATATGAAAAGTTGAATTTGATACACACGATGGGACTTTGTACAAACTTTCCAGTGGATTTTTGTACTGGCCTTAGGGTTCTTTCACACGGATGTGTCCATGTACGGAGCCTGCTCTGCTCAGCGGGGGATCGCTCCGTGGATCCCCGCTGAGCAGGCCGATGACAGGTCTGTCTCTGCACACTGTGCAAGGATGGACCTGTCAGAGTGCCGCTCTCCTCTATGGGGGATCGGATGATGACGGACCGTAGAGTCCGTCGTCACCCGATCCGATCCACAGACGGATGGAAAAATAGGTGTTTCCCTAGTTACACTTTTTCGGATTGGAGTGGGTCGGATGTCAGCGGACATGTCACCACTGACATCCGACCCTTCATAGAGGTCTGTGGAGTGTCCATTCAGGTCTGCCTTAGGCCCCTTTCACACTGGGGTGGTGCGGGCGGCAGCGGAAAAACGTCGCTATTTTTAGCGCCGCTTTACTGGCTGTATTCGGCCGGTAGCGGTTTTAACCCCCGCTAGCGGCTGAAAAGGGGTTTATATAAATCCGCCCGCAAAACGCCACCGCAGCGGTGTTTTGCCGGCGGTATAGCCGCGCTGTCCAATTGATTTCAATGGGCAGGAGCGGTTTATACACCGCTCCAAAGGTGCTGCTAACAGGCCTTTTTTTAGGCCCCTTTCACACTGGGGTGTTTTTAGGCACTACAACGCTAAAAATAGCATCTGAAAAATGCCCTAAAGAAGCGGCTCGTTGGCAGGGCGTCACAAAAAGTCCTGGCAACATCTTCTTTGGAGCGGTGAACTCACCTGTCCTCCTCATTGAAATGAATGGGGCAGCGCTGTGATACTGCTGGCAAAATGCCACTCCAGCAGTGTTTTGCGGGTGTATTTAACCCCTTTTCAGCCACTAGCAGGGGGGTTAAAACCGCCCCGCTAGCAGCAGAATAATGCCGCTAAAATGACAGTAAAGTAAAGCGCCGCTTTATCGCAGATGCCCCCACTGCCCCAGTGTGAAAGAGGCCTTATACTGTCCTGCTAGTGCACCGCTTGTCAGAGAACCATTACAAATGCTCGTTCCCGTGCGCCAGCCAGACGTGCGGCACGAATATGTGAACCCCGGACCAGGCACGCACGTTAGTACTCTCATACGAACAAGTGCACGTCGGCGTGGGCATGTCTGCAAGCCAACGAATCACAGCACAGGGCGCCCTATTTAAAGGATCAGCATACTAGTATCAGTGCTGGATTGTCTCAGCTAGTTCCTGTATCCTTGATTGCTGTTTGATTGAACCTTGATCCTGAAACCTTGGCTTTCCTGACTACTCTTTTGGATTATCCCTGCAACTCTGTTTACTTCTGCTTCCTGTACTGAACCCAGCTTGAACTTCTGACCATGGCTCTGTCTTCCGATCTTGTACCTCTCTGCCAGCCCATTGCCAACCTCCGCTAGCCCCTGACTACGAACCTGCCTATCGATTGTGCACCTTCCTGCTAGCACGTTGCCGACTCCTGCTTGTTCCCGACCTTGCAAGTTCTCCTGTTGGACTTTCCTGAACCTATCCAGGATCAACATCTCACCAGCATCTCTAGGCTCCGGTGTTCCTGATCCTGCCAACAGGCACCTGCACCCTTCCGTTGCCCTAGCAGCCCTGTCTCCACCTCCAGGGGTGTTAGGACCGGAACCGTGCAAGAGGCCACCCTCGTCATTTCAGACTCCACAGTAAGGTACGTGACAGTACAATCCAGCCAAATGGAGTCTGAAAGGGGGGGCCTCAGCTATGGATGCTCTGTGCCAGCAGATTGCAAACCTCACTTAAGCAGTCCAGGGCCTGCAGGATGGCTATCAGCGACTTGAGCAACGAGTGGAGTCCCTCTCTCCAAGCACCTCGGCACGCCAGACAGCCGCAGCACCTGCACCGTCGATCTCAACTTCTTCTCCCACAGTAGTGGTGCCACCCCCTGAGCCACGAGTTCCTGCTCCAGAAAGATTCATGGGAGACCGCAGTAAATTCCGCGCTTTCAGAAACGCTTGCCATCTGTATTTCCTACTTCAGCCTCGCACCTTCTCCTTGGAAAGTACCAAGGTGGGATTCATCATCTCGTTGCTACAGGGAGAACCCCAGACCTGGGCTCACCATCTATTAGAACAAGCTAGTCCCTTGCTAGGCACCATGGACTTTTTTTTGGATGAAATGGCTAAGCTTTATGATGACCCTCAGCGCACCACTACAGCTGAGGCTAGTCTCCACTCCCTCCAGCAAGGCCGTAGGCCTGTGGAGGACTATGTCACAGACTTTAGACTGTGGAGTTCCAACACACAGTGGAACGCCGCCGCTCTACGCTTTCAGTTCCGCTCAGGACTGTCAGAGGCATTGAAAGATGAACTAGCTCGGGTGGGGGTCCCCAATTCTCTTGAAGAACTGATTCAGCTATCTATTCAGATCGATCGCCGGCTGAGGGAGCGAAGATCTGAAAGAACCAGCCAATACCGGCCCATGTGGATGTTACCTAGGGTACCCAGCCACCCACCTATTCCTGCAACCCCACTATCTGCTCCAGTCACTGAAGCTCCCGAGCCAATGCAATTAGGCCTGCTTCGTGCCCCATTGACACCAGAAGAGAAGCAGCGCCGCCGTATGAATAATCTCTGCCTTTACTGTGGAGGAGCCGGTCATTACGCCAACATGTGTCCTAACAAGACTCGTAAGTGTGTTTCTCCTTCTCTTGATCCTTGTGCTTTGGCTCTATCAAGATCAACTCACACTGCTGTTCCTGTCTCCCTACAGCTTCCGGAAGGGGCACTCCAGGTCCAGGCCATCGTTGACTCAGGTGCCTGTAGTTGCTTCGTCGACCATGCCTTCGCCCTGCAACACAAGATTCCTCTATGTCCCAAGCAACACAAATTGTCCATACGACTAGCTGATGGGTCCAACATCAAATCTGGGCACATCATTCAAGAAACTCAATATCTCACCCAACCACCAAGAACTGTTGTGCCTAGACGTGATATCCTCACCGCTCTTCCCAATCATCCTGAGAATGCCATGGTTGCAAGCACACAACCCACAGATCGATTGGACAACCGGCAAGGTGGTCTTTCAGTCTGCCTATTGCCTCCATAACTGCCTCCAAACTCTCCACCACTCAGTACCAGTTGTTGTCTGTCTCAAACCCCCACATCCGAATCCCAAGATCTTGTTCCACCCGTATACCACGATTTCCTGGATGTCTTTGATAAACAGAAAGCAGACACCCTTCCTCCCCACCGGGCCTACGATTGCCCAATTGAACTTTTACCAGGGGCAGAAATCTCCTTTGGCCGAATTTTCCCCCTCTCGGAACCTGAACTCTTGGTCCTGAAAGACTACGTCAACGAAAACCTCAAAAAGGGGTTCATCCGACACTCTACTTCTCCAGCCGGAGCAGGAATATTCTTTGTTGAAAAGAAGGACCACTCACTCCGGCCGTGTGTGGATTACAGGGAATTAAATTGGATTACCATTAAAAACCGCTACCCCCTGCCTCTAATTCCAGAATTACTCCAGAGACTCCGCTCTGCAACGATTTTCACCAAGTTGGATCTACGAGATGCTTACAACTTGATCAGGATCAGAAAGGGTGATGAGTGGAAAACAGCCTTCCGGACGCGGTTTGGCCATTTCGAGTACCTCGTTATGCCCTTTGGATTATGTAACGCACCAGCAACTTTCCAGCATTTCGTAAATAATATTTTCAGAGACTTCCTAGACTTATTCATGATTGTTTATCTAGACGACATTCTGATTTTCTCGGTTTCCCTGGAACTACATCGTGACCATGTGAAACAGGTCCTTCTTAGGTTAAGTCAATATGGACTCTATGCCAAGGCCGAGAAATGTGAATTCGAACGGCAGACCATTCACTTTCTCAGACTAGTAATCTCTACAGGAGGGATGGCAATGGATCCTCAAAAGGTCACAGCCATAATGTCCTGGCCGCCTCCCGTTGACAAGAAAGGGGTACAACGGTTTATTGTTTTCTCCAATTTTTACAGGAAATTTATTAAAAACTTTTCGGGTATCATCATGCCCATCACTCAGCTCACCAAAGAACAGAACCGCTTTCAGTGGACAGAGGTAGCTCAAGCTGCTTTTGACAAATTAAAGAGACTATTCACCTCTGCCCCGGTATTGAAGCACCCTGATCCTGCCCTTCCATACATACTGGAAGTAGATGCTTCAGAGAGCGCTGTAGGGGCCATCCTGTCTCAGCGCCAAGGACCTAAAGCTTTAATGCACCCTGTGGCCTTTTTCTCGAAGAAATTAGGGCCTTCAGAAAGGAACTACGATGTGGGGGACCGGGAACTGTTGGCAATCAAATCGGCTCTGGAAGAGTGGCGGTACCTCATGGAGGGAGCAACACACCCAATACTGATCTTCACAGATCACAAAAATTTAGAGTATCTCAGGACTGCTAAACGTCTCAGACCCAGACAAGCAAGAAGGGCTCTTTTTTTTTCTCACTTCAGTTTTCATATAACCTACCGGCCCGGATCCAAGAATGTGAAACCAGACGCGTTGTCGCGTATGTTCACGGAAATCGAGGTTCCACCTCAAACGGATACCATATTACAGGCTGGGAATTTTTGGCTCACATACAGTAGGTGACCGCGATATTGTGTCAATCTCGCCGCACTTCTCGGCGAGATTTGACACCTACGAGCCCCGTCGCAGGGGCCAGCGCCGAGATGGCTCACTCATCGGGAAAGGAAAACTTTGTTTTCCTTCCGCGATGAGTGACAGGCAGCGCTGACAGCTGTCTGGTATGAATCCTGAGGCGGGAACACCGCGCCAAATTTTCAATGAAAAAACCGGCGTGGGTTCCCCCCTCGGAGGCATACCAGGCCCTTAGGTCTGGCATGGATTGTAAGGGGAACCCCCTATGCCGAAAAATCGGCGTGGGGGTCCCCCCCAAATCCATACCAGACCCTTATCCGAGCATGCAGCCCGGCCGGCCAGGAAGGGGGGTGGGGACGAGCGAGCGCCCCCCCCCCTCCTGAGCCGTACCAGGCCGCATGCCCTCAACATGGGGGGGTGGGTGCCTTGGGGGAGGGGGGCGCCCTGCGGCCCCCCCACCCCAAAGCACCTTGTCCCCATGTTGATGAGGACAAGGGCCTCTTCCCGACAACCCTGGCCGTTGGTTGTCGGGGTCTGCGGGCGGGGGGCTTATCGGAATCCGGGAGCCCCCCTTAATAAGGGGGCCCCCAGATCCCGGCCCCCCACCCTGTGTGAATGAGTTTGGGGTACATGGTACCCCTACCCATTCACCTAGGGAAAAGTGTCAATGTAAAAAAAAACACACTACACAGGTTTTAAGAATAATTTATTAGTCAGCTCCGGGGGTCTTCTTCCGACTTCGGGGGGGTCCCCTTCCGACTTCTCCCGGTGTTCGGCCTCTTCTCCCGGGCCCCACCGCTATCTTCTTCCAGCTCTATTGCCAGCGAGGGGCCCGGTCTGCTGCCGCTGTCTTGTCGCCGCTGTCTCGCCGCCGCTGTCTCGCCGCCGCTGTCTCGCCGCTTCTTCTCTTCTTTTCTTCTTCCCCGATGTTGACACGACGCTCTCTCCGACTCGAATGCTGTGTGCGAGCTGCGGAGCCATTTATATAGGCGGTAACCCCGCCCCCTTACGACGTCATGGTCCCAGCATGCGCAGGGACTCTGGGGTCACGCCCCCTTATGACGCCAGAGTCCCTGCGCATGCTGGGACCATGACGTCGTAAGGGGGCGGGGTTACCGCCTATATAAATGGCTCCGCAGCTCGCACACAGCATTCGAGTCGGAGAGAGCGTCGTGTCAACATCGAGGAAGAAGAAAAGAAGAGAAGAAGCGGCAAGACAGCGGCGGCGAGACAGCGGCGGCGAGACAGCGGCAGCAGACCGGGCCCCTCGCTGGCAATAGAGCTGGAAGAAGATAGCGGTGGGGCCCGGGAGAAGAGGCCGAACACCGGGAGAAGAGGCCGAACACCGGGAGAAGTCGGAAGGGGACCCCCCGAAGTCGGAAGAAGACCCCCGGAGCTGACTAATAAATTATTCTTAAAACCTGTGTAGTGTGTTTTTTTTTACATTGACACTTTTCCCTAGGTGAATGGGTAGGGGTACCATGTACCCCAAACTCATTCACACAGGGTGGGGGGCCGGGATCTGGGGGCCCCCTTATTAAAGGGGGCTCCCGGATTCCGATAAGCCCCCCGCCCGCAGACCCCGACAACCAACGGCCAGGGTTGTCGGGAAGAGGCCCTTGTCCTCATCAACATGGGGACAAGGTGCTTTGGGGTGGGGGGGCCGCAGGGCGCCCCCCTCCCCCAAGGCACCCACCCCCCCATGTTGAGGGCATGCGGCCTGGTACGGCTCAGGAGGGGGGGGGGCCGCTCGCTCGTCCCCACCCCCCTTCCTGGCCGGCCGGGCTGCATGCTCGGATAAGGGTCTGGTATGGATTTGGGGGGGACCCCCACGCCGATTTTTCGGCATAGGGGGTTCCCCTTACAATCCATGCCAGACCTAAGGGCCTGGTATGCCTCCGAGGGGGGAACCCACGCCGGTTTTTTCATTGAAAATTTGGCGCGGTGTTCCCGCCTCAGGATTCATACCAGACAGCTGTCAGCGCTGCCTGTCACTCATCGCGGAAGGAAAACAAAGTTTTCCTTTCCCGATGAGCGAGCCAGCGCGACATTCACAGTACCCTGTCGCCGAGAACCAGCGCGATGGTATCGCGCTGGAAACACAATCTCGCGGTCAGGTACTGTAAAATGATTTAATGACACAGATACGTCAAGCATCCAGGGGAATCTCTCTGCCTCCAGATATGAACCTTCAAGAAGACGATGGGCTCTATTGGCAGGGGAATAAAATTTTCGTACCACAGAATCTGCGTACTACTATTTTACAAGTGTGCCATGACTACCCGCTGGCCGGCCATTTCGGGGGACACAAGACCATGGATTTGGTCCCGAGACTTTTTGGTGGCCCAGCTTAGCAAGGGACTGCAGGAAATATGTCGGCTCGTGCTCAATTTGTCTCAGAAACAAGAACAGCAAAAGCAAAGCATGGGGATTATTAAGACCACTACCCATTCCTGAAAGACCCTGGGATAAGATTGCAATGGATTTTATTGTAGAGCTCCCTCCATCGGAAGGATTTTTATCCATCTTTGTAGTGGTGGACCGCCTCTCCAGGATGTCACATTTTGTCCCCATGAAAGGGACCCCATCAGCAACAGAAACTGCTGAAGTTTTTATTAAAGAAGTGGTGAGATTGTATGGAATCCCTAGTGACATTGTTTCAGATCGTGGAGTGCAGTTTACTTCAAGATTTTGGAAAACACTGTGCGAAGCACTGGGCATCAAACTAAATTTCTCCTCAGCGTATCATCCCCAGTCCAATGGACAGACTGAGCGTACCAACCAAACGCTAGAACAATACCTGCGGTGCTTTACCTCTTTTTCCCAGGAAGATTGGGCCTCACTATTGCCCTTGGCGGAATTCGCATTTAACAACTCTACCCATACAGCTACCAACCAATCTCCCTTCTTCTCTAATTATGGGTTCCATCCCTCTTTCTTGCCAACGCTAATTCCAGACTCTCCGTTACCAGCTGTTCAGGACAGACTAAATTTCCTTGCTACTAATAACGAGGTGCTGAGAGAGACCATTGCCAGGACACAGGAGGTTAATAAAAGATTATTTGACAGAAAGAGGAGAGGAGAACTGGATTTAAAAGTGGGTGACCGTGTGTGGCTTTCAACAGTCAATCTGAAACTGGCCTGCCCGTCCAGGAAATTGGGACCTAAATATTTGGGACCTTTCCCAGTCAAGAGAAAGATCAATTCAGTGGCGTATGAACTTGAACTTCCCGACACATTCAAGATACATCCTGTGTTTCATACTTCCTTGTTGAAACCTGACGTGGTTAATCCCTTTCCAGGACGTGAAATGGGGCCCCCAGAGGCCATAATGGTGGATGGAGAGAAGGAGTTCGAGATCGAGACCATTGTGGACTGCAGAAAAAGGCAAGGACATAATCAATATTTAATTGAATGGAAAGGTTTTGGCCCAGAAGAAAACTCCTGGGAACCGGAAGCAAACTTTCATGCCCCAAGGCTTATACAAGCCTTTCATCGCTCTCATCCAGAAAGAAGGATCCACAGGGGCATCCGGAGGCTGCCCGTAAGGAGGGGGCAATGTCAGAGAACCATTACAAACGCTCGTTCCCGTGCGCCAGTCAGACGTGCGGCACGAATATGTGAACCCCGGACCAGGCACGCACGTTAGTACTCTCATACGAACAAGTGCACGTCGGCGTGGGCATGTCCGCAAGCCAACGAATCACAGCACAGGGCGCCCTATTTAAAGGATCAGCATACTAGTATCAGTGCTGGATTGTCTCAGCTAGTTCCTGTATCCTTGATTGCTGTTTGATTGAACCTTGATCCTGAAACCTTGGCCTTCCTGACTACTCTTTTGGATTATCCCTGCAACTCTGTTTACTTCTGCTTCCTGTACTGAACCCGGCTTGAACTTCTGACCACGGTTCTGTCTTCCGATCTTGTACCTCTCTGCCAGCCCATTGCCAACCTCCGCTAGCCCCTGACTACGAACCTGCCTATCGATTGTGCACCTTCCTGCTAGCACGTTGCCGACTCCTGCTTGTTCCCGACCTTGCAAGTTCTCCTGTTGGACTTTCCTGAACCTATCCAGGATCAACATCTCACCAGCATCTCTAGGCTCCGGTGTTCCTGATCCTGCCAACAGGCACCTGTACCCTTCCATTGCCCTAGCAGCCCTGTCTCCACCTCCAGGGGTGTTAGGACCGGAACTGTGGAAGAGGCCACCCTCGTCATTTCAGACTCCACAGTAAGGTACGTGACACCGCTCCAGTGTGAAAGCCCGATTCACACTGGAGTGAATGGAGCCACTTCTTTAGGGCTTTTTCAGGCACTAGCAAAAGAGCTGGAAGAAGATAGCGGAGGATCCGGAAGAGGATACCGGAGAAGAACCGGACAGCGACAGAAGATCTGGACAGCGGCAGAAGACCGGGCCCCCGCTAGCAAAAGAGCTGGAAGAAGATAGCGGGGGAGGCCGGCAGAAGATACTGGACACCGGGAGAAGACCAGGCCCCGGCTAGCAAAAGAGCTGGAAGAAGATAGCGGGGGAGGCCGGCAGAAGATACCAGGAGAAGATGCAGAGAGCACGGAAGAAGACCCCCCGAAGTCGGAAGAAGACCCCCGGAGCTGCCTAATAAATTACTTTAAAAACCTGTGTAGTGTGTTTTTTTATTGACACTTTTCTCCCCCAGGTGAATGGGTAGGGGTACCATGTACCCCATACTTATTCACGTAAATATATAGGGGTTGGTGCTGGGTTGGTCTAAGGGGTAGGTGAACCCACATCCCAAGTTAAACTAGCTACATGGAAATTGATCCTCTTACAGGACTTTCAAGGGAACACCTACTCATGGGTCATAAAGAGTATGAGAGATGTAAGAATTGTATGATAAAATGTTTATTAATAGTATAGATCTTTAAATGGATCTGTGGTACATGGGGTAAATATGCAGCATATGTGATACATACAAAAAAATAGCAATACAAAATGCAAAGAATAATTCACAATCATAGAACTCCAATACACATGGAACACATATGCGGGGAGTACCCGACGCGTTTCGAGATATGCTCTTCCTCAGGGGTATCAGATTGGAATCTAAATTAAAAAAACAGTTATAAACCAATTGTAAGGATGTTGTAATCAATATATATATATATATATATATATATATATATATATATATATATATATATATATATATATATATAAACATAGATGTATAAACATAGATGTATAAAGAAAGGTGATGGTTAAGAAACGAGTATGCAGTATATGTAGAAAAACACGGTAATCACTGACCATGTAGTATTGCTTGGAGGGCATGTGTCTAATGCTGCATCCATAAAAAAGAAGAGAAGGGGGTCTGGGGGGGGACGTAACACCACTGGACATAGAGGTATGTCCTGCTCCCAGTCCACAACCCGCAAGGCTTGTGTGCCCACCCAAGGCGCGGCCACCAGGGAGAAAATCCCCAACAGAGGGCGTCAAAGGCCACCAGTGAATGGGATGATCCTGGGAGGGCTCCAGTCTGTAGGGAGCAAGAGGTGGAAGAGGGGGTAGGGTGATGAAGAGGCAAGGGGGGTATAAATGCATATATATAGTACATAGATATAGATGGGACCCCAGGGGTATAGCGACCCAAAAAAGGGGTCGCTATATTATTGCAGGTATTATTGCAGGTTTCTTAACACCTCCAAACACATCACCCTGCCCAATGGCGAACTCTACAAACCCAGACACTACGCCAATTGCAAAACATGTGGGGTAGTTTATCTGCTTACATGGGAATGCACATGTTTTTACATAGGGAAAACCATCCAGGAGTTTTGGCGCAGGGCTTACAGACACATCACAGCCATGCAAACCTGCAACCCCAACCTACCTTTGCGTCGCCACGTTACTAACATACATGAGGGCATTTGCCCTAAATTTTGGTTCATCATCCTCGATCGTGTACACACTGGTATGCGTGGAGGAGATATCAATAAAACACGTTTGCAATTAGAACAGAGGCGGATCTTCAGACTCAGAGTCACCCAACCCCCAGGGTTAAATACGTGCATATCCTTCAGACCCTTCCTGGAGGGTTTCTCGTCGGGGGGCTCTGAATGGGAACCAGATGAGATCCCCCCTAACCTGAACGTACATCCCTTATATACAATGATATATTCTCCTCTCCCTCCTCCCTCCCTCCCCCTCCCCCATTCACCACAATTACACTCATTCATATTTTATTATCCTTTTTGTACATAGTTTGTATATTGTATATTATGTATATAGCAAATATCTTTGCCCCTCACATTTATGTCCAAAAGATCCCCGGGATGTACCTTGTATTTTATGTATTTATTGGGTTTCTATTCATTATCATTACCATCGTTTCCTCCCTACAATCTCCTTTTACAAATCCTCTTTCTCTTTTCCGGCTAAATCTTCACTCTGCTGTTTCTCTCCCTGTGTGCATTTCTGTTTACAGTTCCTGACATTCAACCCACTGTTGGGTCTGTCCTGCCCCTTCCTCCTCACGCTGCGGGGCCGTCCCACTCCGGTGCGTGTCGCCGGGTTTTTTTTTTTTTCCCCACTCGGCGCGGGGGGGCCATCTGACGCAACTACGTTGCTGCGGGTGGCGTTCCTGTAACCAGGAGACGCTGGATCGGTACTCGGTCTGGCTTCTCCTGACTCCCACGCCGCGGGCCTTCGGCACGGGTCTCGGCCCCACCCCGTGCGGCGTACGTCATCGCGCCGGGGGATACACGTCACCGCACCCGGAGGCCCACATGCACTCCGGTGGCGGTGTCCAATAGGGCCGGTGCGCGCGCCCCAGGCTCGGGGGCGTCTACCTCCCCACCCATTGGCCGCGCCTGCGACCAATCACGGGCGCGACCTCATTATAACAGGCTATGATTCATGCACAATCCCACGGTGTCCTCCATCCACAGAACGCTGATCTCTATCACACCCATCCTGTATCTGGGACCACATCAGGTAAGACAGCCACATTTTGGGCTTATGCCACTCCAGGGATATACCTAGCTTACTGTCCCTATCTTACCTCCTCCCTAATTATTTTTACAGACTGGACTCTGCAAGTCTCCCCTGGCCTGGCACCTTTGTCCTACGTCCTATCTCTTCAGTGCCCTGAAACATCCTCTGGCTGGCACCACATTACCCCCCTGCCTGTAGTACCAGTATCTATGTACTATATATATGCATTTATACCCCCCTTGCCTCTTCATCACCCTACCCCCTCTTCCACCTCTTGCTCCCTACAGACTGGAGCCCTCCCAGGATCATCCCATTCACTGGTGACCTTTTTTGACGCCCTCTGTTGGGGATTTTCTCCCTGGTGGCCGCACCTTGGGTGGGCACACAAGCCTTGCGGGTTGTGGACCGTGAGCAGGACATACCTCTACATCCAGTGGTGTTACATCCCCCCCAGACCCCCTTCTCTTCTTTTTTATGGATGCAGCATTAGACACATGCCCTCCAAGCAATACTACATGGTCAGTAATTACCGTGTTTTTCTACATATACTGCATACTCGTTTCTTAACCATCACCTTTCTTTATACATCTATGTTTATATATATATATATATATATATATATATATATATATATATATATTGATTACAACATCCTTACAAATGGTTTATAACTGTTTTTTTAATTTAGATTCCAATCTGATACCCCTGAGGAAGAGTATATGTCGAAACGCGTCGGGTACTCCCCGCATATGTGTTCCATGTGTATTGGAGTTCTATGATTGTGAATTATTCTTTGCTATTTTTTTGTATGTATCACGTATGCTGCATATTTACCCCATGTACCACAGATCCATTTAAAGATCTATACTATTAATAAACACTTTATCATACAATTCTTACATCTCCCATACTCTTTATGACCCATGAGTAGGTGTTCCCTTGAAAGTCTAAGTATTTGTAAAAAAAAATTGTAATTTATTAGGGGTCATAACAAACTAAAGAGGAAGGCAATGCTGGATAAACTGTTGAAATTGGCCAAGCCTCTGTACCCCAGGGCAGACATCAATTATTTGACAGGCAAAATCGGTAGCCTGAGGAGTCTATTTAATAGGGAGCACAATACGGTCCAGGACTCCGAGAGATCGGGAGCAGCAGCAGATGACATATATGTCCCCAGGCTGTGGTCTTACAACAGCCTGCGTTTTTTGCCAGACCAGACCGAACCCAGGACATCACTCTCTTGACTTCCTTTCACGCTTCCTTCCAGGCTGTGGCTGTGGTGTTGGAGTTGTGGCAGGGGGTGGAGGAGGAGTATGGTCCAACTCGCATACATGACTTTTGTTGGTGAGTTGGCTCCTGACCCCCTTATATAGGGCCTGAAATATGACCTCCTCACAGATGAGGCGTTGGCCCTCCTCCATTTCTTGCACCTTACTGGCCGACATACACGTAAAGGCCTCCTGGACATTAGGGGTGTTTGTGAGGACCGCAGTAGCCTGCCGAATCAAACCAAGCACTGGCTCCTCCAAGTTCCTCCCCCTTCCTGGGCCTTTTTGTTTCATGGCCGAGGGGAGGACTATGATGGGAAGTATGGACCGTACAGCAACCCAAATATGAGAAAGGCCAAGATCATGACTAAAGTTGTGAGAAGTCTGCAGAAGAATTTTGGGGTACGACGATCCAAGGAGCAATTGAGGAAACACTGGTCAGACCTCAAATTGAGGGAGCAGGATCAGTGCAGAAGGATCAAGAGTGCTGCAAAAAAGTAAGTATTTTGTCATGTGTTCCAATTATTTTACTTGCATGCTGCTCCGTGTGCTTTTCTTTACTGTTGTACATTTTAAAATGGCGCGGGGACAGTAATCGTCCGGAGTAAACCTCGTTCATTAGATCGTTGTAGTAAACATCGTTCGTCCATAGTAAACATTGTTCGTTCGACTCCTAATATGATGTTTTTGGCAGATGCAGCTTAACTACATTATTTCATGCCTATTTGTATGAAAAGAGGTTTAGTACATTGTTGTCTAGATGTGTTTGTAACTAGAATGAAATGCAAACTTGATTCAGTGTAAGGAGAGGACACTCAGCAGCTGTTTACACATCTGGATGCAGGAGCGCTAGTGTGGGACACCAGAACACCCTTTTTAGGGTGTCCCACACAGGTGCTCCAGTGGATACTAGGGGTCTCTCCATGTGTGATACTTTAATAACAAAAAAGGTAAGTATTCCAGCTTTAGAAAGGGAAAAAAAAATGTCTTCAGCTTGGAACTCTGCCAAATCAGACAATTGTACGACACTTCCAAGCAATGTTCCATATTCTTATTTCTTGCCTCAAATATCTGTGTGTTAAGTATACCTTATTTTTAATTCACATAGGGGAGAAAAGACTCAGGACATCTGAGGACACCAAGAACACCACACCTCCTAAAGAAGGGGAAATCCCCACACACCATGAAGAAGATGTGGAGGGAGAGATTCACCAAACTTCTACTAACACAAGATTAGCAGAAGGAGCCCCAAGGGTGGCGCACTTGGTATTGAACTTCCTTCTTCTAGTGCCGTCGTACGTGTTGTACGTCAATGCGTTCTTGGCGATCGGAATTTCCGACAACATTTGTGTGACCGTGTGTATGCAAGAAAAGTTTGAGCCAACATCCGTCAAAAAAAATTCCACGGTTTTGTTGTCAGAATCTCAGACCGTGTGTACTTACTGCAGTTTCGGAGGCCAATGCCCAGATTGCACAAACCCCTCCCATATGACCCCATTTTGGGAAGTAGACACCCCAAGCTATTTGCTGAGAGGCATGTTGAGTATTTTGCAGATCTCGCTTTTCGTCACAAAGTTTTGAAAATTAAAAAGGGAAAAAAAATTTCCTTTCATTTCTTCATTTTGAAAAACAAATGAGCATTTTTTTCACACAGTATTTGCGCAGCGATTTTTCAAAAGCAATTTTTTGGGGAATAAAAACACTTTTTTGAATTTTAATGCATTAAAATACACTATATTGCCCAAATTTTTGGTAAAGTTTAAAAGATGATCTTATGGCGAGTACAAAGATACCAAACATGACATGCTTTAAAATTGCACACAACCGTGCAGTGGCGACAAACTACATACATTTTTAAAAGCCTTTACAGGTTACCACTTTAGTTTAGTTTTACTGCCCTCGATCTGACGTTTGCCGTGATACCTCACCTGCAAGGTGCAATTGCTTTTTACATATGACAAGAGACCGACACTTGCGTTTACCTTTGCACGCGAGCATGGGGGGGTCAGGGGTGCTTTTTTTTTATTTATTTTGCTCTTTTATTTTATGTTTACACTGTTCCTTTCATTTTTTATTTTTTTTAAATAATTTTTATTGTTATCACAGGGAATGTAAATATCCCCTA
The DNA here is from genome assembly GCF_042186555.1 of Aquarana catesbeiana. Classification (NCBI taxonomy): domain Eukaryota; kingdom Metazoa; phylum Chordata; class Amphibia; order Anura; family Ranidae; genus Aquarana; species Aquarana catesbeiana. The sequence continues at coordinate 228,351,228 of NC_133329.1, forward strand.
TGATGGCAAAAGATAGTGACAGGTACTCTTTTTTTAAAAAAAAAATTGGGGTCTATTAAACTTTAGATCTCTCCTCTACCCTCAAAGCATCTGACCACACCACGATCGGTGTGATAAGATGCTTTCCCAATTTTCCAATGGCACTGTTTATATCCGGCGAAACCAAAGTTATGTGTAGCTTCCGGTTTCTTAGGCCATAGAGATGATTGGAGCCATTCTGGTCTTCGACCAGCTCTATGGTCAGCTGGCGGAACCACCGGTTGCATTCTTGGGTTCCCCGGTGGAACAGGAGAAGCAGGGAAATGATGGGCATACATGCACCATTTTTTTTTTTTTAACTGTGGTGGTGAAATTACCTCCTACAGCACTGGAGCCGCTGATTTACGTATCATGAGAGCAAACGCTGTTGCTATCAAGATAAGTAAATCAGTGCTGCAGCTAAATGGGGTACCTGAAAAGCAAACAATGGTAACAATAAAACATTAACTCAAAAAAACAACAATCTGTGCCAAAAAAAGAGAGTAAAAAATATTTGAATTGGAAAGTTGGGCCACAGCACCGTCTGGAAACAGAAGGGCTGTGATGATTCTGAAATTTAAGGAAGGATCCAGTTCATCCTGATGCTCTGTATAGCACATAAGCGTTCAGTAGAGCCAATTGAAATAAGTATATAGACACTTTTTTGTACCAGCGTCTGGCCTTATGGGCAACTAGGTACGGCGCCAACAACTGGTCATTGAGGCTTAACGTGACTATCTCTTCCCTCGTAAACCATAAAACTATATGTATAGCCTGTGGCCCTGTCACAGAGTTTATACATCTTGACCCCATATCTGGCACGCTTGCTGGGAAGATACTGTTGGAAAAAAAATGCGGGCAGGAAACAGAATCAGGGACTCATCAATGCAGACAACTTGATCGGGAGTAAACAAGGCTGCAAACTGTTGGTTGAAGTGGTTTACGAGGGGGGACGAATTTTGTAAAGCCGATCGTATCCAGGGTCACCTCGAGGATGACAGAGTTCATTGTCATTGAAGTGCATGACCCGCAAGATCTGCTCGTATCGTGCCCTGGCCATGGAGGCAGAGAATACAGGCATATGGTGAATTGGGTCAGTGGACCAATATGACCACAACTCACTCTTTTTAGTTATGCCCATGAAGAGGGATAGGCCCAGAAAGGTCTTAAATTCAGAAACCATAATAGGTTTCCATTCTCTAGCAAGGGTCAAATGGGGATTAGCGGCGATGTATTGACCAGCATACAAATTGCTTTGGTCCACAATAGATCTATAGAGATCTTCCATGAAAAACAGCGAATAAAAATCAAGTGACGTAAAATCAACTGTTACCACCTGAATTCTGGGTTGGCCAGTGAATGGGGGAAGTACGGGTACTGCAGAAGTGGTGGGCTCCCAATTAGGATTGGCAAATGCAGCAGGAAGGGCACTATGGGCTTGACAGGCCTGTGTTTGTCTTCTTCTTGGTGGCTGCGGGACACTAGTTGTGCTAGCCACCTCACCAGCTTGAACTGTACTTATGGGACTCATCACATAACCACGTGATACTGCAGTGCTGGATGTACGACCAGGGTGTACTAAGCCGCTGGTGCTTGCCAGTTCACCAGAAGGATGAGCAGCACTCTGCTCCATACGAGAGCCCTGCGATTCCTGCACCTCAACAACAGCAGAAAAATGGGGCCGGGTACGCCTGACCTTGGCAGGGACCACAACTCCGTTGTCAGAGCTATCTGTCAGGGTGCCACTGCTGTCTACAGGATCATATTCTGAGCCTGAATCTGACCGATGAGTGACTTCCTCTTCACTATCTGTCATGCTCAGAAACGTGTAGGCCTCTTTACTAGTGTGCCTTCGATTTTCCATTTTGGTCTCTAAATTTACTGATACACTAGTGAGACTCACAGGAAAAAGTGCTCCTGATTGTCAGCGACTGATTCAAATGCTACCAAAAAAATGTTAGCGTTCGCAGGGATCAGGCCTGACTCTGCGAATGCTGCAGTTATGTGTGTTGTGTTTTTTGTAAGTGACAGTGATCGATTGAAACTGCACTTGGGTGGGCTGGGCTTGGCAGAGGGGCTAAACGCAGGTGCTAGCAGGTATCTGGGCTGATTCCGCTAACGCTGCATTTTTGGGAACCCTAAACTATTGGGGATGCTAATATAATTTTGATCTGATCATAATTAAAATCCCCCCATTATAACGGCACTTCCCATTCTTGCCGCTAACCCAGATTGTGATAGGAGGTCTGCCTTCTCCTCCTCCCTCTGGTTAGGGGGCCTATAGCATACACCCAGTATTACTTTCCCCTTAGTTTTCTCCCCTTGTAGCTCTACTCATAGGGCTTCCACCTCCTCCCTTGCTCCCTTAGTGATGTCATCTCTAACATTCACTTGTACATCATTTTTGATATACAGGCATACCCCTCCCCCCCTTTTACCCTCTTTATCCCTGCGATATAGGGAATACCCTTGAATGGTTGTCAGCCAATTATGAGAGCTGTCAAACCAAGTATCTGTAATTCCTACAAATATAAATCCTCCTTGTACAACAGTAGCTCTAGTTCTCCCATCTTGTCCACCAGACTCCTGGCATTGGTGAACAAGCCACATAGTTTAGACTGGTCGCATACTATCACCTTATTGGATGCTCAGGGGTTGCAAATAAGACTTGTTATTATACTAACCTCGGGTTTAGGTGCTTCAGCTAACATACCACTAATGCCCCCAATACTACCCTCTGGAATATGTTCCACGCTGGCTATCTCTAACTCTGGACCTTCCCCCGTCACCTAGTTTAAAAGCCCCTATAACTTTTCAGCCATCTTCACAATTTTCACATTGTACTAACAATCCAAAAGAAAAGCTACACTGCAATTTTTGTCTTAACAGACAAAACCTTAGTCAGTCAACAAGCTTCCTGCCCCCAGGACCACCACTTTGACGTGTTTCATCCAATGGGCTTAATCACAGAGGCCATGTGTGAAGGTGTGACAAAGTACTCACCATCAAGGCTGGAGGCTCTTTCCCACACCATATCTATCTGAGTCTCTGAATTCTGGGACCCATATCGGTACTTAAAATTCCTGGGAAGACTGCAAATAATCCTTCTGCCTTTTCAATGGATCATCCTGGAATCCCTCACTCTGCATGGATGAGAGTCCCTGAGTACTCCATACTGTATTATTTGTTATCCCTCATAAAGAGACTACAACCCAACCAATGGAGACACATACTGTATCTCCCATCCAGAACCCAACCCTGGCGTCCGGTACACCGTGTATACACCATAGTCCTTGTGCTCACAAAATACTCCTTAATTACAATTAAGAGTCTTACAGACATATATAAACCCTAGCACAAAGGATTTTTTTTTCAAATTGAAGTGAAAATTGTGCAATTTTTGTAATTTGCACACACTCATATACAGCAAAATATCATTAATAAAGTCGACTGAATAAAATGATATCACGTTAGTGTGGCTTTTATATAATGTAGAACAGGGATATGCAATTAGCGGACCTCCATCTGTTACAAAACTACAAGTCCCATCATGCCTCTAGCTCTGGATGTCATGCTTGTGGCTGTCAGAGTCTTGCTCTGCCTAATGGGACTTGTAGTTCTGCAACAGCTGGAGGTCCGCTAATTGCATATCCCTGATGTAGAATAACAGTAAAGCTCAGAGAATGTATGCATATTTTTAGGACAGCTTTATTGCAAAGCATGCAGTAGAAAAAAAGGGTTTTGGTAAATTTAGTTGGGTTAATGAGGGCCCACACTAGCATGACAACAACTTTTTCATAGGCTTGTGATAGCTAAAAAAAATGAATAACATTTAATTTACTTCCATAGGCATTTGATGTAATTCTTGAGACCTAGGGATTAATTTGCATTTTTATACTTTTTTTTCATGGAGAGTCTCGATATGGTCTGTGGAGACTTGATCCAAATCCGCCCCCCCCCCCATGCAGTAGCAAATCAGTTCTGATAGTGATCTATTGCTGAATTTATTTAGTTAGCAACAGATCACTATAGCAGTGATCCAATGATGTAAAAAAGGCTGGAGAGAGTTTGTCTTTAACAGCAGGGGAGAATTAAAAAAAAAAGATTTTTGAGGAGCCCAGGCAACTCTACCCGTTTGATAAAGTCCATCTGGAAACTTGTCTGAATCAAATATCAGCATATGCAGAAAGGTTAACAACTTACTGCTTTCATTTACAGTGATTGAGAAAAGAATCCTTAATATTTTATTTAAAAAATGTAATTTATTGCCAAAAATGTAATCTTTTTTAAAATTAAAATGCCCATGTTACATTGGTGATCAGTGTAAATGCCCCAATAACATTGATGGGAAGTGTAAATGCCCCTATTACTTTGATAATCACTGTAAATACATCCATTACATTGTTGATCAGAGTAAGGACACCCCATTACATTGGTGATCAGTATGGATGGGCTGAATGGACTCCTGTTCGGTTCGTACCAGAACTTTCAAACACCGCGAAAGTTTGAACCCGAAGAACAGACCCCATTAAAGTCAATGGGACCCAAACGTTAAAAATCAAAAGTGCCTATTTTGAAGGCTTATATGCAAGTAATTGGGCATACAATGGTTATAGGAGTCCAGGTTCTGCCCTGGGGGACATGTATCAATAATTTTTTTTTTTTTTTTTTTTTTTTTTTTAAATTTGATTTTTTAAAGTTAAAGCATAAAATTGAAAAATTCCTTCCAATATAGTGCTTGGGGGTCCCCTTAGTCTACCTGTAAAGTGGCAGATCTGTACCATGTCTAGAATCTCCTGCAGCAATAATTGCATTTATAAGCCCCAAAAAATGACATTTTCCCTGCAAGCTGCCTTTATTTTGCTCAGCAACAGCTGGGGAGCCAGTGTGTATGATGAGGCCACAATGTAGTGCACTGGGAACAAGATTAGAGATTTTTTTGGATACATTCTGGTGTCATTTTGACTTTGTATAGAAGTAACGGGTGCTTAAAAATTGTCCTTTGGGTGTCGTTGGCGCCTTCCCACCATAACCCTATCTTGATGAAAGCAAGAATTGGCCTTGCTGTAAAAAATTGCAATGATATGCACCTGTCAAACAGGTGCAGAAAAATTGGTGTTTAGGTGTCGGTGGCACCTTCCCACCATAACCCTATAAAGGTACTCTTGATGAGAGCAAGAATTGACCTTGCTGGAAAAAATTGCAATAATATGCACCTGACAAACAGGTGCAGAAAAATTGGTCTTTGGTTGTTGGTGGCGCCTTCCCACCATAACCCTATAGAGGTACTCTTGATAAAAGCAAGAATTGGCCTTGCTGTAAAAAATTGCAATGATATGCACCTGTCAAACAGGTGCAGAAAAATTGGTCTTTGGGTGTCGGTGGCGCCTTCCCACCGTAACCCTACAGAGGTACTCTTGATGAAAGCAAGAATTGCCCTTGCTGTAAAAAATTGCAATGATACGCACCTGTCAAGCAGGTGCAGAAAAATTACTCTTTGGGTGTCGGGGGCGCCTTCCCACTGTAACCCTATAGAGGTGCTCTTGACGAAGGCAAAAAAATCGCATTGATATGCACCTGTCAAACAGGTGCTGAAAAATTGGTCTTTGGGTGTTAATTGTGTCCATGAAACCTATACCAAAACATTCTTCCAGATGAAATGATTGAACACCCTCAAAGCTAGGCAGCCTCGAAGTCCTGCAGAGATTCCACATCCCAAAAATACTTAATCAGTGATAGTAATATAAAAAGGTAATGTGGCGCTTACTAAAAGAGCAAATAATTATGACGTAACAATAAATAATAATAATAATTCTTTAGAAGTTCCAAAGGGATAAATCCAAATGAATGGGGCGCCCTTAAATTAATCTCTCATCAGAATTGTATAGCTAAAGATTGACAAACCAATGCTATAACAATAAATGAATAACCGCCTTTCAAGCAATAATTAATGTCCACAAAAATTAATAATAAAGAAAGCTAGCCACTCCCAGTTTGCACATTTTCAGCACAATTTATTTATTGTTGCACTTTTTTGCTACATTTGCACAGATTGTGGATTTGCACTATTGCAGTTTTTGCACAATTAACTTTGCACAGATTGCTTAATAATAAAGGCCTTGAACTACTTGAGCTTTTAATTAAAAGGAAGCAACGGAAAATCAGAGCATTAGATCGGAATATTGCCGAATTAAAAGCAAATTTAGAAACCTCTAAGGAACTTCCTGAATTCACTGCTTTGTCAAGACAATTACAGAGAGACATGGAACAAAAGGACAAAGAAACAGCAACTAGGAAGAAAAGAAAGTATCAAAGGGATATGAAAGATTACGTGGATGACCTGGTTTTTAAATGGCAAAAAAAATTAGAGGAATCTACGATAGAATCCAATAATAGTTCCCCAGAGAAAGAGGTAAAAATGAAAGATATCGCAGAAAAGAAAAAATCAATAGAAAGGAAAAAGAAAAGAAGATTCAGTCTAATAATAACTCAGAGGGGAATCAGACCAATTATAATACTACAAATCAGAGACAAAGATGTAATGGGAATAACAATTGGAAAAAACCCTTTTGGAAAAATAATTGGTATAATAATAATTCCTATAATTCACCAAGTCCCTTCCAACAGCCATTTCATAGAAGAAACTCACCAACACCACCATGGAGAAATTATGCGACTTAAGATGAAAATTATAGATATGAAAATGGCAATAGAGACAATAGGGCCTATCATTATGATGTAAGACGGGAACAAGCACTTTATGATAATCAATGCAATATTCCAACATATAACCCCTATGAACATCTGAGAAGAAATGATGAGGGAGGAAGAACTCCAAGAGATGATTATGAAAGAGGGAGAACACCTAAACATCAGTATGAAAGACGAGACAGAACTCCAGTGCGTTTTTTAGAAACGAGACGTCGGGATTCTCCCAGGTGTCATCAGCTGGAGAATGGACCCCGGAGATCAGTAAGGTGGAGCCCAGATCACAGATTGGGGAAAGAAATGAGAAGGGAAGAAAGAAACCAAGATCCACAGAAAGACAAAGACAGGGAAGAGAGATCAAGGAGATCACCGAGAAGAATTTCGGACAATCCATCTGGAAGAAACGCAAACCAAGGCACAGATGTAGAGCAGGAGCAAAGAAACAGAAGAAGAGAGGGATAGGAGAAGGAATAATAAATATTAGTGGAATGGAACTTACAAAAGATGAAATCAAAGTATTAGATAAGGGTCTTACGTTTGCACCAAAAAGGAATTTGAATAAATTTAACGCCTATGTGGATATCAACAAATTTGACAGGAGTCTACACATCAAGAAATATATGTTAAATAAACCAGGAGCGAATATAATAAGAAACAATATTGTGGAGAATGAGATCAAGTTTAGCGATTTAAAGAATAGATCTTTGTTCAATCCTCCTATTGGAACAGGGGGACATATCGAAGTGTTTTGAAGAATGGTCTTAAAAGATCTTCAAGATTTGAAGGTGAAGAAGATACATGATCCAGGTGACATAAGGAATGGCATAAAAAACTTGAAGAGAGGAAAGATGTTGTAGTAAGGCAAGCTGACAAAGGAGGAGCCATAGTGATTCAATCAAAGAAAGATTACCAAGAAGAATTGGATCGACAATTAAGGGATAGAGACACTTATCAGAAATTACCCAGCAATCCAATAGTAGGATATAAAGATGATCTAGCTAACTTAATAGAAAAGGGTATGGCTAAAGGCTTACTAAATAAGAAATAAGGGAAATACCTTCATCTGCTTGGATGCTGGATTCCTGTAATATACACTCTCCCTAAGATCCATAAAAATAAGGAAAAACCACGGGAAGACCGATAGTGAATGGAATAAACTCGGTTGGAGCTAGAATAGGAGAGTATATAGACTGGTTCTTGCAGCCAATAGTGAGGAAAACAAAGTCATACCTAAGAGATACAAAACATTTGATACAACTACTGGATACTATTAAACTTGATGACAGACCAGTGTACCTTGCAACAGCAGATGTGGCGTCACTATATACAATTATTAATCATGGAGAAGCAATACAAGCGACGAAATGGACCCTGAAAGAATTTAGTGGATTGAAGGCTGTACAGAGGAAATTCCTCGTGAATTGCTTAAGATACAGCATAGACCACAATTACTTTTGGTATGAGAATAATTATTATAAACAGATCTGTGGAATAGCAATGGGCGCTAAATATGCGCCCAGTGTAGCTAATCTCTACATGGCGGAATGGGAGGAGGATGCTCTAGACAACTGGAAACCACAGAAATTGCTCCTATTCAAGAGATTTATTGGTGACATCATTGTAATCTGGGCTGGTGATAAAATTTGATGGACTTTGGTTTTGACTTGAATACAAATAATAAGAATAATAAATTGACATGGGAGATAAGCGATGAGAAAATTAATTTTCTAGATCTGGAAATCTCAAAAGAAGAAGAAAGATTGATAACACAAACACATTTTAAGCAGGTTGATAGGAACAGTTACTTCTCATTGGATAGCTGTCAATAGAACATCTCTAAAGGCCAAATGATTAGGCTAAGAAGGAATTGCACCAAGCAGGAAGTGTTTATGAAGCAAGCAGAATTCATTGGTGAGAGATTTATCCAAAAGGGGTACCAACGCAATTTCATTAAAGAAAAAATAAAAGATGTAACTGCTCTTGATAGGAAAAAACTTATTGAAGATTCAACCAGAAACAAAGAATGTATGAGTGGTGTACCCTTTTGATAGATTACAATATCCAACATAAACAAATAGAAAAGATATGTAAAAAATACTGGAATTTTGTGAAAGCTGATCAACATCTAGGGGCAATATTACCAGAAAAACCAAAATTCACATATCAGAGAGCGCCCACTCATGGGGGATCTCATAGCAAAGAATGTATTGGATCCCCCTGCTCAAAAAAAGTTCTCCTTCTTTGAAGGTAAGGGGTTTTATCCATGTAAAACATGCTATACCTGTAGGCATACGGAAGAAAGCAAAAAGAAAAAATTAAGTTTAAATCAACTGTCACTGGCAGAGAATATTAGATTAAAGATTTTATATCATGTAGAACAGAAGGGGTGATTTACCTACTAGAATGTCCTTGTCGGATCCAGTACGTTGGAAGAACTAAAAGGGAACTTTGGAAGAGACTGAGAGAACATACACAAAATAAAAAGAACGGTTTTCCAAAACATAGTCTGTCTAAACATTATGACCAGTTTCACAATAGAGACCCCTCCTTGTTATTGGTATGGGGGATAGAAAAATATAAACCCCATTGGAGGGGGGATAATAAAGTTAAACTGAGTCAATCAGAATCCCGTTGGATATACGAGCTCCCTACATTAGTACCATTGGGGCACAATGTGGAATTCAACTTGAATTGTTTTATTTCTAATTATTGATCTTGGATTCACCCTGCCTTATTCTTAATAATTTTTTATTATTTGTTTTTATTCATCTCCCACTCAACTTGAATAGTTCCATTCCATTAACTCTCTTTATTGCTAAAATATTTTTACCTTTTTTTTAATGTAAACACTCCAGTGAATTTATGGCATTTTTTAATTGTATTTTGACATATTTTTTATTTATTTGCCCAGTAAATGGAGTTTCTTAACTTGCGCTTTTTAAGACTGCAATTTCTTGAGACATCCACTAGATGTCATGTTTGTACCGTCAGCAGCTTTCGCTTTATGCACTAGATGTCAGCTTAGCTGTTTTAGCTCATAAGAGCTATTATGGATTTGTCCACCAGTTGGTGCTGTGTAATTAACTATTGCAGTCGGATTTTAGTATTGTTTTTAAAATTTTTCTTTTTTCTTTTCTGTTTTTTCTTATTTCTCATGATTATTATATGGATGTTATTGCAAGAATGTATTAAAGACAGAATTATTTATATAGTGAGGGTTACTATGATAACCGCTCTGCTATAATAGTCACCTCTGTGCACCCTCTGTATACCCTTTGAAAAAGTCACGTGATCAGTGACTCAACGCGTCAGAGAAGAGAGTCGGGTGACGTTTGTTTCCGGTCGCGGCCGAGATCGGGAACAATATACGATACATGCTGTCTTTCATCTTATTAACTGTAAGTGTATTACCTTTTATTAAAATTGTTGATTTAATTACTACACCATGGAGTCCTCCCTTTCCTTTTCATAATACTGAATGGTACTTAAGGGGATTTGGCTGAGAGTCTGTAATGCTCTGGAGATAGATCTGGCACAGTATAAAAAGAGATCCAGAGGAGCGGTGTCACCAAGGGAGCCCAGGAACGGATCAGCCAGCGTGTATCAATCAGTAAGGCTCATTGTTCTCTTATATGAGGTGAGAGGCTGGGGGAAATATTACCACGCACATTGAAGATTGGCTGGACGGTGTCACTCATTTTATTTGATGAACTGTATCTCACATTTCAAGTGATTGTCACAATTCGATTGCACTGTGCATGGGACTTTTTTCACAATTTTTTATATTTATTCACAAATGTTTTTATTTGATGATTAATTTAACTTTTGGGCACTCCATTGGAATATCTTGGACATTATATTGTTAGGTTCTGCTTATCTGTTTGCACATCTTCGGCACAATTTATTATTGCACTTTTTTGCTACATTTGCACATATTGTGGATTTGCACTATTGTAGTTTTTGCACAATTAACTTTGCACAGATTGCTTATTTGCACTTGGATTTTTCTATATTGCTATTTTGCACAGATTGTCTTTTGCACTTGGATTTTTTCAGGATTTTTTCCAGATTTTTTTTTTTTTTAAATTATTTATTTTTAGTTGTATTTTTGCATTAGTTATATGTTGTTGATGCTGTGATTCTTTACTCAATTATTCTTCTACTGCTATGGCCTAGACATAACATTGAATTGGTATTTGTCTGGGAGTGACTAACTTTCTTTATTATTAATTTTTGTGGACATTAATTATTGCTTGGAAGGCGGTTATTCATTCATTGTTATAGCATTGTTTTGTTAATCTTTGGCTATACAATTCTGATGAGAGATTAATTTAAAGCGGGATTCCGTCCCTGAAAAAAAAATTTAAAAGTCAGCAGCTACAAACACTATAGCTGCTGACTTTAAATAAGTACTTACCTGTCCTGGGTGCCCGCGATGTCGGCCGCCCGAGGCCGACCCGTCCCGTCCCGCCCCTCGGCTCTCGGGTCCTGGCACCGCCATCCTAAGTAAGGGAAACAGGCAGTGGAGCCTTGCGGCTTCACTGCCAGTTTCCTACTGCGTACACGTGGGCGGCGTGGCGCTGTGTGGATGGCCAAGTGCTGTTCTGGGAACACACACAGTTCCCAGAAGGCAACGGGGCCGCTGACCGAGGAGCAGAACACGCCGCGGAATAGGAAGAGGCAGATTAGGAAGACTGCCTAGCAACAAGGGTTTAGGTAAGTTTAAATTTTTTTTTTTTTTCAAATGTTTTTTTTAATTTTTTTTAGGATTTTTCATGCATTTTTTTTTTTTTTTTTAGGGTGGCCCTCCACTTTAAGGACGCACCATTCATTTGAATTTATCCCTTTGGAACTTCCAAAGAATTATTATTATTATTATTGATTATTATTGATTGTTATGTCATAATTATTTGCTCTTTTAGTAAGCGCCACATTACCTTTTTATATTACTTTTTTTATTTAGTGTGAGAACACCCTTATGTTGGCAGCTACTTGGTTAGGTTTTATTTTGTCCCTGTGGTTTACGCATTCGTTCCCCACTTCTCTATACTTAATCAGTGATATCGGCATCAGGGGCTTCATAGTTGGTAATCCAGGACTGATTCATTTTTATAAAAGACAAACGGTCCACATAGTCTGTGGACAAATGCGTTCTATGATTAGTAACGAAACCTCCTGCAGCACTGAATGCCCATTCTGAAAGCACGCTGGATGCAGGCCAGCCCAACAACTCAATAGCATACTGGGCAAGTTCTGGCCAGTGGTCTATTCTCATGACCTGGTAAGTCAGTGGATCGTCAGCTGGAAAGCTCTCCATCTCTGTTTTGCCCCCCAGGTAATCGTCCACCATGTAATGCAGACTTAGGCGGACGCCTTCTCCAACGCTCCTCTCTTGACCAACAGAAGACTCAAAACTACGTTTTCCACTAAAATGTAACCTACTGGAGTCAGGAAAAACGTTCAATAAAATCCTCTTCAACGCATCCTCAAGAGATTTTATCTTCTGCCCTCTCTGTGAGGAAGGGATGAGTTCTGAGACCTTCCCCTTATAACAATGGTCAAGGAGGGTTGCCAACCAGTAATCATCCTTCTCCTTGATGCCGCTTATTCTTGGGTCCTTTTGCAGGCTTTGAAGCATGAGGTTGCCCATGCAACTCAAATTCGCAGAGGCTTGAGAAGCAGACCCCTCGGGGTAACTCAGGTTGACAGCATCTGGAACATCCTCCTCCCAGCCACATACTACTCCCCAGGGACCTGGGGTTGGAAAGCCATCGCTTACAGATTGATGCATGTCTTCCTCTTCTTCCAAGCCTATGAAAGTGCCAGAATCCCCCTCCTCATCCTCCTCTCCTCCTGTGTGTTCTGTGACATAGGAATGATGGTGTCTGGATAAAGTGGGCCTTGAGAGGAAAGGAATTCCTCCTCATCCTCCTGCTGCTCTGCCTCCAGTGCCCTGTCCATAATGCCAAGCAGAGTCTGCTCCAGCAGGAACACAACAGGGATTGTGTCACTGATGCATGCATGGCACGGCTCACCATCTTTGTGGCTTCCTCAAATGGTGACAATACAGTGCATGCATCCTTAATGATCAGCCATTGGCGTGGGGAAAAAAAGCAGAGGTGGCCTGAGCCTGTCGTCGTGCCGTATTCGCACTGGTACTCGTTGACAGCCCTCTGCTGCATGTATAGCCACTGCCGCATTGACAAAGTCGAGTTCCACTTGGTGGGCATGTCACAAATCAGGCAGTTTATGGGTAGGTGGATTTCCCGCTGAATTTCAGCCAACCGAGCACTGGCTATGTATGACCGCCTCCTGGCCAGCTTTAGCACATCTTGCAACCCTTGGTACGTATGTAGGAAATGCTGCACCACCAAATTGAGGACATGTGCCAGGCATGGCACATGTGTCAACTTTCCCTGTCTAAGGGTGGACAGGAGGTTTGAGCCATTATCGCACCAATCCTGGCTCCAGCTGGCATGGTGTGAACCACCTCTGGGCCTATCCCTGCAGAGCTGCAAGAATCTCTGCTCCGGTGTGGTTCCTGTCCCCTAAACACACCAGCTGGAGCACTGCATGGCAAATTTTAGCCTGACTATGGGAATAGCCCTTTGAACGCTTAGGGGGAACCTGATGTTCATAGGACAATTCTGCAGAGGAGGGCATGGAGGTGGCGAAGGAGAAGGAGGGGGTAGAGCTCACAGGTCTGGCATCATCACCACCAGCTGTATGGAGATATGGGGGCACAACAAGCTGCAGCACCGAGTCCTGTCCTGCATCCTTTCGAGTTGCAAGCAGTGTCACCAGGTGTGCTGTAAATGAAATATATCGTCCCTGCCCATGCTTGCTGGACCACATGTTGGCAGTAAGGTGGATTTTAAGGCTGACTGCCTTGCCCAACGATGCCAGAACATTCCCTTCCATGTAATGGTAGAGAGATGGAACGGCCTTACGTGAAAAGTAGTAGCGACTGGGAACCTTCCAGTGTGATACAGCACATTGTGCAAATTCAAGGAAGGGGCAGAATCCACCAGGCTGAAAGCCAGAAATTGGAGAGCCAGCAGCTTTGATAAGCTTGCATTTAGACGCTGGGCATGTGGGTGGCAGGGACTGTATTTTTTTTTTCCACTGCAGCAGATGGGGCAGAGAAATTTGCCGGCTACAGTCCACAGCTGGTGGTGTGCTTCTGTCAGATGTGCTGCTAGGACCTGGGACACCCTGTGCTATACCATATCCCTGTCAGTGGAGGCTGCTGAGAGGTAATGACTCAGTATAGCAGGGGCAGACTGACGTGGGTAAGGAGGAGGAGGAGGGACAGATTTGTGCCCCTTTTGTGTGGCTTTTAGGTGCTCTTGCCAACTGGCTGAGTGGTTGGACGTTAAATGCCTTGTTAAGCATGTGGTACCCAAATGGCTGGTGTTTTTGCCACATTTCATGTGCCTGAGACACAGTTTGCAGATAGCAACAGTGCGATCTACTGCAGATGTGCTGAAAAAGGCCCAGACAGCTGAGCTTCGGGGGGTGGGCCGGGAGATAACAGCTGCAGAATGGGATGGAATAGGGTGGCTGCTGTCTACTCTTTCTTGATGTCGGCCTCCTTGGGATTGTGACCCCTCACCTTCAGTTTCCTCTTCTGCTCTATCTGGCACCCAAGTCGCATCATCATCATCATCATCAAACGTTGCAGCTGGGGGAACATGAATGGTAATTTGTCTAAAAGTGTTCTCCCCTCTCTCTAGGCTCATGTTCCTGTCATTCTCAACTTTAGAACCAACATATGAATCCAGTAATGGCTGGGCATCATCAAGGAGCAAGTGTCTGTGGTCAAATAACTCAGCTGACTTCTCCATGGCTGATGTTGGGGCTATGACAGAAACAGATGTAGACAAGGAGGCAGGTTTATCCACTCTGGCAACTGCAGGGGACTGCACACTTGTCTTGCGTGACGGAGGAGGAGGAAGGTTTTAGTAAGCCAGTCCACCACCTCCTCTGCATGTTGTGGCTGGATAGCATGGGCAAACTCACTAAACAGAGGAAATGATGCCCTGCCTGAGGACTGACCACCATGTCCACCTTTGCCTGTGGACACATTTGTTGCTGGCCCCCTTACAGTTCCAAGGGAACGTCTTCCTCTCCTTGTTGTCCTCCCAGACATTATTGGGAGGGAGGGGGCGGTGCTTATAAGCAAATGTAAAGAAGAAGTGGAAATCTGTACGTAGATGCACTTTAATCAATGTAAAGTGGTGTTTGGTGCACTTTAATTTGAGTACTCACATTACACAGACACACTCCACAGATACGCTATAATACACTGCAATATAATGCGTCAACAGTACAGTGACGCACAGAACTATCTGGCATTAAACTTGCAGTAACGCACGCAGAAGTAAATGGCGTAAACTTGCAGTAACACACACAGAAGTAAATGGCGTTAAACTTGCAGTAGTGCACAAAACTATATGGCGCTAAAGTGGCAGTAACACACACAGAACTATATGGCGTTAAACTGGCAGTAACACACACAAAACTATATGGCGTTAAACTGGCAGTAGCGCACACAGAACTATATGGCGTTAACCGGGGAGCAACGCACACAAAACTATATGGCGTTAAACTGGCAGTAACGCACACATAACTATATGGCGTTAAACTGCCAGTAACGCACACAGAACTATTCGGTGTTAAACTGGCAGTAACGTACACAAAACTATATGGCATTAAACTGGCAATAACGCACAGAGAAGTAAATGGTGTTAAACTGGCAGTAATGCACACAGAGGTAAAGGGCGTTAAACTGGCAGTAATGCAATCAAATAGATGGTGTTCAACCGTCACTACACTGGCGCTATCGGAACTGTCCCTACTCTAGCTATACACTAATGTCAAGATTACTGACATGGTCTCACTACACTACACTGAAACTATCTGAGCTGTCCCTACTCTATACTAATGTATGTATGAATGACACAGTCTCACTACACTACAGTGAAACTATCTGAGCTGTCCCTACTCTAGCTGCAAACTATACAAAGCTGAATGATGGTCCTCCTCACTACACTTACACTATCCCTAGACTGACACTAAACTAATATTCTACACTGACAATTGAAGCAAAATAGCACAGTATAGCACACTAAATAATTAATAGCACTGAACAGAGCCATGTTCTATCTCTCTCCACGCCAAAATTACACTGAAAATGACTGCCATTGAAAGAATACTTTTATACTGTGTGGCGGGAATGAGCCATGATTGGATAAAGTCATGATGACAGTGTCCAATCATGACATCTGACAGTGCTCTTTGCCCTGATTGGCTGAAGCTTTCACTGCTTCAGCCAATCAGGGCTTGCAATGCACTGTTCAGCACCGCAATGCATTGTGGTCAGTTCGAGGGGGGGTGAACAAACAGTCTAACGACCCCTTTGTTTGGAAGTGTGGGGAAAAGATTGCGCTACAACATAAATGAAACAATACAAAGTGCAAACAAAAGCTGCCAACACTCAAACAAAATTCAACGTGAATGATAAAACAAAAGTGTAGCACTAGTATGCACGCTAGGACGGAGTAGTGCATGTGCTTTAAATGTAGTACATATAAAAACCAAGTGTGATGTGTGAAAAACAAAAATAGCCGTGCTTGAATACAATGAGTGTAAGCATCAGACATAAAACAGCAGTCCACATAAATGTGAAGGGAAGAGCTCTTCCTGTAGGGGTGACACCAAACCAATGGGGATAGAGAATGAATTGTCTGTAGTCACTTTCAGCAATACTTCAAAGGTAAGTGAATAAATACGCTTTCCGACAGGGGTGGACACACATGTCATACGACAGTGGGTCAAATGGGCTTGGGATCCTTGAGGTCTGGATCAGGTGCTGTACATAAGAGGACAGGCAGGTCCGATACGGTGTCCTCAACTTCTGGTCCCTGGACTCCACAGGCACTCTGCAATCCAAGTGGATGTCGCCCAAAACAGTTCCTCATGGGCTCCAAACACCAAACATATGGAAAAAAGAGAAGGGGGACTCCGGATAGTGCAGGTCAAACCAGACGGTTTATTGAAATATGTCATGTATCAGCAATGACACAATAAAAGTGATCACAAAAATATAAAAGGAAAGGATAAAAGCAATGTGGGGTACAGTAAATGCTGGTCCGACGCGTTTTGACTCTAAAAGGTCTTCAACTGGGGCAAATCTCCTGGACCAGTTAACACGGCTCCCATGCATGTACGGAATCGATCACTGGCCTGGATACCCAGTTGAAGGGTATTAAAGAGGAATTAGCAGTAGTGGGAGGCAGGCTGAAAGAGACAGTGGAAAGAACCACAGTTTTGGAGGAAAGACTAAGCGCAGTTGAAGACTTATTACTCCCGCTCAGACAAGACATAGCTGGGATGAAGAAACAAATGGATAATCAGGCCGCCAAACTAGATGAATTGGAAAATAGGAACCATAGAAGTAATTTAAGAGTAATAGGTATGCCTGAATGGAGCGAAGGATCCGACCCTATAGAATTCCTGGAGGGGTGGTTAAAGGAGACATTTGGGGTTGCAGCTTTTTCCCCTTTTTTTGGCATTGAACGTGCCCATCGAGTCCCCTTTAAGCCCCGCCAGGGAATTGAGTATCCAAGACCTTTACGCATAAAAATGTTTAACTATAGAGGCAAAGTGACACTGCTCCGGAAGGCCAGAGAACTGGGAGAAATACATTATAGATGGACAAAAATTTCATTGTATCAGGACTTTTCCCCAGACCTTCAAAAACGGCGAGCGGCCTTTAAGCCGATCAAACGGACTTTACAGCAAAATAAGATGGAGTATGCACTGCTTTATCCTGCCTGCATGCGGGTATCTACAACGAACGGTATACTTTTTTTTTATTCCCCATTGAGCGTCGAGAGGTGGCTGGAGGATAATAGGAAAATCCCACGGAATACTGCGGGACAGGAGACTAAAGACTAAATTGGACTCCCCCCCCCCCCCTTTTTATTTTTTTTTTTCCCTCTTCCACAGAGTTCGATGTTTTTTCATACAAAGATAATTTTTTAAGCACTGGGGTAGAGGAGAGGGAGAGGAGGAGAGAGGGGAAGATAAAAATTTAAAACACTAATTGAAGCACCAAAAGGAGAGGGGGAAGAGAAAAGAGGAGAGAAAAGTACACATTAACTAGATTAAAATGGGGCTTGCCTGATACATTTATTTAAATAGTAGGCACAAGGACTAAAGCACATGAATAGCACTAAAAGGTTGTTAGGGGGGGAGGGGGGGTAGTGAAGGCCCCTGGGAGAAAGGGTGGAAAGAGATGTATGGTGGAAGGGAGGTTATAGGAAAGGTGTGTAGTATGGAGGCCATAGGTAAAGCCCCTAGGGTAGGCCCAGCTGGGCGGAGAGGGAGGGAGGGGGGGGCAGGTGGGGTGGGGAGAGGGGGGAGGAGTTTGGAGAGGGGGATGGGGGGAGGGGGAGCAAGGGAGGGAGAGGGAGGCACATCACAAACAAATAGTGGAAGATATCACAAACACAAGTTTAGCTATATATGTTTTTTATGCTCCGCCGCCAGTAAGCAGGAAAAGAAGGGGAATCTATATGGATACTAGGGATGAGCTTCGAGTTCGAGTCGAACTCATGTTCGACTCGAACATTGGCTGTTCGCAAGTTCACCGAACAGCGAACAATTTGGGGTGTTCGCGGCAAATTCGAATGCCGCGGAACACCCTTTAAAAGTCTATGGGAGAAATCAAAAGTGCTAATTTTAAAGGCTAATATGCAAGTTATTGTCATAAAAAGTGTTTGGGGACCTGGGTCCTGCCCCAGGGGACATGGATCAATGCAAAAAAAGTTTTAAAAACGGCCGTTTTTTCAGGAGCAGTGATTTTAATAATGCTTAAAGTCAATCAATAAAAGTGTAATATCCCTTTAAATTTCGTACCTGGGGGGTGTCTATAGTGTGCCTGTAAAGGGGCGCATGTTTCCTGTGTTTAGAACAGTCTGACAGCAAAATGACATTTTGAAGGAAAAAACTCATTTAAAACTACTCGTGGCTATTGCATTGCCGACAATACACATAGAAGTTCATTGATAAAAACGGCATGGGAATTCCCCAAAGGGGAACCCCGAACCAAAATTAAAAAAAAAAAATGACGTGGGAGTCCCCCTAAATTCCATACCAGGCCCTTCAGGTCTGGTATGGATATTAAGGGGAACCCCGGCCAAAATTTTAAAAAAAAAATGACGTGGGGTTCCCCCTAAATTCCATACCAGACCCTTCAGGTCTGGTATGGATTTTAAGGGGAACCCCGCGCCAAAAAAAAAAAAAAAAACGGCGTGGGGTCCCCCCAAAAATCCATACCAGACCCTTATCCGAGCACGCAACCTGGCAGGCCGCAGGAAAAGAGGGGGGGACGAGAGTGCGGCCCCCCCTCCCTCCTGAACCGTACCAGGCCACATGCCCTCAACATTGGGAGGGTGCTTTGGGGTAGCCCCCCAAAACACCTTGTCCCCATGTTGATGAGGACAAGGGCCTCATCCCCACAACCCTGGCCGGTGGTTGTGGGGGTCTGCGGGCGGAGGGCTTATCGGAATCTGGAAGCCCCCTTTAACAAGGTGACCCCCAGATCCCGGCCCCCCCCCTGTGTGAAATGGTAAGGGGGTACATAAGTACCCCTACCATTTCACGAAAAAAGTGTCAAAAATGTTAAAAATGACAAGAGACAGTTTTTGACAATTCCTTTATTTAAATGCTTCTTCTTTCTTCTATCTTCCTTCATCTTCTGGTTCTTCTGGTTCTTCTGGCTCTTCTGGTTCTTCCTCCGGCGTTCTCGTCCAGCATCTCCTCCGCGGCGTCTTCTATCTTCTTCTCCTCGGGCCGCTCCGCACCCATGGCATGGGGGGGAGGCTCCCGCTCTTCTCTTCTTCTTTTCTTCTCTTCTTCTCTTCTTCTCTTCTTCTCTTCTTCTTTTCTTCTTTTCTTCTCCGGGCCGCTCCGCAATCCATGCTGGCATGGAGGGAGGCTCCCGCTGTGTGACGGCGCTCCTCGTCTGACAGTTCTTAAATAACGGGGGGGCGGGGCCACCCGGTGACCCCGCCCCCCTCTGACGCACGGTGACTTGACGGGACTTCCCTGTGACGTCACGGGGAATGCCACAGGGAAGTCCCGTCAAGTCACCGTGCGTCAGAGGGGGGCGGGGTCACCGGGTGGCCCCGCCCCCCGTTATTTAAGAACTGTCAGACGAGGAGCGCCGTCACACAGCGGGAGCCTCCCTCCATGCCAGCATGGATTGCGGAGCGGCCCGGAGAAGAAAATGAAGAAGAGAAGAAGAGAAGAAAAGAAGAAGAGAAGAAGAGAAGAGCGGGAGCCTCCCCCCAATGCCATGGGTGCGGAGCGGCCCGAGGAGAAGAAGACAGAAGACGCCGCGGAGGAGATGCTGGACGAGAACGCCGGAGGAAGAACCAGAAGAGCCAGAAGAACCAGAAGAACCAGAAGATAAAGGAAGATAGAAGAAAGAAGAAGCATTTAAATAAAGGAATTGTCAAAAACTGTCTCTTGTCATTTTTAACATTTTTGACACTTTCTTCGTGAAATGGTAGGGGTACTTATGTACCCCCTTACCATTTCACACAGGGGGGGGGCCGGGATCTGGGGGTCACCTTGTTAAAGGGGGCTTCCAGATTCCGATAAGCCCCCCGCCCGCAGACCCCCACAACCACCGGCCAGGGTTGTGGGGATGAGGCCCTTGTCCTCATCAACATGGGGACAAGGTGTTTTGGGGGCTACCCCAAAGCACCCTCCCAATGTTGAGGGCATGTGGCCTGGTACGGTTCAGGAGGGAGGGGGGCCGCACTCTCGTCCCCCCCTCTTTTCCTGCGGCCTGCCAGGTTGCGTGCTCGGATAAGGGTCTGGTATGGATTTTTGGGGGGACCCCACGCCGTTTTTTTTTTTTTTTTTGGCGCGGGGTTCCCCTTAAAATCCATACCAGACCTGAAGGGTCTGGTATGGAATTTAGGGGGAACCCCACGTCATTTTTTTTTTTTAATTTTGGCCGGGGTTCCCCTTAATATCCATACCAGACCTGAAGGGCCTGGTATGGAATTTAGGAGGACTCCCACGTCATTTTTTTTTTTTAATTTTGGTTCGGGGTTCCCCTTTGGGGAATTCCCATGCCGTTTTTATCAATGAACTTCTATGTGTATTGTCGGCAATGCAATAGCCGCGAGTAGTTTTAAATGAGTTTTTTCTTTCAAAATGTCATTTTGCTGTCAGACTATACTAAACACAGGAAACATGCGCCCCTTTACAGGCATACTATAGACACCCCCCAGCTACGAAATTTAAAGGGATATTACACTTTTATTGTTTGACTTTAAGCATTATTAAAATCACTGCTCCTGAAAAAACGGCCGTTTTTAAAACTTTTTTTTGCATTGATCCATGTCCCCTGGGGCAGGACCCAGGTCCCCAAACACTTTTTATGACAATAACTTTCATATAAGCCTTTAAAATTAGCACTTTTGATTATTCATGTTCGTGTCCCATAGACTTTAACGGTGTTCGCATGTTCGAACGAACTTTTTTCCTGTTCGCATGTTCTGGTGCGAACCGAACAGGGGGGTGTTCGGCTCATCCCTAATGGATACATATCCTATGCTTGTAGGTTTTGTAAGTTCTTGGGGACAGGCGCTACTCAGAAGGTTAAATGTGCTCTGACCCATTCTTTAATTTCTTTTTTTTACATTGCACAGTTCCTGTTGTATTCCTTGCAATGGTTACTGTGAAGAGTAGGGGTATAATACTGATGACATGGAACGTGAGGGGTTTGGGGGATAAGGACAAAAGAAATGCAATGTTTAAATATTTTGATAAAATGAAACCCCAGATAATTTGTTTGCAAGAAACGCACATGTGCCCCGACTCTGTCCACCTTCTGTATTCACAGAAATATCCGATACAATTTCATTCCATGCACACTTCAAATTCAAGGGGCGTTAGTGTAATGGTTTCTACGGATGTCTCCTTTGAGTACATTCAACAGAGGGTGGACAAGGAGGGTAAATTTATTTTTCTGCTTTGTAAACTCAATGGACTAGTGTGTATTATCGCTTCAATTTATATTCTTCCACCATTCTCAATGACTCCTCTTAGAAGCTTAGCGCAATTTATGGCCCTATATCCAGAAATCCCGGTATTAGCATTGGGAGACTATAATAACATCTTGGATAACTCCCAGGATAGAATGTCCTTGACACCCAGAGTGGTGAGGCAGATGGCTGGTAAGACGGCCTTCGCCTCTTTACTCTTGGAACTGGGACTCCGTGATGTTTGGCGAGAGAGGCATAATAAGGATAGATGTTATTCATGCTACTCTGCTACACATGATGGACTTTCCCATATTGATCTGGGTTTAGGAAATGAGGTACTTATGCAGCGGGTGGTGGACTCGGCCTATGAGCCGCATCTACTATCCGACCACTCTCCATTCTGGGTACGGTTGGATGTCCTAGCGTCGGGCCGCCCATTGTGGAAAGTGAATCCCTTTTGGTTAACTCTGTTCCCATCTGCGGACAGAACGAGGGGGGCATTACGGAAATTATTGCACTTTAACAGGGGGTCAGCTAGTGCAGCGGTAGTTTGGGATACACCTAAGGCATTCTTAAGGGGATGCCTTATTAGAGAGATCGCGGGAATTAAAACATGGTCCAGGGAATAGGAAAATTAAGGTACGGGATGAAATGAAAGCGAGAGAACAGGCCCTAATAGCTGACCCATCCCGATCTAACCATGACTCTTGGACGGAGGCAGAAGCAATGTACAATTCGGTTTTGCTGACCGCAGCGGAGAAGAGGAGATATTTTCAGCAGCAGAGCTATTTCGAAGAGGGGGAAAACACTGGTCACCTTCTTGCTCTCATAGCCAGAGAGCAGCAGGAATCCGCTAATATCTCAGCTGTAAGGGCAGAATCTGGGGAGAAGCATACCCTTAGCTTGGATATTTTAAATAACTTTCAGCGGTTCTATAAGGACTTATACTCCTCCAAAACTAGCTATACTCCATCTGATTTGGCTATGTTTTTACAAGCCTGCCCATTTCCACAGCTATCCGAGGCGGATAGGGAAATGTTAAATTCTCCAATTACATTAAGGAACTGGCAGAGGCACTGGAGGGGGCATCACATCATAAATCCCCAAGCCCTGATGGGATACCGGTGGAGGTATATTCCCACTATGGGGAGGACATTTTACCATCCCTGTTGCAGGCTATAATGGAAGCAGAAGAAGCAGGCAGCCTACCAGATAGCATGCAAGAGGCAATAATAACAGTACTCCCAAAACCAGGAAAGGATGGGCTTCTATTGGACTCTTATCGCCCAATATCTTTAATAAATGCAGATGTCAAGCTCTTTGCTAGAGTCTTGGCTAAGAGGCTATCCCAAGTAATGGGCGGGTTGGTCCATTGTGACCAGTCTGGCTTTATACCCACCCGTTCTACGGATGATAATATTAAGCGACTATACATGAATCTACAGGTGCCGGTGGATAATCTGGGGGGTAGGGCCATTCTGTCACTGGATGCTGCAAAGGTGTTTGATAGTGTGGAGTGGCCCTACCTCTTGGAAACACTGGCAAGATTTGGAGTGGGGAATAAATTCATAGCGTGGGTAAAGGTGCTTTACTCTAAGCCTAGAGCCAGACTGCGTATCAATAATAAGCTTTCCTCTCCATTTGAGCTATACAGAGGTACCCGACAGGGATGCCCATTGTCTCCATTGCTGTTCGCCTTGGCGATAGAGCCTCTGGTCATATTGATCCGCAATGCCCCAGAAGTGGTGGGGTTCCGAAGGGGCCAGATAAAAGAAAAGATATCTTTTTATGCGGACGATGTGCTTATATATTTAGGCGACACAGCCACTTCGCTGCGAGCAGTGATGGAGATAATAGGGGATTTCAGAAGTTTTTCAGGCTTTACCATCAACTGGTCAAAATCAACCTTAATGCCTATAGATCAGCTGAGGGAGCAGCTACCAGAGGGGGCAGAACAAATAGTTATAGCCAACAGCTTTAAATATCTGGGAGTGGTGGTGTCCCCGGATCCGGCTGAGTATCTTCAGCTGAATCTGGGTCCACTGTTGGTTAGACAGAAAGTGAAATGCAACAGTTGGTGTAAGCTTCCACTATCAGTAATAGGACGGGCAAATTTAATAAAAATGGTATGGGCTCTGCAGCAACTGTATGTTTTTCACAATTCCCCAATGTGGATCCCAAATAAATGGTTTAAACAAATAGATACATTGATGAGGGAATTAATATGGAAAAAAAAGCAGCTAGGATCAGTCTATCCACACTGCAATATGGAAAGGATAGAGGAGGACTGGCAGTACCTCATTCCAAAATGTATTTTTTGGCCTCACAGCTACAGCAGATGGCAGGGTGGGGGTGGGAAGGAAATGAGGATCCTATATGTAAATTGGTGACTGTATCGGCCCCCGCATTAAAGGCGGCATCCCATATAGAGATGGACCTGCCAAGCATGGCTGGTTCGGCACCCACATGTGTTCTTCTCAAAAGGGTATGGGGGGAGATTCGGAAAGCACTGAAAATATCGGGTGTGCTTCCCTTTACCCCGATATGGCACAATAAAAGGTACCCAGAGGTACAGGAATTTCAGGGCTTTACCCCCTGGAAAGAGAGGGGGATCTGGTTCTTTGCACAGCTATACGAGGGGGAGGTGTTGAAGACATATGAACAGCTATGTAGGGAATTCCAGTTAAACCCCAGGAGCTTCTATCAATATCTCCAACTTCGTCACGTGTTGCAAATACAACAAACAACACACTCTTTGATAGTGTCAACATTATCCTTGTTGAGAGAAGTTCTTGGGGCAGACACTAGGAAAGGATTAACATCAAAAATCTATAGGGAATTGCTGTCCTCAGTACAGGACCATGCCTCGCTAAAATGTCGAAGCAAATGGGTGGAAGATATAGGGGAGATAGATGGGAACCAGTGGGAAATGGCACTTGAATCTATTCCAGCAGTATCGGTATCCGCATCCCATAAATTGTCACAATTATTTATTTTGCATAGGGCATATAGAACATCAGTGCAGTTATTTAAATGGAGAGGAAGAGACTCCCCCTTTTGACCAAAATGTAGAATACATAAGGGGGACTTTATACATCTAATTTGGAGGTGTCCAAAATTAGATACTGGGAGGAAGTCTCCCAGTGTATTACTAGACTAGCACAGGTTCCTGTCCCTCTAAACCCTGTAGTGTACTGTACCTGCTTGGAGCCATAGATATAGAATTGTTCCCAAGAGGAATGTATTACATGTTAACCAGATTGATGTATCTAGCTAGAAAACTCATTGCAAAATACTGGATGGCACCAGCAGTACCCACGGGGAAGCTGTGGATTTCTTATGTAAATTCCTTGCTGCTTAGAGAGCGACTGATGTATAGTCGGAGGAGAGAAATGGGTAAATTTGATACTATATGGCAACCATGGTTGGGGGATGCGGATCTAGCACCATCTCAACTGGTAGTGGAAAGACTCCAGAAGTAAAATTCTGGGGGAGGTGCAGGGGAGGGAGGGGCAGAGAGGAGAGGGAAAGAATGGCCTGAAGGAGTAAAGGTTGAACATCTAGATAGGAGAGAACATCAGTGGTGGAAAAAATGAATTGTGGTGATTGGATACTAGGAGGCATAGGTGATGGATGTAGCCATGGGGTTAGGGGGGAGGGGGAAAGGGAGAAAAAGGGAAAGGAAGATTGTGTGATATGACATAACTGTAAATATACAAGATTGACATAAAATAGCATATGGATGTAAGAATAGACATGTTTACTCTATGTGTAATGTTTTATTGGACAAAATGTATGAATTATATGTATTATGAGAATAATTTTCTAAAATAAAAAAAAGAGCAGTCAAAAAAAAAAAAACACATCATGCAACATGAGCTCCCGATGTCGGAGCGTTTGTCGTAACAGTGTGAACTCGCCCTTTTACAGATCAAAGAATATACACTGATTTTGGTTACTTTTACCAAAGATATGTAGAAGTATAAATTTTGGCCAAAATTTATGAAGAAAAATTGCTAATTTTCAAGATGTTATAACAGAAACAAAGAAAAAAACGGAAAATTTATATCAAATACTTACCGTAATTTTCCTTTCCTGATAGGCTCCATGGCAGCATATGTGTGGGTAGGCTCCGCCTCCATAACTACCCAATAGGACCCCTCTCCCATAAATCTTTGCTCTAGGCTGCTATCCATGTTCCGTAACTAGCCTACTCCAGACATTTGGGAGGGACTCCTGCTGCCATGGAGCCTATCAGGAAAGGAAAATTACGGTAAGTATTTGATATAAATTTTCCGTTTTCCTGACAGGCTCCATGGCAGCATACGTGTGGGAATTAACTCGCCCAAAAATACACACGGGTGGGCAAAAATGTTTGAGCAAAGAAACCAAATTTTTTTTACATTGTCAACCGACAATACTTGTAAACCAAAATTAATGGATGACAGAGCAGCAGGCTCTACACAGTAGTGAGAAACAAATGTGTTAATAGAAGACCAGGAAGCTGCTTTACAAATGATTTCAGGCGCGACATGCCGAGAAGCTGCCCAAGAGGTCGAGATACTCCTGGTCGAATGAGCTGTCACTGCCTCTGGGGGAGCCAAGCCCTTTGCCTTGTATGCCCTCTGAATGGTCTGCACAATCCAAGAAGAAATTGATCTGACCGAAGCTCGCATTCCCTTGTTTTTACCATGGAGAAGAACGAAAAGGAATTCCGTTTGTCTGAATGGAGCCGTGACCTCCAGATATTGTTTTAGAGTGTGGCCCACGTCAAGTGGATGAACATCCTGATTATCCGTTGTTCTGAAAGTAGGAAGTACAATCTCTTGGTTTTCATGAAAGACTGAGGTCACTTTAGGGTTTGACCCAAGCATGGGAATCAACACTACCCTGTCTGAAAAGAAGGTCAGGAAAGGTTCTTCTGAACCAAGATTTCTAATCTCTGACACTCTTTTAGCCGATGTCACAGCTACTAAGAAGGTGGTCTTGAGCGTGAGGTCTCTCATGGAAAGAGGTTTGTCAGGATCTGATCCGAGATTGGAGAGAAAATTCAAGACAATAGGAAGGTCCCATTTGGGAAACCTAGGTCTTCTTTGAGGTTTAAGCCTGATAGCTCCTTTAAAGAATTGACGGACTAATGCGTGATTTGCCCAAGATACTCCTGTGAAGGCCGAGATGGCTGAAACTTGAACTCTTAGTGAGCTGACTGCTAAAGATAGGTCCAGCCCTGATTGGAGAAAACTTAGAATGTCCTGTACTGCTGGAGAATTACACGGATTTGACCGGGAAGACATATGATCAGAGAATTTAGACCATATACGTTCGTATACTCTATTCGTACTTCCCCTCCTGGCACTGAGAAGAGTTGGAATAGCTTCTTCAGGACATCCTAGAGATTCAAGCCTTTCCCTCTCAAGAACCACACCCTGAGGTGTAGGCAAGATGGGCATGGGTGTAATGACGTGCCTTGAGACAGTAGATCCGGCCTGAGAGGAAGGGGAACTGGGTCTTGATAACTCAAGAGCAATAACAGAGGAAACCACGGCCTGTTGGGCCAGAAAGGAATCACTGCAATGATCTCCACCTTCTCTGATCTGAGCCTCCGGAGAAATTGAAGAATCACTGGTACCGGAGGGAAGGCATAAGCCTTCTGAAACCTCCATTGATCTGAGAGAGCAAATATTCCATATGCCTGAGGGTCTCTGAACCTTGAATAATATCAGGGCATTTCGTAATTGCATGGGGAAGCAAACAGATCGACTTCCGGAAGTACTCCCAGGGTCAGAAGCCACTCGAACACCCCTCTGTGGAGAGACCACTCGTTGTTGTCCATTTGAACCCGCGAGAGGAAGTCCGCCTGTACATTCTGAATCCCCGGAATGTAAACTGCTGAGATGTTGGACAAATACTTCTGAGCCCAGCTCATTATTGGCTCCACTTCCTGTAACAGAGACCAGCTGCGAGTTCCACCCTGCTTCTTTATGTAAGCCACCGCGGTTGTATTGTCCAACCTTAGCATTACTGATGACCCTTCTATTAGATGGCGGAATGACAGGAGTGCCTGAAAGGCGGCCCTCAGCTCCAGAATGTTGGAGACAATCCCTCGTGCAGGGAAAATCCATCGGCCTTGCGCCACTTCTGAAAGGCAGTGAGCGCCCCAACCCCGATTGCTGGCATCCGATGTTAATGTGACCCATGAGATGGGCATGATTGAATGGTGATTGCGCAGATTCTTCCCTTGAAGCCACCAAAGGAGAGACGTCCTCATGGATGGAGTAAGGTGTATGCGCTGGACTTGGCTGGAAGAATCCCATTGTTGAAGGAACCCTTTTTGGAAGGGTCGTGTATGCCATTGGGCCCACTTCACCATAGGAATGGTGGCTGTCATTGTGCCAATTACTTTCAAGCATTGGAGAGCGGAGAGATGAGATGATGCAAGGGCTGCGTGTATTCTGTCTCGAATCACTCCAATCTTCTCCTCTGGAAGGGAGATGGTGCCTTCCAATGTGTTGAAGTGAGCCCCTAGAAACACCAGAGATTGTGTCGGCTCTAGATGGCTCTTCTCTAGATTCAGAAGCCACCCAAATTCCTGCAGGGTGGAGATGACTAAGCTCTTGTGCTCTAAAAGCTGATCTTTGTTCTGAGCTAGGAGAAGTAGGTCGTCTAAATAGTGGTGGAGACGAACCCCCTTGATACGAAGTAGAGCCACAACAGACAACAGGACCTTTGAGAAGACCCGAGGTGACGTTGTTAGGCCGAAGGGTAGACATGTGAACTGCAGATGCTGATTGCCTACCGCAAAGTGGAGGAATTGTTGGAACTCTGTTGCCACTGGCACGTGAAAGTATGCATCTTTTAGATCGATTGAAATCATCCAATCTCCCAGATGTACTGATTGTTGGATCGTAATTAAAGACTCCATTTTGAACTTTACCTTTTGGATAAAGGAATTGAGATATGTTAAATCTATTACAGGCCTCCATGTACTGTTTTTCTTCTGTATCATGAACAGAGGAGAATACATGCCTTTGCCTCGTTCGTTTTCTGGAACAGGGACGGCTGCGCCTTGATCCAATAAACAATTCACGTAGGTTAATAGGACCTGCTTTTTCTCTTCTGAACCTGGAAGAGATGTGGGAACAAATCTGAGTCTTGAGGTATTGTTGAAGACCCACTTGTGACCGGAGGAGACCGTCTTGATGGTCCAGTAATCTCGGATTGAGGCCGCCCAGACATGCCCGAAGTGGCGAAGACGAGCCCCCACCTGGCATGCCTGAGCGGGCCCAATCTCAAAAGGACTTTGTGGAGTCCTGGTTGCCAGAGGAAGCCCCTTTTGCGGGTTTCTTAAAAGAGGACTGCCTGGATTTCCAGGATCTTGAAAATTCCCGACCAGGTCTGTAGCTGCGCGCATCCCTAGCGCGATCAGAGTTTTGTCTTCTAGGAAAACTGCGTTTCTGATTTTGTAGGCGTCTGTCTTGAGGGAGGAAACCAGACTTCCCACCTGTGGCCCGGGTTATGGCACTATCGAGCCTATTGCCGAACAATGAAGAACCTTCAAACGGAATTCGGCACCAAGCCTGCTTGGAAGCTGGATCCGCCAACCACGGACGGAGCCATAAAGCACGACGAGCTGAAACAGCCGCCAACATAACCCGGGACATCAGGCGGATGACATCAATAGATGCCTCCCCAAGAAAGGCTGATGCCAGCCTGATCTCCTGGATAGGAGAATCTTTCGCTGTTTCAGTAGAGATACCTCTTAGGAACTCATCCACATTATCAGACCAGGATTCCAAAGCTTTGGAGACTGCAGCTATCGCAAGTACTGGCTAACATGCCATTCCTGACATCAGGTAGATCCTTTTTAAATCTGAATCAATTCGCCTCTCCAAAGGATCTTTAAAAGATACAGTATCTTCTAAGGGAAGCGTTACATATCTTGCTAGTCTCATTAGTGCTGCATCCACTAATGGAGCTGATTCAAGGTGCTTTACTTCCTCTTCCTTAAAAGGATATAGTTTCAAGACCTTTGACTGCATGGAACTTTTTTTGTCTATCTTGCTCCATTCCTCAGAAATGACATCGCCCAGCTCAGAGAGAAAAGGAAAATACTGTCGCTCCTTATTGAGCTGCTTGAAAAACTTTCTCTGTTTTTGGGGGGGAAGTAACTGGATCTTCCCACTTCAGGGCCTTTTTTACTGCCTTCACCAAAGAAGGGACTAGAGCATACTCAAACCCCACGCCAGGATCTTCCAGATCCGATTCGCTATCTGAAACAGGAGCAAAAGGGTGACTTGGCTGGGAAGATTCTCATGTCTCATGCACAGAACCTTCACCCACTGGAGGGCATAATGGGTCTGATAGGGAGCTTCTCTTTCCTGTAGAGATTCTTTCACAACCCGCCTCACCATAGATTCCAAACACTGGTCTGCACCATCCCTCTCATCTGCAGCTTTAGAGAAGCAGTGATCACAGAGAGATTTGTCTGTTGGAACAGGCATCCTGCATCCCCAGCATGATTTTCCTGATCTCTCTCTAGAGTGAGATGAAGGGGGGTGAGAAGGATTTTTATTGCTCTGTTCAGATCTGGAAGGAGATCTATGATGGCTAGACCTGGAGGAAGATTGCCGGTGGTGTGATTTTGATGATCCACTTCCTTTATGAGAACTACGGTGTGGATCAGACCTAGAAGGGCTGTGAGAGAAGAAACACAGAGAAGATAGAGAAAGAAATCAGCTAGTGTCCTAAAATCCTACTCTCAATCCTTGTACAGCAGAAAAGCATAACTGCAAACATACCTGCTACAAGCGGGCTGGCCACTAGGGGGCAGTGAGGAGTCCATGGTGTCAATACAATAGGAAGCTGCAGAGACAGATTCACACATTCAGCTGGCTGACAACAGACCTCCACCCCCAGACAATAGAGATTGTCTTACCTTAAATCGCCAAGATAGTTGCCCCGGGAAGTCGCCGTATCCCCCACGATCATTCCCGGGGCTCTGAAAGCTTTCCACAGCTTCTAAAAGTGGCGCCCATGACATCATCGCCGACGTCAGACGCGAGACGCTCGCGCACATGCGCGAACCAAGCCTCGACTTCGTATCGGCTCCGCGCATGCGCGGAGCGCACGCCGGTACCCGGAAGTCACAGAGAGAGCGGCTGCTGGAACGCAGGGAGCGTCAGCGCCGTTTAGGACACCAGTGAAGCAGAGGAACACACAGAGGTAAACAACACAAAAACACTGCTGCCATAAGCAAATGAATAAAAAACTTACCCCTCCACCTACGATCACCTGGGCCGAGGAACCGCCATCCAAACACACACACCGGACTTGGCAGCAGATAATGGTCGCCTGAAACATTAGGCAAACAGACCGTGCGCACATAGATGATCCAATCTTCAGCGCTACTTTGCTATACACTCCATACCCTGCTTAACAGTCAGGGCCTATCGGAGGAATCATTGGCACTCGGCTGAATCGATCGTAGGGAGGTTTATCTTCAGGTAGGAGAACCAACACCTGGTCCTACAGAGGAGGACAAAAAAGGAACATGGATAGCAGCCTAGAGCAAAGATTTATGGGAGAGGGGTCCTATTGGGTAGTTATGGAGGCGGAGCCTACTCACACGTATGCTGCCATGGAGCCTGTCAGGAAATGCTTTTTTTACAAAATTTTCTGTCTTTTTTTTGTTTATAGAGCAAAAAATAAAAAAACCAGAGTTGATTAAATACCACTAGAAGAAAGCTCTATTTGTGTAAAAGAAAATGACAACAATTTCATATGGCTACAGTGTTGCATGACTGAGTAATTGTCATTTAAAATGTGAGAGTGCTGAAAGCTGAAAATTGGCCTGGTAGGAACAGGGTTTAAAGCGGGGGTTCACCCACACCGCCAAAAAAAAAAAATATTAAAAGCCAGCAGCTAAAAATACTGCAGCTGCTGACTTTTAATACATGGCCACTTACCTGTCCCAGGGTCCAGCGATGTCGGCAGGGGACGCCGAGAACCCGCTCGGTTCTCGGCAGCTGCCGCCGCCATCCTGGGTGAGGGAATCAGGAAGTGAAGCGTTGCAGCTTCACTTCCTGGTTCCCTACTGCGCATGCGCGAGTCGCGCTGCGCGTCCCAAATGGCCCCCGCTCTCTCCTGGGAGCTGTGTGTTCCCAGGAGACAGCGCGGT
This sequence comes from Aquarana catesbeiana, assembly GCF_042186555.1. Classification (NCBI taxonomy): domain Eukaryota; kingdom Metazoa; phylum Chordata; class Amphibia; order Anura; family Ranidae; genus Aquarana; species Aquarana catesbeiana. The sequence goes on from NC_133329.1 coordinate 228,383,202, forward strand.
GGGGACGGGAAGAGGCATAGACTCCCATGGGAGTCTATGCCAGAAGTGGGTGCAAATACCTGTCTTAGACAGGTATCTGCACCCCCCTCCCCCCGAAAGGTGCCAAATGTGACACCGGAGGGGGGGGAGGGTTCCGAAAAGCGGAAGTTCCATTTTTGTGTGGAACTCCGCTTTAAGTGCCCAGTGGGCAAGTGTTTAAGTGACAGATATTGCAAAACAAATTAATAATGCATTTGGCAAATAACATTTTTTAGTGAATTGACTACTTTTAAGATAAATGCTGCGTTATTTTAACTCAAAAATGTAGGCAGTATTTATCTCTTAGTGAATTGACCCCTTTGTCTCGATGACAATGGTAAACCAGGACATGTAGAAAGGTGGATCTTCTCAATTATGACAGAGTTCTAACCCTTCTCTATCAAAAATTGAAAAGAATAAAGCTTCTGTATACACTTTATAAGGGAATCAGTCAGGATAGATTTCATGCAGGATTTGAGGGTGGTCATCCCCATCCTTGAATCAATGACTTAAAGCATTGTGTACATGTCAGGTTTTAGGAAATACTCTGTTCACGTTCGAATTGTTTTAGTATATTGATCACTTTGATATCTTTTAACCAGAACCAGTGTCTACAGTTCCCTGTCCACATCACCTGGTACACAGCACAAACAAGCAGATAATAATTGCTTAAAGGCAAATAAAAAAAAAACGAACATGTCATACTTAACTGCTCGGTGCATCGGTTTTGCAAAGAGCAGACCCAATCCTCCTTTTCTGGGGTCCCCTGTCGGCGCTCCTGGCCCCTCCCTCCTGTCGAGTGTACCCAGAGCAAACAGCTTGCAATGGGGGCACCCAAGCAAGCGTGCTCCCCAGCCGCTGCTTTGCTTGTCCATTCAGACCCGGATCTGCAGACTCTGAGAGCACTAGTCATGCCCAAAAAAATTTAATCATTGTACACAGGGCATGTCTAGCACTTCCAGTCCTTCTGCCCTGCTGCCAGGATTCCTCCTGTCCAGGCCTGTACACAGCAATTCAGCTCTGATTAATCACAGCTGTGTTATCAAGTACACAGAGAAGGTCGGCAGCAGGAGCTGTAAAAAAAAAAAAAAGCAATTTGGCAATGTTTATCAACAACATTGCTCAGCTGTGAATATAGAAAGCTACATTGTTTTATTTTGTAACTTTCTGTTTTTTCATCTACAGATCAAAGGGATGAGCTTCAACCTGCAGATGAAGTCAGTTAAAGCAAAAGTTTGTTTGCTTTTTTAAATTAAATGTTTCTCTGCTGAACCCCTTAGTACCCTAATGCTGCGTACACACGGTCGGACTTTTCGGCTACAAAAGTCCGACAGCCCGTCCGACAGACTTTCGACAGACTTTTGGCGGACTTGCGGCGGACTTTCTAATGAACGGACTTAACAACATACAATCACACAAAAGTCCCACAGCCTAGTACGCGGTGACGTACACCAAGTCCGACGAGACTATAAAACGGAAGTTCAATAGCCCGTACGACACCCTTTGGGCTCCTTCTGCTAATCTCGTGTTTATCTCATGTTAGTAGAAGTTTGGTGAGAGACGATTTGTATTTTTCAGTTCGTTTTAACTATTGTTCTGTCTGTGCTTGTGAGGTTTGTATCTGCTTTTCAGTGCGTGTGGTCAGTTTGCATTGAGTATTTCAGGAACTTTCTCCGGATGACGGACCCCGTTTTTGACCGTTTGTTGGCTTTGCTGACCCCTTATATCAGCAGGCAGGATACCTGCATGAGGCAAGCCATCACTCCGGAGCAGAGGCTAGTCGCCACGTTGCGTTACTTGGCGTAGGACCTTAAGTTCTCGACAGGCATCTCCCCCCTTGCTCTGGGGATCATTATCCCTGAGACCTGTTCGGCCATAATTCAGGTCCTGCAAAAGGACTATATTAAGGTAAGAATTGCTATCCATTATTAGCATCACATGTTATTTTATTTAATGTTTGATAATAAAATGTATTTCTTTACTCAAACACTACTTACCATCATTGCAATATAGTGTGAATGTCCCCTTTGTCCTCATGCATGCTGTAACCTTTTAATGCTCTTTTTTGTCCTGCATGCATATTTGCCTTCACTAACCTCCCCAGCATGCAATGCTGGGGCCATATCCACCTAGTCTACTCACTTTTAATGTATTTTGTCAGCTGCATTGTAGTTATTTTCCCCTAAAATGCATCCAAATAGTGTGTGTGTCATTAACTTGATTTACAATCCCCCCCCCTACAATTCATCCAAATAGTGTGTGTGTCATTAACTTGATTTACAATCCCCCCCCCCCTACAATTCATCCAAATAGTGTGTGTGTCATTAACTTGATATACAATCCCCCCCCTACAATTCATCCAAATAGTGTGTGTGTGTCATTAACTTGATTTACAACCCCCCCTACAATTCATCCAAATAGTGTGTGTGACATTAACTTGATTTACAATCCCCCCCCCCCCCCACAATTCATCCAAATAGTGTGTGTGTCATTAACTTGATTTACAATACCCTCCCCCCCTTACATTTTTTATAATGTTCTGTGGGGTTGATTTACAAAAAGCAAATACATGTTGCACTTTACAAAATGCATTTGCACTCTGCAAGTGCATTTGCTCCAGGGCTTTAGTAAATGAGCAGAAGCTCTGCTGATTTCCATCATCCAATCATGTGCAAGCAACAAAGTTTTTTTATTAATTGCCCTTGCATGTGATTGGGTATTCCTTGCAACATGAAGCCTTTCCTCATTTACTAAGCTCTGGAGCAACTGCACTTGCAGAGTGCAACAACTGCACTTTTTAAAGTGCACAGTCTTGTAGCCTTTAGTAAATCAAACCCTGCGTGTTCTTAAGCTTGATTTAGAGTTTCACCCCCCCCTAAAAATTAATTAATTATTTATGAAATAATATTTCAATTAATGTTATACTGATGCTGGGCAATAATGTTTTAAGTGTAATGTTCTTGCAATGTTATTTTTGAAAATTACTGATTTTTTGTTTCTTGTTTGATTCCCCAGTTTCCTTCAACGCCACAGGAATGGCAGACTGTGGCATCCCATTTTGCCACATAATATTGTCTTAATGGCGGTGGTGTCGGCACAATATGAATTTCTGTATGTGGACATGGGGAAGAATGGCCGGATGGAGGAGTATTTGCCCAGACGGAGTACTACCAGCGTCTCCAGAGTGGTGGCCTGGGATTGCCACCTGATGCCGATAATGTGGAAGGACTCCCCTTTGTCTTCATAGCAGATGAAGCCTTCGATCTGAGCAAGCACCTCATGAGGCCATTCCCCCAAAGGACCCTCACCCCGGAGAGGAGGGTTTTTAATTTCCGGCTGGCCAGAGCAAGAAGAGTTTTGGAGAATGCTTTTGGGATTCTGGCCAGCCGATTCCGCCTGTTTCAGACAGCTATACACGTGGCGGAATACAAACTGAATTACATTATTCTAGCGTGCTGCATCCTGCACAACTTTTTAAAAAAACATTCAAACAATTATATTTTATCACTTGGGCCTGAGGCCGGACTTATTAGTGACAATCCTCTGACAGGCCTGGATACTGTCCGTACTGGCTTGGCCCCCCAAAGTGCCCGTCAAGTTCTGGATCAATATGTTGATTATTTTACAGGTAGGGGGGCCATTGCAAATGCCACAGAATCTTTAATTTTTTTGTAATAAATAATCTGGATCAGATGAAATCTTGAATTATATTTATTGCTTGCCTTTCTTTTTGGCTTTCTCCTAGGTTATCCTAGAGCACTTGTAGTGCCAAGTGTATTTTCCTTTAGTAAATAAGCACCATTGTCACTGTAAACAACAAATAACTTCCAAAACTGATATTGAGCATTGAAAGAAGAAGGCACACATCTTGTTGATTACTAACAGATGTTTTATTAATCTGTGCACATTCACTTGTGCGTTTGTAAACAATGGTGATTGTAAAAAATATGTGTATATATATATATATATATATATATATATATATATATATATATATATGTATATATATGTATGTATATATATATATATGTGTGTATGTATGTGTGTATACATACACACATATACATATATATATATATATAATTTTTAAACAATATAATTGTTTTTTATTTTTACATTATTTTACATTATTTTATTTTTTTACAAACAGGCCTCTATATATTATTATTTATTTATTTTTTTTACAAACAGGCCTCAATATATATATATTTTTTTTAACAAACAGGCCTCTATATTTTTTTTTATTTTTTTAAAACAAGCAGGCCTCTATATATTTTTTTTATAAAAAATTTTGGAAACAGGCATAGAATTTAAATACTATAAAAGAAAAGGCCCAGAATGGGGTCAGCAAACAAGGAAATGAAGAACATGATCAATGTTTTTTTTTTTTTGGTGAATTTAGATTCTTCCCAAAACATCGATCATGTTCTTCATTTCCTGCTGCATACTATCCAGCCGATTACGCATGACATCAATATCCCCATTCCAGGCCATTAGCTGTCCAATTAGGCGTTGTGCACTGTCTGTGCTAAAAGGTTCAACAAGACCTAAAATTAAAGGAAAAAAGATGTATTTAGAAATATGCAGGCATACATAAATTACCTTACCATAAGCTGGTGTGTCATACACTCACATGGTGGGGTGCCCATGTCACCTACTTGCTCCACCTCTACTCCATACACATCCTCAGGGGTGGCGCTGGTGCTTGTTTCCTGACCTTCCACAACCAGATCATCTAAAATAGATATTAAAAAATGTATCTCAAAATATGCAGCCATATATAGATTACCGTAAGATGGTGTGTCAGACACTCACCTGGTGTCGCCCACCTCTCCTTCCTCAACATCCTCTGTGGGGCTTGGGCTGATTTCCCAATTCGAGTGTTCTGGTCAGGTGTCACTGGCTTCAGCTTGTCTTTTCTTCCCTATGTGAATGAAACAAAAGCTATACTTAGCACACAGATATTTGAGTCCAGGAATAGTAATCTGAAACATTGTAGTGAAGTGATGTACAAATTGTCTGTTTGGGCATAAAAATTGAATTTGAAATATATATATGGAAGGATCTAAACTCGTATGTTAAAGAAAAGCACATGGAACAGTATGCAAGGTAATAAACAGAAGATGAACACACAAGTACTTACTTTTTTTAAGCACTTTACGGATCCGTCTGTACTGATCCGGCTCCTGGAGTTTGAGTTTGACCATCTTTTCCTAAGCTGATCTTTCGAGCGCCGTATCCCAAAAGTAAGATGCAATGTCTTCACCGCCTTCGCCATTATGTTGGCTTTTCTGAAATTAGGCCGGGCGTACGGTCCATACCTCCCATCATAGTCATCAAAATTCCCACCATCTCCACTATCTCTTTAAAGGCCATATTGGAGGCCTTAAATCTCCGCTTCCCAGATCGGGACGGGGATCCGGGCTTTCGTTGCTACCTGAGGTAGTACACACCTGATGTGTCCCCGTCTCCGCCATTGTTCCTCCCACTGCACACCGTAGAGAGAAGGGACAGAGAACATTCGTAAAAAAAGAACGTCAGGGGCGGGCGACGCAGGCGGAGTTTAACGCATGCGCAGTGTATAAAAACAGTTATTACGCATGTGTCGTACGTACGTTCTGTGTGTAGAGACAAGGGGGTGGAGAATATGCCTTAAAATAGAATGTCAGGGGCGGGCAAAGCAGGCGGAGTTTCACGCATGCGCAGTGTATAAAACGTTATTGCATATTGTGTCGTACGTACGTTCTGTGCGTAGAGGATAGAGGACCGGAACTCTATAAACGAAGGTAATTTTTATTTTTTGTAAACTTTGTAGCAAGCAGCCTATACGGCTTAAAGATTGTTGAGGCCTATGTTGGGATAAGATGATGAGGGTTTAGCTGAAACATGAGTGTTTTTGTCTTGTGTCTTATCTTTTGCAGAAAGTGTGAATGCCAAATTTAAGGACCCAGAATTTATGACACAATTTATTGATAAGTACAGCGAGATGAGGAATCTATGGGAGGTCAAACACCCTCAATATTACCTAAAACCCATAAGGAAGTCAAAGCTGGAGTGACTTCTGACATTTGTGCAGACTTTCATCCCAAAAGCAACCATGGAGATTTTGGAAAAGAAAATTGGGATCTTGTGAAATATGTATAAGAGGGAGCATAACAAGATCCAGATTTCCCTGAGATCAGGAGCATCAACAGATGATGTATATGTACCCAGGCTGTGGTACTACGATAAACTACGTTTTCTTGATGACCAGACTGAAGCCAGGGCATCACTTTCAACCCTTCCCTCCACCCTTCCATGCACCCTTCCATCCACCCCAGCAGAGGCTGATGAGGACCAAGCTGGGTCTTCCATCCTGGAAGAACCGGATGTGAACATCTGGAGTCAGGTAAATTAATTTTAGACATATTTAATGTCCTAATATTAATGATGTTAACTACATGTTATAATTGATTAAGAATTTTATCCTAAAAATGATGTATACATATCAATTGACAGTAGTGGCCAAAAATGTTTGTCACCTGCTTTAAAAAATGCTGGTGTCAGATTTCTATACTCTTAATATATGTATTAACATTGAATTTGCAAGTCATGAGAAGAAAATTGTGTGTCATTGATGAACCAAAAACTAAAACTATGTACCTTTTTGTACACAGGATGAGGTCAGCCAGGAGGAAGGTGTGGAAAGTGGCAGGCAAGAGGAGGCCGGACCCAGGGACAGCCAGGAGGAGGCCGGACCCTGTGTCATCCAGGAGGAGGCCGGGCCCAGTGTCATCCAGGAGGAGGCCGGGCCCAGTGTCATCCAGGAGGAGGCCGGGCCCAGTGTCAGCCAGGAGGTGGCCGGGCCCAGTGTCAGCCAGGAGGTGGCCGGTCCCAGTAGGAGCCTGACACAATCACAAGTGGCTCCCCTCCGCCTTCCTACAAAAAGGGCCAGGAATGGGACGGTGACAGAGGAGGCATCACTGCGCCTCATGAGAGAAGCAACAAATTTCCTGAAGAGCCCCCCTGAAGCTGAAGAGGCCTATGGCTGTTATTTAGCCAGCAGGTTGCTTCAAATGGAGTGGGGCCAACACCTCCTGTGTGAAAAACTTTTTGCTGATGCTATTCACAAGGGGCTGAAGGGCGAGTTAACTGCCAACACCCAAATAAATGAGGCAGCCCCTCCTCCTCCTCAAAAGTATTCACCAATTCCAGTATTTAGCCAGCGTTGACTTCATCTTTATTTTGTTTACCATAAATAAATGGATATTTTAGTTTATAAAAAGACTTTGTGTGTTAATTAACATAATTTTTTTAGTGACAATGTCAAATTATCAAGAGACAACAACCTCCTTGAGGTTGCAAAACCAAGAAAAAAATATATAATGTTCTTGTGGTAACTTTACCAAAAAACAAAAAAAAAAATAATAATATAACCAAAAAAGGTTCTTTGTGGGAACTTTATAACCAAACAAAAATTAAAAATTTACACAAGTAATGGTTCTTTGTGGTAACTTTACAAAAAAAAACACAAAAAAAAAATAAAATGTTTATTTGTGGTAAATTTAAGAAATAAAGAAAAAAAAAATGGTTCTTTGTGGTAACTTTACAAACAAAAAAAAAATATATGGAGATAAAGATAAAATAATTTTGACAATAATCATAAAAAAAGATCTCGATGAAATAAAAAATAAAAGATGACTCCAAAAAACAATTGTGTAAACATTAGTATGGAGATATGGTTTTTAAAACAAATACGATATCATTCATGAGATCAAGAGAAATAATCCAGAAATCAGTTTGGGAGAACTCTGTGTGAATAGGAACAGCAAAACAACTTTGTTCTTATAGCATTATTAAAAGAAGATAATTAATGCGCTGCATTCAACGATCACAGAATTTGCAGCATGAGGAATGTGATACCTACAATACGAACACTAGTTTTACCAGACCGAGCGCTTCTGTTTAGTATTTGCTTCTGAGCATGCGTCATTTTTTGGTCCGCCAAACTAGTATACAGACGAGTGGATTTCTGGGTCCGGCGGAGTTATGACGTAAAGATTTAAAGCAAGTTCCAAATCTAAAGTCCGTCAGATTTGCGACTGGAAAAGTCCGCTGAAGGACCGGTGGAGCCCACACACAATTGGATTGTCTGCCGGATTCGAAAAGTCCGACCGTGTGTACGCGGCATAATTTTACTCTAATCAGATCTAATAAACACCTTATTCTCCTTCTCCATTCAATTATAATTTTCCTGGTGATTTTTTTTAAATAAAACTTTTTTCTGTTTTTGTTTGCTTTGTTCATTCATATTTTTACACCTTTTACATATATTTACATGTATCACACTGAAAAAATCCCAAAATTGCAAAAACCTACTTTACTTTATTTGTAAATAACTTTGAAATACTTTGTACCAGAATCATAATTTTAGTGTTGTTTTAAACAGGAAAAATTACAGAATAATATGCACACTTTATATATGAAGTAACACTAGTATTTTTAAACTAACACTGCTCAAAAAAAGAAAAAGTGCCTTTTTGTTTAGTTTTATTACTTTTAATTGTCTAAAGATTGCAAAAAAAAATAAAAATCATTGTTGCAGGACAATATTCACAAAAAGAAAGCATTAGCTGTCTTTAAAAAAACAATTTATGTATTACGTTTTTATCTTAAGTAATGACAAAATTATTGCCATGCTCATAGCAGAAATTTGAAAATTGCTCTTGTCCATAAGGGGTGAACATGTGTGAGAGCCGAAGTGGTTAACAGCCACTTTCATGAACATCCCTGGAATTTAATGTCCCTTTAATACCCTCCCACTGTTCAGGGGGGGGTGATACTGCTGCCTCTTGAATGTGTATTTTTTCCAGCTGAATGGGAATTTTGCACTGAAATACTGTGTCACAAACGCCCAAGCATTTGGCTTGTGGCTGCTGCGCAGCCCATTATGGGCAAGTTAGACAGGCAGTGCAAAATCTGTGAAACTTGATATGTTGAGTTAAAATTGCAGCACTATGAAGCTAAACATCGAGACCACGGCAATGTGTACTCACCCAAGCAGCTGCTATGTTCATTTAGAGGTAGGATTTCAGGGAGAGGTTCTGTTTAAAGCGGGAGTCCGGCGACCAATCCTTTTTTTTTTTTTTATTTTTTTTTTTTTTTTTTAGGTCATTGAGACACTTTGCTAACCCCAAAATAATACTCACATTTTGGGAGTGATATTTCCGCCTCTGTTTTCGTACTGAAGAATAACTTAAAAAATGTGATGCTGGCTGTTTCCATTTTGCTTGTGGGCTTCGCATGCCCACAAGCATTGATTTCCTGGATGCGGTGAATGCTGTTCATTCACAGCTTGTTCACACGCATGATCATTGTTTCCGCACTGAATCTTGGGAAGCCTGACACTAAGCTCCCAGGAGACAGTGCGGTGCCAGGGAAAGGCAATAAACACGCCTACTCCCATGGGAGGAGAGACAGGAAGTGCCACAATAAAGTACAATATAAAGGTAATTACAGCGATAAAAAAAAATTTCGTGCGGCATTTGAACATCTATGCAATAAACTGAAGGGGTAAGATTAAGTTAAAAATTTGAGTGGAACCCCGCTTTAATCATCCTCTTTTAGGCCACTCCTTTTATTAGATGAAATTTAGTCATGCCCATTACTCTCTTTGGCATGCATAACAGAACTTGTTTTTCAACTGTATCCCAACAGGGTGCCTGATTATTTGTCATGCTGAGTTGACTTTTTAAATGTAAACCAGTTACCCGTTATGGCTATTGTCAGTGTTTACAGATTGTATGTATACTGTTTAAATATCAATTTTTATTTTTTTTTAGTTTCTAATAGGAGTTCTGTAATTTATTCAAGTTGTCAGTAAAAAATGTACTCTTTCAGTAAATGTACCATGCTCTGCCAGTAAAAAAAGTTGCAGGAAGTTGGCAACCCTGCTTGCCATAGGCTCAATGCACCCAGCTCATGACTCCCTGCATATTGCTCCAGTGATATGACTGCTGCAGCTACATCTCTAGCTCTGTACACTTCTTCAAGGACCTCCAGGGGAATAGCACTCATGATAGAGAACACTTGGCCTGGCCTAAAAGGCCATTTGCCAAAACCAGTTACAATTGCAGTGGCTTATCTGGAGTTTTGTCACATTTTTGGGCTTGTGTTCAATATGTGCAAAGAGAGATCACACAAATACTTAAAAGTATAACACTTTTTTAAGATAATGACAGATACATATAAAGATAAAGAAAATATGACAAAAATACTCAACTAAAGATGTTTTGCCATGGAGTTCCCCTGCACATGAAGCATGGCCAGAGGATCAGATCAGACGCTTGCATGGTTGCCAGCTCTGGTGTGAGACTAACTTATTCCAGTTTGGGCTGTGGTATTTAGACTTGTGTGTAAGGAATAGACAACCCCCAAGCCAACTCCCTTTGCAATATGACCCCTCAAGGACTGGGTCAGTTAACAATAACATTCCTTTGGTATAAGGTGAAGCCATGCTTATGTCCTTATATGGCCTCCTTAACCAAGATTTTGAGGCTTTAAATGCATTAGTGAGCCACATTATTAATAAGGAAATATGTAATATGCAATTTCCCCATCACTCCACCCCCTGGCTCACAAATATCATATAATGCCTCTAACTGTACATAAGGGCAACATATCAGCATTGGAAGAAAAGCACCTGATAATTGTAAACTGTGACAGACCTAGCCGGGACAGAGGCTTTTGGAGAGGACTGAATGCAGGCCTCTTGCTTATCGACTAAGGGCCCTGGATTTTAAGGGAACAATACTCTTTGTGAGGTGTATGCCTGGAGACCCTGAACTAATGTTACTTTGGATTCAAGTCCATGTCCCCCCAAAACACAAAACTCTGGGAACCCCGTATGTGCCATATTATAAATAGTGACTGCTTCACAATGTTGTGTATATATTATGTGTTGTCTCATGCTGTTGTATACTGTTTGCTGTGCTAGTTTGGGGTGGGGCTGTATTCCACTGTTCTATTGTGTGTTGCCTTGAATCACAGGATGTGTATTTCTGTGGAGGGGAGTGGGATTCCTCCAGCAGCTCTGCTTGCTGATAAGACTGTGTGCTGATGAGACCTTGCACACACCTGACCTGTGTGTCCATTGTCATTGGACAGTTTGGCCCTCCCGGTTTTCCAAGGGTGCGGGGGAGGTGTTTTGAAGTGGGATCTGTGTGACATGTTTTTGAATAAATATTCGTTCCTGCTTGACCCTTAAGACAGAGCATCTTGTCTCGTATTTGGGGGAGAATTATTTGTATGGGTTCCTGGTTCGGCTGATGGAAGTGTTCGGTAGCTGATTTTGTGTTTGGGTATGGAATGTCATAAACGACTTTAACCCCTTTCGTTACATAAACAAAAAGAATAATTAATATATTCCCCCACCCTCTGGTTTACCTTAAAGTGGATGTAAACCCACTCTCATCATTTCTACTTCCATAGTGCTGATCTATAAGGATATACATGCCTTCTGCATGTATCCTTATCTGTCAAATATCTCCCCTTTAGCTGTTTGGAGCCCTGCAATACTCTGGATTCTGTGGGCAGGTCTGTTATACAGGGCTCGGAGGGTGGAGTCGTGATGTCAGTAAATTTCCCGCCCACCTCTACACTCTCCTTGGTAGGGATGAGCCGAACACCCCCCTGTTCGGTTCGCACCAGAACATGCGAACAGGAAAAAAGTTTGTTCGAACACGCGAACACCGTTAAAGTCTATGGGACACGAACATGAATAATCAAAAGTGCTAATTTTAAAGGCTAATATGCAAGTTATTGTCATAAAAAGTGTTTGGGGATCCGGGTCCTGCCCCAGGGGACATGGATCAATGCAAAAAAAAGTTTTAAAAACGGCCGTTTTTTCAGGAGCAGTGATTTTAATAATGCTTAAAGTCAAACAATAAAAGTGTAATATCCCTTTAAATTTCGTACCTGGGGGGTGTCTATAGTATGCCTGTAAAGGGGCGCATGTTTCCTGTGTTTAGAACAGTCTGACAGCAAAATGACATTTTGAAGGAAAAAACTCATTTAAAACTACCCGCGGCTATTGCATTGCCGACAATACACATAGAAGTTCATTGATAAAAACGGCATGGGAATTCCCCAAAGGGGAACCCCGAACCAAAATTTAAAAAAAAAAATGACGTGGGAGTCCCCCTAAATTCCATACCAGGCCCTTCAGGTCTGGTATGGATATTAAGGGGAACCCCGGCCAAAATAATGAAAAAAAAATTACGTGGGGTTCCCCCTAAATTCCATATCAGACCCTTCAGGTCTGGTATGGATTTTAAGGGGAACCCCGCGCCAAAAAAAAAAAAAAAAACGGCGTGGGGTCCCCCCAAAAATCCATACCAGACCCTTATCCGAGCACGCAACCTGGCAGGCCGCAGGAAAAGAGGGGGGGACGAGAGTGCGGCCCCCCCTCCCTCCTGAACCGTACCAGGCCACATGCCCTCAACATTGGGAGGGTGCTTTGGGGTAGCCCCCCAAAACACCTTGTCCCCATGTTGATGAGGACAAGGGCCTCATCCCCACAACCCTGGCCGGTAGTTGTGGGGGTCTGCGGGCGGGGGGCTTATCGGAATCTGGAAGCCCACTTTAACAAGGTGACCCCCAGATCCCGGCCCCCCCCTGTGTGAAATGGTAAGGGGGTACATAAGTACCCCTACCATTCCACGAAAAAAGTGTCAAAAATGTTAAAAATGACAAGAGACAGTTTTTGACAATTCCTTTATTTAAATGCTTCTTCTTTCTTCTATCTTCCTTCATCTTCTGGTTCTTCTGGCTCTTCTGGTTCTTCCTCCGGCGTTCTCGTCCAGCATCTCCTCCGCGGTGTCTTCTATCTTCTTCTCCTCGGGCCGCTCCGCACCCATGGCATGGGGGGGAGGCTCCCGCTCTTCTCTTCTTCTTTTCTTCTCTTCTTCTCTTCTTCATTTTCTTCTCCGGGCCGCTCCGCAATCCATGCTGGCATGGAGGGAGGCTCCCGCTGTGTGACGGCGCTCCTCGTCTGACAGTTCTTATATAACGGGGGGGCGGGGCCACCCGGTGACCCCACCCCCCTCTGACGCACGGGACATGACGGGACTTCCCTGTGGCATTCCCCGTGACGTCACAGGGAAGTCCCGTCAAGTCACCGTGCGTCAGAGGGGGGCAGGGTCACCGGGTGGCCCCGCCCCCCCGTTATTTAAGAACTGTCAGACGAGGAGCGCCGTCACACAGCGGGAGCCTCCCTCCATGCCAGCATGGATTGCGGAGCGGCCCGGAGAAGAAAATGAAGAAGAGAAGAAGAGAAGAAAAGAAGAAGAGAAGAGCGGGAGCCTCCCCCCAATGCCATGGGTGCGGAGCGGCCCGAGGAGAAGAAGATAGAAGACGCCGCGGAGGAGATGCTGGAAGAGAACGCCGGAGGAAGAACCAGAAGAGCCAGAAGAACCAGAAGAACCAGAAGATGAAGGAAGATAGAAGAAAGAAGAAGCATTTAAATAAAGGAATTGTCAAAAACTGTCTCTTGTCATTTTTAACATTTTTGACAGTTTTTTAGTGAAATGGTAGGGGTAAGAACCCCCTTACCATTTCACACAGGGGGGGGGCTGGTATCTGGGGGTCCCCTTGTTAAAGGGGGCTTCCAGATTCCGATAAGCCCCCCGCCCGCAGACCCCCACAACCACCGGCCAGGGTTGTGGGGATGAGGCCCTTGTCCTCATCAACATGGGGACAAGGTGTTTTGGGGGGCTACCCCAAAGCACCCTCCCAATGTTGAGGGCATGTGGCCTGGTACGGTTCAGGAGGGGGGGGGCCGCACTCTCGTCCCCCCCTCTTTTCCTGCGGCCTGCCAGGTTGCGTGCTCGGATAAGGGTCTGGTATGGATTTTTGGGGGGACCCCACGCCGTTTTTTTTTTTTTTTTTGGTGCGGGGTTCCCCTTAAAATCCATACCAGACCTGAAGGGTCTGGTATGGAATTTAGGGGGAACCCCACGTCATTTTTTTTTTTTAATTTAGGCCGGGGTTCCCCTTAATATCCATATCAGACCTGAAGGGCCTGGTATGGAATTTAGGGGGACTCCCACGTCATTTTTTTTTTTAAATTTTGGTTCGGGGTTCCCCTTTGGGGAATTCCCATGCCGTTTTTATCAATGAACTTCTATGTGTATTGTCGGCAATGCAATAGCCGCGGGTAGTTTTAAATGAGTTTTTTCCTTCAAAATGTCCTTTTTGCTGTCAGACTATTCTAAACACAGGAAACATGCGCCCCTTTACAGGCATACTATAGACAACCCCCAGGTACGAAATTTAAAGGGATATTACACTTTTATTGATTGACTTTAAGCTTTATTAAAATCACTGCTCCTGAAAAAACGGCCGTTTTTAAAACTTTTTTTTTGCATTGATCCATGTCCCCTGGGGCAGGACCCAGGTCCCCAAACATTTTTATGACAATAACTTGCATATTAGCCTTTAAAATTAGCACTTTTGATTTCTCCCATAGACTTTTAAAGGGTGTTCCGCGGCATTCGAATTTGCCGCGAACACCCCAAATTGTTCGCTGTTCGGCGACCTTGCGAACAGCCAATGTTCGAGTCGAACATGAGTTCGACTCGAACTCGAAGCTCATCCCTACTCCTTGGCCAGGCATCGATATTTCTTACACTGAACTTCTGCTGGTCTTGTGGATTATGCCCCATGATCACTAACATCCAGTCAAAACCCAGAAAAGTCACCACATGACTTCAGCATGCCCAATCATGCTGGGGCGTGGATCAGCCAATCCTGGGAGAGCTGGGGAAGAAAATAGGGGGGATGTGAAGTAAACAGAATGCCTCTCTCACACTCATACATGAGATAAGGAAATCACCTGCCACTCACAGCAAGGGGAAAAACTGACACCTATTTCTCTGTGTGTCTGTTTTTATCTTACTGAATAAAGATAAGAGGATTGCTCAGAGCTGGATTAACTCTTCATGGCAAGGCTGGGCACGGATGAAATTACATCCTCTGCTATAACAGATATGAGTCTTAATTAAAAAAAAAACTTTTTTTGGTTTACATCCTCTTTAAATGTAAAATGGGAGATCTAAAGTGTTTCTATTTAAATTGTAGATACCTATTTTCCCTGTCGGGTTTACCTACTCAGAAAATCTCATTTGGCTATGTCAGGGCTGAAAAATATAAAAATATCCAAAGTTCAAAAAATATAAAAAAAAAACTATATGTTGAACTAACAGAAGAACACTAACATTTTCCTTTTGAAAGCACAGGCGCATATATGAAAATCAAACTTTCCTTTCCAAGAGTTTAAAAGCATAGAAGCTTGTCAAAGTCCTCCATATCTGTTGATGGACAGCAGAGTCTTATGGCCCATACACACGATCCGATTATCGTACGACGGATCGTACGACTTTCCCCGCTTGTCGCATCGGAACCAGAATAGTAAAAAATACTCCCGAAAAAGCTTGTACGATGACAATTGACCGCCCCGCTTGCGTAGTACGGTGTAGCGTAGTGATGTAATGTACATGTGACCCCTCTAGTCACGCCTGCAGCATAGACGACCGAGAGTTCCGTCATTGCACACGAATGGCCGTTTTGACTAAAAGTTCATTCTGACTAGCACGCTTCTTCTAGTACGGTAGTTCCTTCGGACTGGCACGGTCTTTCGTCCACGCTGAATCATTACATGCAAAATAAAAATCTAGCTGTTTCAGTGATTGGAATAATGGGCATACAAAATGTCCTTAAACTGAATAAAAAAGGACGTAGAAGGACATGGACAAAAGAGTGGCTGCTCAACCAAGAAAAGTACTCACACATGTCTTTGCTCAAGGATCTCCAGGAAAATAACCCAGAAGACTATAGAAACTACTTAAGAATGGATGATGAGTGCTTCCAAGAATTGTTAATGTCAGTAACACCTCATATACAGAAGCAGGACACTGTCATGCGAGAGGCTATAAGTGCCGAACAAAGGCTCATAGCCACACTATGTTTTTTGGCAACTGGACGCAGTCTGCAGGACCTGAAAATCACCACGGGAATATCTCCACAGGCACTTGGCAAGATTATTCCGGAAACCTGTCAAGCTCTCATCCTGACACTCAAGGATCAATATATTAAGGTACTGTGGCTTGTAATATATATGTAGGTTCAGAATATCAAATGTATATATCAAATGTCAAATAACATACCAAATTGGCGACAATTGCAAGCAAGGCCACAATCCTAATAGTTGCAATAACCACAATGTATTGTTACACCAATTTCCAAAAAGTTAAAACTTTACTGTTTGTGACATCTTTGGGTGTGAGGAACATTAATAACTCTCTGTTCCACATATATGGTCATGTTTGGGTGCAATTAAAATAGCTATCTGGTCAGGAACCCAAACAGATGTCGCTCAAATTACCCCTGAAGTCAGAGTGACATGCGGTAAAAAAAATGTAAAAGTAACGTGACTGTGATGTAACGTGTGGGAGGAGCCAAGGAAGCTCTGTGCAGATCAGCAGTTTCACACAGTGTACTGCACTGAATCTGCTCCTGTCTAAGGCGGCTGACTGCTATAGTAAAACCTGCATATGCCTTATCATTATAAGGCACACGTGAGTGGATTGAAGTTTGCCTGTGTACCTTGGTATCCTAACTATTGCACAATGATTGTTTTTTTCTCTTATTTGCCTGTTTATGATTCTCACAGTGGTTGTGAATAGAAGCAAAAAACACATTGGTACTATCAATGAGCACCTTAATTAAGCAAGTGTTTTTAAACAGCTTTGCTAGTGATCAAAAGCTCTATACCAATCAGGATTCTACACCTGTATAATTGAACCTTCTGAATACATCCCTATATATTTATTTTTATGTGGATTTTTTGTGTGAATTTTTTACACATTTGGTGTCACTAATTTTTTATAATTTTACACTATTTTGATTGCTGGATTTTATAGGAATTTTTACTCACCGCTGGATTTATTTGACTATTTATATTTATTCTTATATATTCATTTTCATGCACATTGTGAAGCAGCTTCAAATATCAGTATTTAAAAAAAATGTACAAGTTCAGCTCAACTAACAATCCTGCAGCATATGTAAAGCATTACTTATAAATACTTATAAATAATATATATATTGTTAGCATACAGAATCATAATTATTGAATCTTTATCTCTCCTTTTCCTCATAGTTTCCAACCAATACAGCTGAATGGATGGAGGTGGGCCAAAAATTTCATGAACAATGGAATTTCCCTAATTGTGGTGGCGCAATAGATGGTAAACACATCAGGATAGCACCACCCCCCAATTCTGGCTCTTTTTTTTATAATTATAAAGGTTTTTTTAGCATTATCCTTCTAGCCATAGTAAATGCCAACTATGAATTTTTATATGTGGAATTTTCATATGTGGACATTGGCAAACAACTGCTTCAGAGTGGATCCCTGAATCTTCCAACCCCCAATGAAACTGTGGAAGGTCTGAAATTCGTGTTCGTCGCAGACGATGCGTTTGCATTGGGAGACCACCTCCTCAAGCCCTTCCCAATGAGGAACATGACCCCTGACCATAGGATCTACAATTATCACTTATCAAGGGCACGGAGAGTGGTGGAAAATGCATTTGGTATAATGGCCAACCGTTTTCGCATTTTCCAGACAACAATCAATCTATCATTATCAAAAATCGACAATCTAGTGCTTTGTTGCTGTGTTTTACACAATTACTTGCAGAGACATGCACAGGGCTATATTACAGCTATGTCGACGGAAAATCCTAATGACAGAGGAGCATCAACATCAGCCCAACCAGTGCGAGATAACAGCAATGGCACAATGAATCAATTGACACCACTGGCTCTTCCACATTCAAGGCTGCCAAGTCAAACTGCCCGTCAATGCCGACAGGACTATCTCAATTATTTTGTTGGTCGGGGGGCAGTGTCATGGCAGAATGACATGTAAGATTTTCTTAAACCCAAAACCTGTGTGATGTTGACAGTATATCGCTAATAATAATCTTTGTCATGTTTATGCTTGGCTATTTAGTTTTTATAGTACAAGGTGTTAATACGTTAATAAAAAATTTTACTTCTTCAGTATATTTTTTAGGTAATATTGTATGAAGCTGTCATCAAAGCTGCCACATATGTGCCCATTAATACTGCCTTATAGTGCCAGCTGTCAGTGCCCACACAGTGCCACGAAAGTGCCAGCAATCAGTGCCACCTATCAATCACCACAAGTGACAACTATGAATGCCCACCAGTGACACCTATGAATGCCCACCAGTGCCACCTAATAATGCCCACCAGTGCCACCTAGCAGTGCTGCCTATCAATGCCCTTCAGTGCCCAGCAGTGCCACCTATTAGTGCCCAGCAGTGCTGCCTTATCAGAGCACATAAATGGTGCACATCAGTTCAGCATCATCAAGGTACAGCAATGATGATGGAAAATGATTGTTATTAAAAATTTGAAAAATAAAATTTAAAATGTTTTCTATGTTTAATTCCAAAAAAGTGGTATTTTAACATTTAAAAAAATTAAAGAAATCAGAGATGATCAAATACCACCAAAAGAAAGCTCTAATGTCTGGTAAATAATGTAAAAAATATAATTCAGGTACAGTGTTGTATGACCACGTTCTGGACAGGAGTGTGGTATAGGTACCCACTAAGCAAGTGGTGAATTAATTAATAAGGAATAACACATATACCAAGATGCATTAAACCAAAACAAAAACCTAGTAAAAACATTTTTGATTAGTATCACACTATTATGGGTGTTCCAACCCACATCTCGTGCGCATAGCCTACGAAGAGACATCGCCTACATAGTACGTTCGCACTGTAGTGATGTCATAAGAGACGGCCAGGCCGATTGACGCATGCGCAATGCACGAAAGACCGGCGGTAGAAGGAGCGTACTTGCAGGAAAGAACGCCATTACGAAAGATAGGCTACAACGAACTGAGGTAAATTTTTAATGTCAAATATTTTTTGCTAAAATTTTTTGTTAGATATGGAATATTTTAATCTGAGCTCATTCATGTTATTATCAGGGAATCATGCCATACAGATTTACATCACCAGATTTTCTACCCCAGTTCATTGATATGTACAGACAACTCCCCTGTTATGGAAAGTTACGTCAAAGGAATATTCTAATGGAGAAAAGAAGCATGAGGCCCTTACCCAACTACTTGAACTTTGTAAAGTGGTGTGCCCGAATCCAAGCATAGATTATGTTAGAAATAAAATATCAAATATACAAACTGTTTTTAAAAAAGAACTTAACAAGGTTCGTGAATCCCAGAAGTCTGGTGCAGGAACAGATGACATCTATGTTCCACGTCTCTGGTATTACAAAAGTCTGCGCTTTCTAAAAGACCAGGTGGATGCCAGAGCATCATTATGCAGCCTTCCAGGAACATCCACAGCATCACCTGAGCCACAGTCACTAGATGAGGATCAGGACAATATTGAGGATAGCTCCAGATCACAGGTTAGTGTATAATGTTCAATTTTACATATGTAAATAATGTTTGACTTGGTTAAATGAAAGTTAACATAATATGCTACTATGGACAACATACTAGCACATTATGTGCCACTTACCTGCAAACAATTATATATATATATATATATATATATATATATATATATATATATATATGGTATATTATAATAATTATTGGTATGTACATACTATGTGTTAGAAATATGAAGGGCCTTCAAAAATGATAGCTTGCGAGGAAATTATATATGTCATTTATGCTCCTAGAACGCCTGATGGTGCTACTTGGATGTTGGGCCTCTGTATGTGGCCAGGCTGTGTAAAAGGCTCACACATGTAGTATCGCCATACTTAGGAGGAGTAGCAGAATGTATTTTGGGGTGTCATCTTTGCTATGTACATGCTAGGTGTTGGAAATATCTGATAAATTGACAACTTTGTCAGTTTTTTTTTTTTTTTCCACATTTTCCAAAAACTTCTGGAAAAAAATGAACCATTCAAAAGACTCATTATGCCTTATAGATTATAAGTTGGGGTGTTTGCTTTCCAAAATGGGGTCATTTTGGGGCAATTCCATTGTCCTGGTGCTCCAGGGCCTTCAAAAGTGTTATAGGTGGTTGAGAAATGAGATGTGTTATTTATGCTCTTAGAACGCCTGAAGGTGATACTTCAATGTTGGGCCTTTGTATGTGGCCAGGCTGTGTAAAAGTCTCTCACATGTGGTATCGCCATACTCGGGAAGAGTAGCAGAATGTATTTTGGGGTGTAATTTGTTGCATGCATATGCTCTGTGAGAGAAATAACCTGTTAATATGAAAATATTGTAAAAAAAAATCTTCATTTTGCAAAGAATTGTGGGGGAAAAAATACAACTTAAAAAACTCACCATGCTACTTACTTAATACCTTGGAATGTCTACTTTCTAAAAAGGGGTCAATTGGGGGTATTTGTACTTTCCTGCCTTGTTAGTGTCTCAAGAAATGAGACACTAACATCAGGTGTGATCAGATGTGATCAATTTTCAGTGATTGGCACCATAGTTTGTAGACTCTATAACAAAGACCAAATAATTTACACTAATTTGGGTTATTTTTACCAAAGATATGTAGCAGTATAAATTTTGGCCAAAATTTATGAAGAAAAATTACTAATTTGCAAAATTTTATGACAGAAACACCCATTTCACAAAATTTACGGTCTTTTTATTTATAGCACAAAGAATAAAAAACCCACTAGTGATTAAATACCACTGAAAGAAAGCTCTATTTGTGTGAAAAAAGGATGCATATTTTATATGGGTACAGTGTTGCATGACTGAGTAATTGTCATTCAAAGTGTGAGAGCGCTGAAACCTGAAAATTGGTGTGGGCAGGAAGGGGGTGTAAGTGCCCTGTATTGAGGTGGTTAAAATAACATTCACAATAACATTTATAGTGTGTTCATCACATTGTGCACAAAGATTATATCACCAAAACCATATTGATTTTTCTATTTCAACCTCTTCTTTAATCCCATACAGATCATGGAAACTTCTAGGAAAAGATATAATTTCTTCTGTATTAACAAACAAACCTATTAGTGTTGTATTCTAAAGTATCACACTTCAATACAATCACCAATAAAGACAATGCAAAGTAGATATACATCTTTATCTCCAGCAATCATTCATTAGGCCTGATTCACACCTATGCATTTTTAGTGCTTTTTGCATTTTGCCGATTTGCACTACAGAACGTGTTCCATAGGGAACCATGTTAGACGGACTGTAGTGCAAATCTGCAAAATGCAAAAAGCACTAAAAATGGCCTTATTGTCCTATCTTAAGCTATTGCTCTTTGCTTGGTCATACATTTAACACGTTATACAAAACTTGTCTAGCTTGTTCAACTGACTGCCACTAAGGAAACACACACACACAGGGGGTGATTTACTATGAAGAAGGCACTGCACCAGTTCATACATTAATTGGTGCGCCGGAAAAGTCATTAACCACTTCCAGACCGCCACATGCCGATATACGTCCTAGCTTTGATGGGGGATATCGTTGTTATGGCAGCAGATAGCTGCCATAACCCCGATATCCTCGTGTCCAGCCGGCAGTCCGGTTTCTGATAAGAGTGGTCTCTGAGGCGGATTCACCGCAAAATCACTTTTATCGGCGGCCGATCCATCGGCAGCGGCGGAGGCAATTGGATGTTCACCTTGGCTGGGCATGGAGATGAGTGAGGGCAAAACGTCAAACTTCCTCCCACAGCTCTTAAAGGGACATTTTTTTTAATTTTTTTTTTTAAACGACAACTTTTTTTTTCTTTTTTTTTTATTGCATTTAATTGTAAATATGAGATCTGAGGTCTGTCTGACCCCAGATCTCATATTTAAGAGGTCTTGTCATGCTTTTTTTCTATTACATGGGATGTTTAAAAACAGTGTAAAAATAAAAGGTAAAGTAAATGAAAAAAAAAAAATTTTTAAACACGCCCCGTCCCGCTGAGCTCACGTGCAGAAGCGAACGCATATGTGAGTAGCGCCCGTATATGAAAATGGTGTTCAAACCACAAATGTGAGGCATCGCCGTGATCGGTAGAGCGAGAGCAATAATTCTAGCCCTAGACCTCCTCTGTAACTAAAAACATGCAACCTGTAGAATTTTTTAAGCGCCGCCTATGGAGATTTTTAAGGGTAAAAGTTTGTCGCCATTCCACGAGTGGGCGCAATTTTGAAGAGTGACATGTTGAGTATCAATTTACTCGGCGTAACATTATCTTTCACGATATAAAAAAAATTGGGCTAACTTTACTGTTGTCTTAATTTTTAATTCAAAAAAGTGTATTTTTTCCAAAAAAAGTGCGCTTGTAAGACCACTTCGCAAATATGGTGTGAAAGAAAGTATTGTAACGACCGCCATTTTATTCTCTAGGGTGTTAGGAAAAAAATGTATAATGTTTGGGGGTTCTAAGTAATTTTCTAGCAAAAAAAACCTGTTTTTAACTTGTAGACAGCACATCTAAAAAAGAGGTTCGGTCCTTAGGTGGTTAATCGAATGTGCGAACCGGCGCACATTGAAGCGCAAATAGCGATAATAAATACCCGCATATGTAAACTGCAACTGTTGCTAGGGTAGCTGCGGTTTTCTCATTGATAATAGCGCACGCCCAATACAATTGGTTAATTTCATCTCATTGGATGTGTTGGTAATTAGTAGGTGTTCTCAGTTAATGAACCCTTTTGATGCTAATCTCATTCCTATCACTTCTAATATATCTTTGAAATGTGTTTTTTTCTTTTTTTACCCAAATCTTTCAATACATTACAAAGAACAGAGAAGTGATTCTAAACCCAATACATTTATATTTTCAGATCTTGATCTTTAAAGGTGACCATACACTGCAATCAGTTAGATCTTAAATAAATTTGATTTAGTGCAAGAGCCTGTTTTATTTCTTATATTTTGAATGAATTGTTCAAGTGTGTCTTCCTATTACCTATTTTGCCTAAATATTGAGTTATACAGAGATTGGCCAATCAGATTGCATAGTGCATGACCATCTTAAGTGCCAAATTTAGAATGAAGATGTGACATGACCCACTTGTATTTTCCTAACGATATTTCTTGGGCATTATACAAGGCACATGAAAAAAACACCTTTTTTCAAGACATGTTAGAGTGATCAGGAATCTTCAAACTACAGCTCTTCAGCTGTTGCGGAACTACACATCCCATGAGGCATTGTAAAACTATGACATTCACAGACATGACTAGGCATGATGGGAATTGTAGTTCCTGAACAACTGGAGGGCCATAGTTTGAAGACCCCTGTGCTAGACCATTATTATGCCTCCAGATTTGGGAGTGTGACATCTACCCAACTTCTCTCTGCTGGTGGACACAAGAACCTACATCTATAGATATATCTATACATAGATATACTATATATACACACACTGAAGCAGGAAGTAATATATGTTGGCCTGCAGGTGAATCTGTACACAGGAATTAGGTGTGTGTTTTGAGGCCAAATCATTTAGACATACACACATAGTTACATAGTAGGTGAGGTTGAAAAAAGACACAAGTCCTTCAAGTCCAACCTATGTGTGTGATTATATGTCAGTATTACATTGTATATCCCTGTATGTTGCAGTCGTTCAGGTTGAAACTATCGATGCTCCCTGCTGAGACCACCGCCTGTGGAAGGGAATTCCACATCTTTGCCGCTCTTACACTTAAGAACCCTCTACGTAGTTTAAGGTTAAACCACTTTTCTTCTAATTTTAATGAGTGGCCACGTGT
Source organism: Aquarana catesbeiana (assembly GCF_042186555.1). NCBI lineage: Eukaryota > Metazoa > Chordata > Amphibia > Anura > Ranidae > Aquarana > Aquarana catesbeiana. The sequence goes on from NC_133329.1 coordinate 228,407,035, forward strand.
CTTGTTAAACTCCCTTCTGCAAAAAAGTTTTATCCCCATTGTGGGGTCACCAGTACGGTATTTACAAATTGAAATCATATCCCCTCTCAAGCATCTCTTCTCCAGAGAGAATAAGTTCAGTGCTCGCAATCTTTCCTCATAACTAATATCCTCCAGACCCTTAATTAGCTTAGTTGCCCTTTTTTGTACTCGCTCCATTTCCAGTACATCCTTCCAGAGTGCTGGTGCCCAGAACTGGACAGCATACTCCAGGTGCGGCTGGACCAGAGTCTTGTAGAGCAGGAGAATTATCATTTTATCTCTGGAGTTGATCCCCTTCTTAACCACTTCCCCCCCAAAGACATCATAGGACGTCTTTGACTTTCAGTGGGAATATCTGAATGATGCCTGCAGCTACAGCTCCTTGTTTTCAGCTGGCAATTCTGTGCACCATAAAAGTGATCATAGCAGCGGTTCTGCTGCTTGATCATTCTTATAGGTGACGGGAGGGGGACATCCCCCCTCCCGCTGCCATCCGGTGCTTCTCCGGGCTCTCCTGTGCCATCGGGGACCCGGAGAAAGAATTGGCTGCCGCCGGATGACAACCATAGAAATTTCCGGTGACCAGATGGTCACCAGTCATCTCTATGACCATCGGAGGCCCAGGCGCGACGTTATGACGTCACGTCCGGGCTGCAGATGTAAACAAAGCCGCAATCACGGCTGGTAAGCATGAGATTGTGGATTTTTTTCCCGATCTCATGCTATCCAGCCTGGAGGAGAGATGTGGGGTCTTATTGACCCCGCATCTCTCCATAAAGAGGACCTGTCACGAACGATTCCTATTACAAGGGATGTTTACCTACCTTGTAATAGGAATAAAAGTGATCAAAAAAATGTAAAAGTGTAAAAATAAAAAAAGTAAAAAAAAAAAAAAAAATTTAAAACACCTCTGTCCCCAGTAGCTCGCGCTCAGAAGTGAACGCACACGTAAGTCCCGGCCCACATATGTAAACGCTGTTCACACCACACATGTGAGGTATCGCCGTGTGCATTAGCGCACGAGCGACAATTCTAGCACTATACCTACTCTGTAAGTCTAAACATGTAACCTGTAAAAAAATTTAAAGCGTTGCCTATGGAGATTTTTATCTCATCAGTTCGTGGGTCACGTCTTCCAGATGAGAGACAGTCTCTGGGAGTCCCCGGATGCGGACATTATATCTTCTGGATTTTTTCTCTAGATCCTCTATCTTTGCATTTGCCTGGTCCAATTGATGTTGAAGGCTTGTGATCATTTTGGAATTCTGGTTTAGTCTACGCACTGTGCCATCCATTTTAGATTCAATGGTATCTAGTCGTTCTCCAATTGACTGCAGGTCCCCCTTTAAATCTGTGATATAGAGGGTGATTGCCTTGTTAAGTTCCTGTTGTAATAGACGTGAGAATCTAGCCAGTAATACTGCATCCTCTGAGTAGGTGGTTGAGGGCAGCACCAGTTCTTCAGGGGGAGAGCTCTGCTGAATGAGCGTAGATTCTGCAAATTCTGCCATGTGTCTCTGGGAGAGGCAGTATATGGGGAGTCTGGGCAGTCTCCCCTTGTGGTGTCCCAAGCATGCCGTCCTATGGCGGGAAGAGGCCCGAGACTTGTGCTCCCACTGATGGGGATCCCGCTGGGCTATGTGGCCCGGCGTCTGGAGTTTTTTCCTTGCCGATCTGGTCCCCCTGCAATGCATGGTGTTTCACCGGACACAGCCAATGACAGTTCACTGTACCAGGCCACTACGGGTACCATGTGATCCCTGTGACTAATCACAGCAGATCACATGACAATTGTAAACAGTGGATGGCTTGGTCACAGTGATCACTGAACGAACTGCACTCCTGTGATACACAGAAGTACAGCCAAATGAGCTTTGGCTGTACTTCTCCTTTAAGGAGCGGGTGGCCGCCATGTCCTTAAAATCAAGTCATCAGCTGTCAAGGGGCTTCCCAGCAATAAAAAAATTTGAGAAAAAAAAAGGCATGGGGCCCCCCAAAATCCATACCAGACCCTTATCTGAGCATGCAGCCCGGCAGGTCAGGAAAGAGAGGGGACAAGCGAGCCCCCCGAACCATACCAGGCCAGATGCCCTCAACATGGCCCCCCAAAGTATGTTGATGTGGACAAGGGTCTCTTCCCCACAACCCTGGCCAGTGGTTGATGGGGTCTGCAGGTGGGGGGCTTATCGGAATCTGAAAGTCCCTTTTATCTAGAAGCCTCCAGATACCACCCCCCCATGTAAATGAGTATGGAATACACAGAACCCCTACTCATTTACCCAAAAAAAATGTGTAGTGTAAAAAAAGACAACAGACCGTTTTTGACAAGTTCTTTATTTAAAAAATAAAAATAAATGCCCCTCCGGTGTTGCTCCATCGTCAATCATGATGTCCGCCACCACCGCTGACCTGAAAAAAAAAAAAAAAAGTCAACTCCCGTCGTCTGCTAGTTCTGCTGTCTGACAGTTCTTAAATAACTAAGGGACGGGCTACCTGGTAATGTCACTGGGTGACCCCGCCCCCTTGTGACATCATTGACCAGGGGCATGCTGAGTCGATGATGTCACAAGAGGCGGGGTCATGCAGCAGATGCCTGATCCTTAACAACCATGATGTTTACGAGTTGGTAAGGAGCGGGAGGCCGCCCGCTCCTTAACAACTGGTACACATTCCACAAATGCCACATGCCTGGACCACTACTTAATTTCTGCATGCATTTAACTATTTATTTCCTTCTGTGAATGGATGCAGTATTTACCAAGCGTTTTCAGCGTTTTTACGTAAATACTAAATAAACTGTCTAATGAGTTGACAATTTCAGGATCGCATGAGATATTTAGGCAAAACTTATTCTGACACCTAAATATCTAATGAGAGTTCATTCTGTGAATGAAGCCCAGAATGTAAAAAAATAAAGATTGTAGAAATGTTTTTTTTTTACATTTCTTTATTTTCCAAAAAATTGTGACCAAAAAGAACAACTTAAAAAAACTCGCCATGCCCCTTTCTAAATACCTCGGACTGTCTACTTTCCAAAAAGGGGTAATTTGGGGGATTTTTGTACTGTTCTAGCAAGAAATCAGCTGTCAGTACATCAGCATTGATCAACTTTTATATATATATATATACCATAGTTTTCAGACTCTATTATTTAGTCTGTAGGAAAGTTATAAATCCTAATTTGGGTTATTTTCACCAAAGAAATGTAGCAGAATACAGTTTGGCCTAAATTTTAGACACGTGCATTCGTTTTCGTCCGAATGCATTCTCATCCGAATTTTGGGTATTTTCGTTATCATTTTAACCAACGATAATGAACGTGCAGAATCAGAAAACCAAAAGATCCGACATAAACAAACGCTTTATTTTTGTTTTCATTAGGACAACAGTTCGATATAGATAGGAGATTCGACATGACCTAACCTTAGCTCTATTAGTCCAAGATTACTCTACATAGAGAAAAACAATTCGACATAGAGAGAAAAGATTCGCCATTATAGAAACAATAGCAAAAAGGTCGAATGTGCCTAATCTAACTCTATTAGTCCAAGATTAATCGACATAGAGAGAAAAGATTCGACATGAAGATTCGACGAAGCAGTCACCGCAAGTGGACATTTATGGTCAAATGCTCCGCCCATAGGCTACAGAAGAATACTAATGTTGGTTGACTAGTAATAATTGTAACGAGCCCCTTTGCTCGCTCGGTTCCACTCTCCCGACACTCCTCTGCAGCTATTGAATCAGATTGCAACATCTGATGGTTCGGTCATTCGATGCTCCGGGACTAGAACTACAGCTCTTTGCCGTCCTAGTCCAGTTGTGATAGCTCAGAACAAACACCAGGCAGGCTGTATGTAAGTTCAAACAGGAATCTCTTTTATTGAAAAATACAGGCTTTTATACACTCAAAGTGGAGGTGCAGACCTCCTGCTCATATTACTCTAACAATACAGCTGTAACCTAATTAACCTAACATGAGCTAATTAACTAATCCCTTTAGACAGCCTAGATGACTCAGACATGACCATTAGGCCAGAGTGGCCGTCTTGTAATTCAGAAAATCCATTCAACATTATCACAATCAACATAGACTCTTCTTCACACAATAGCAGAGTTAATTAACACAAATAACAATGGGGATCTAATGACTCTTAGATCCCATAGTAGACTTATTTACAATACACATTTTAGCAGACAATAGATAGACAGGTGTTGGAATTTACATCAGCATCTCCTAACAGTATCTGTCCCAGCATTATGAATCAGTCACTATTCCAATATTCATGACAATAATAATTAATAAATATAATTATTACTAGTGTCATACAACATTAGAATTCTACTATAGCTTGTAGGCGGAACATTCGACCAGAAATGTAAGATTGCGGTGTCGTACAGTTTAGCTGCTCCGTCAAATTTTCTTAGAACATTCGACAGACACCATAAGCCTTGAATGACAGATTTGACATTTAATTATTTCGGATTTTCGGACGAATGCATTTTTTAATGAAACAAAATAAATAAAAACGAATTTCGGGAGTAACTAAATAAATTTATTTTTCGGACGAAAACAAAATTCCGAAACAAAATATTTCAGTGTGCACATGTCTACTAAATTTATGAAGAAAGATTATTATTATATAACAAATTTTTAGGTCTTTTTTCATTTATTTAACAAAAAAAAAACACAGTGGTGATTAAATTCTACAAAAAAAAGCTCTATTTGTGCAAAAAAAAAAATGATAAAAAAATGATATGGGTACAGTGATGACAGTGTACAGCACTGAAAGCTGAAAATTGGCCTGGGCAGGAAGGAGGGTGAAAGTGCCCTGTATTGAAGTGGTTCTAGATAACAGCACAATTGACCTAAGGATGGCCTATCTCTGAGAAAATGCTCTAACTACAAGCAAGAGGCCTTTTCTATTCCACTGGTCAATGGGATATCTACAACACAGTTTTGCCAGCAGTGGGGCCCTAATCCAGTGGTGGAGGGCTCGCTGAAACTAGACAGGTTGATGGACAAAAGGCCCCTCAGATTCCTGGGTATCTAGAAAAAGGTCTCACCCCTCTAGAACAGTGTTTCTCAACTGTTTTCCAGTCAAGGCACCCTTTAAAATGCTATACAATCACAAAGATGATTTATTCCTCTAAAGCAGAGGACTCTGAACTTTCAAAACAAAGAGCCAGTTTACTGCCCTTCAAATATTAGGGGGGCTGGAACTGTGGCCAGCAGGAGTAGAAAATGCCCTGGCATTGGTGGGAGTAAACAATGCCATAGGCTTGGTGGTCAGTGGGAGTAAAAAATCTACTGCATCTACTCTATTTGCACAGTCCCTTGCTCTTGTTGGTACAGCTTGGTAGGGGCAGCGCATGCATCTCTCTATACTTTGCTCAGCTAAGGTTACAGCAGCAGCATGAGTCCCAAGGCAGTCTTCCACCCCCGGCACAGCTCAGTTCTGAACAACCTGCAGCTTGGTCTGCACAGCAGCTTCTCAGTTAGCTGCACATGGCTCTGGGTTCACAGAAATTTTTACAGTCCAGACAGCCCTAAGCTGTGTCCCTGGATCATCCTCTGGGTACACTCTCCTGCTCCAGTCCTGTCCCCAAGCTGCTGTATTACCATTCCCTCCACTCACACATACACTTGGCCAAGCACCATGCTCTCTTGTCCCAGCTTAACCCAAGAGGGCAATACCCCCTATTTCCTTGACTATCTCACATGGACTCCATTCTGTATGGTGGGCAGGGCTCACAACCCAACTAAGTGTCCACCAATCACTGTTTCACCAGCACTGTTATCCAATTGAATGTGCTGGTTTGCCCCTTTACTAGGAGCAGGTCCAGTCCAAGCTGTGATGGCAGCCAACAAATGTCCTCAAGCATCCTCTTTTTCCCTCATTGTCTATCACAGCAGGGAAAAAGTGAATATCCACACACTGGGCTCATGCCGAAACAAAAGGTCAAAACAATCGGGAGTACCACATCCTATCATTAAAAGTCTAATTAGGAAAAACATGCATGAACCTTCTCAGTACCCCATGGACACCAATGGCGGCTGGTGAAGTTTTAGGATGGGGGGCGCCAGACTACGCCCTTCCTTTTTGACCACTCCACTTCTCATAAGCCCCACCCCTTATAGAATCCACCCACTCTGTCCCCTATATTCCACTTGCTTCCACCCATAGTGTCAGGAGTATACAGCTCAGGACAGAGTATACAGTCCCAGAATCACGGGACAGAGTACAGCTAAGTCTTACAGATCAGGTACAGTATACAGCTCAGCATCACAGATCAGGGTATACAGCTCAGCATCACAGCACAGAGTATATAGCTCGGCCTCAGAGATCAGGGTATATAGCATTATAGATCAGGATATACAGCTCAATCTCACAGATCAGGGTATAAAGCATTACAGATTAGGGTATACAGCTCAGCCTCACAGATCAGGGTATATAGCATTATAGATCAGGGTATACAGCTCAGCCTCACAGATCAGGGTATATAGCATTACAGATCAGGGTATACAGCTCAGCCTCACAGATCAGGGTTAATAGCATTACAGATCAGGGTATACAGCTCAGCCTCACAGATCAGGTCCTCATCATTGTATAATACACCCGTCATCATCATCCTCATTATTGTATAATACACCGGTCATTACATAGTTACATAGTTAGTCAGGTTGAAAAAAGACACAAGTCCATCCAGTTCAACAATGAGGATTGTCATCCTCATCATTTTATAATACATCCGTCATCATCATTGTATAATACACTCATCATCGCTATCCTCGTCATTGTATAATACACCCGTCATCGCTATACTCATCATTGTATAATACACCCATCATTATCATCATTGTATAATACACCCGTCATCGCTAGCCTCATCATTATAATACACCCTTCATGGCTATCCTCATCATTGTATATTACACCCGTCATCGCTATCCTCATCATTCTATAATACACCCATCATCATCATCCTCATCATTGTATAATACACCCGTCATCATTAGGGATGAGCCGAACACCCCCCTGTTCGGTTCGCACCAGAACATGCGAACAGGAAAAAAGTTCGTTCGAACATGCGAACACCGTTAAAGTCTATAGGACACGAACATGAATAATCAAAAGTGCTAATTTTAAAGGCTAATATGCAAGTTATTGTCATAAAAAGTGTTTGGGGACCTGGGTCCTGCCCCAGGGGACATGGATCAATGCAAAAAAAAGTTTTAAAAACGGCCGTTTTTTCAGGAGCAGTGATTTTAATAATGCTTAAAGTCAAACAATAAAAGTGTAATATCCCTTTAAATTTCGTACCTGGGGGGTGTCTATAGTATGCCTGTAAAGGGGCGCATGTTTCCTGTGTTTAGAACAGTCTGACAGCAAAATGACATTTTGAAGGAAAAAACTCATTTAAAACTACCCGCGGCTATTGCATTGCCGACAATACACATAGAAGTTCATTGATAAAAACGGCAGGGGAATTCCCCAAAGGGGAACCCCGAACCAAAATTAAAAAAAAAAAATGACGTGGGAGTCCCCCTAAATTCCATACCAGGCCCTTCAGGTCTGGTATGGATATTAAGGGGAACCCCGGCCAAAATTAAAAAAAAAAAATGACGTGGGGTTCCCCCTAAATTCCATACCAGACCCTTCAGGTCTGGTATGGATTTTAAGGGGAACCCCACGCCAAAAAAAAAAAAAAAAAAACGGCGTGGGGTCCCCCCAAAAATCCATACCAGACCCTTATCCGAGCACGCAACCTGGCAGGCCGCAGGAAAAGAGGGGGGGACGAGAGTGCACCCCCCCCTCCTGAACCGTACCAGGCCACATGCCCTCAACATTGGGAGGGTGCTTTGGGGTAGCCCCCCAAAACACCTTGTCCCCATGTTGATGAGGACAAGGGCCTCATCCCCACAACCCTGGCCGGTGGTTGTGGGGGTCTGCGGGCGGGGGGCTTATCGGAATCTGGAAGCCCCCTTTAACAAGGGGACCCCCAGATCCCGGCCCCCCCCCCCGTGTGAAATGGTAAGGGGGTACAAAAGTACCCCTACCATTTCACTAAAAAACTGTCAAAAATGTTAAAAATGACAAGAGACAGTTTTTGACAATTCCTTTATTTAAATACTTCTTCTTTCTTCTATCTTCCTTCATCTTCTGGTTCTTCTGGTTCTTCCTCCGGCGTTCTCGTCCAGCATCTCCTCCGCGGCGTCTTCTATCTTCTTCTCCTCGGGCCGCTCCGCACCCATGGCATGGGGGGAGGCTCCCGCTCTTCTCTTCTTCTTCATCTTCTTCTCTTCTTCTCTTCTTCTCTTCTTCATTTTCTTCTCCGGGCAGCTCCTCACCCATGCTGGTATGGAGGGAGGCTCCCGCTGTGTGACGGCGCTCCTCGTCTGACAGTTCTTAAATAACGGGGCGGGGCCACCCGGTGACCCCGCCCCCTCTGACGCACGGGACATGACAGGACTTCCCTGTGGCATTCCCCGTGACGTCACAGGGAAGTCCCGTCAAGTCACCGTGCGTCAGAGGGGGCGGGGTCACCGGGTGGCCCCGCCCCCGTTATTTAAGAACTGTCAGACGAGGAGCGCCGTCACACAGCAGGAGCCTCCCGCCATGCTAGCATGTGTGAGGAGCGGCCCGGAGAAGAAAATGAAGAAGAGAAGAAAAGAAGAAGAGAAGAAGATGAAGAAGAAGAGAAGAGCGGGAGCCTCCCCCCATGCCATGGGTGCGGAGCGGCCCGAGGAGAAGAAGATAGAAGACGCCGCGGAGGAGATGCTGGACGAGAACGCCGGAGGAAGAACCAGAAGAGCCAGAAGAACCAGAAGATGAAGGAAGATAGAAGAAAGAAGAAGTATTTAAATAAAGGAATTGTCAAAAACTGTCTCTTGTCATTTTTAACATTTTCGACAGTTTTTTAGTGAAATGGTAAGGGTACTTTTGTACCCCCTTACCATTTCACACAGGGGGGGGCCGGGATCTGGGGGTCCCCTTGTTAAAGGGGGCTTCCAGATTCCGATAAGCCCCCCGCCCGCAGACCCCCACAACCACCGGCCAGGGTTGTGGGGATGAGGCCCTTGTCCTCATCAACATGGGGACAAGGTGTTTTGGGGGGCTACCCCAAAGCACCCTCCCAATGTTGAGGGCATGTGGCCTGGTACGGTTCAGGAGGGGGGGGTGCACTCTCGTCCCCCCCTCTTTTCCTGCGGCCTGCCAGGTTGCGTGCTCGGATAAGGGTCTGGTATGGATTTTTGGGGGGACCCCACGCCGTTTTTTTTTTTGGCGCGGGGTTCCCCTTAAAATCCATACCAGACCCGAATGTAGGGGGAACCCCACGTCATTTTTTTTTTTTAATTTTGGCCGGGGTTCCCCTTAATATCCATACCAGACCTGAAGGGCCTGGTATGGAATTTAGGGGGACTCCCACGTCATTTTTTTTTTTTAATTTTGGTTCGGGTTCCCCTTTGGGGAATTCCCATGCCGTTTTTATCAATGAACTTCTATGTGTATTGTCGGCAATGCAATAGCCGCGGGTAGTTTTAAATGAGTTTTTTCCTTCAAAATGTCATTTTGCTGTCAGACTGTTCTAAACACAGGAAACATGCGCCCCTTTACAGGCATACTATAGACACCCCCCAGGTACGAAATTTAAAGGGATATTACACTTTTATTGTTTGACTTTAAGCATTATTAAAATCACTGCTCCTGAAAAAACGGCCGTTTTTAAAACTTTTTTTTGCATTGATCCATGTCCCCTGGGGCAGGACCCAGGTCCCCAAACACTTTTTATGACAATAACTTGCATATTAGCCTTTAAAATTAGCACTTTTGATTTCTCCCATAGACTTTTAAAGGGTGTTCCGCGGCATTCGAATTTGCCGCGAACACCCCAAATTGTTCGCTGTTCGGCGAACTTGCGAACAGCCAATGTTCGAGTCGAACATGAGTTCGACTCGAACTCGAAACTCATCCCTAGTCATCATCATCCTCATCATTGTATAATACACCCATTACTGCTATCCTCATCATTGTATAATACACTCATCACTGCTATCCTCATCATTGTATAATACACCCGTCACTGCTATCCTCATCATTGTATAATACACGCGTCATTGTCATCCTCATCATTGTATAATACACCCGTCATCATCATCCTCATCAATGTATAATACACCCACATCATCCTCATCATTGTATAATACACCCATCATAATCATCCTCATCATTGTATAATAAACTCATCATCAGATGATGGGTGTATTATACAATGATGAGGATAGTGATGACGGGTGTATTATACAATGATGAGGATTGCGATGACAGGTGTATTATACAATGATGAGGATGATGATCATCATCCTCATTGTTGTGATTTTGTATAATACACCCGGCGGCTGGCGTCATCGCTATCCTCATCCAGTGAGTGACCAGGCCATCCAGCCAGGTAAGTGGTAACTAATACTCTTGATTATTTATTTTTTCTTAGCAAGTTGCAAATGAAGTTTAGTTTTGAATCCTAAGGAATAAACTGACACCTAATGCAAACAGAACAGGTGTCAGTTATACCCCTGTCAGCAAGAATATAGCAAGTCAGCTATTCATGCCCAGTGTATGTACAAGGATAGTAGAAAGCAGCAGTGTAGCATGTCCTTGCAGCAGATAAGAAATGGTTAACACTCTCAGCTCCTCCTCCTCAGAGCGACATGATAATACAGAGAGCAGAGCAGAGAGCTTTACAGACCCGGACTTTCACTTTTACTTCCAGCTTGCTGTTACATCACATGAAATACTCTCTGTGCACTCCCTCCCACATCAGATGTATTTATGATCTGATCCATAGCTCAAAGTGTAACATGAGCAGGGAGCTGCTGTGTATTCCTCTCCCCTGCCTGCTCCAGCTCACACTAGATAGTCCACCTGTGTTAGACCTGGCTTCACCGCGCTGATGCTGATCGCACTCCATCTCAGTCCACTCTGAGCAGGGAAACTGGAAGTGACGCCAATGCTCCAAGGGAAAGCACCACCAATCAAAAACAAGGCAAGCATAATAACAGTACGGAAGGGAGTATTCCGGTGCAATGCATTGCGCCACAAGGCAGGTCAGAATCCCGCAAATGAAGCGTCTCATCTGCAATCACGTGATTGCATAGATGTCACGCTTCCCATAGTGCACTGTGTCCAGCGCACGAATACAGTGCACTTAAAGGACCTTTTTGATTTTTTTCTTTAAAAAGGGCCCTTTTTTTGTGTGACTAGGGGGACAGCGCCCGTCTTAGTTTTAGAAAACTAAAAGAAATTAAAATTTGAATTTAGTCAGTTGACGAAAACTATGAAAATCCATTCCAATTTTCGTCAACAAAAAAAAGGAACGAAAATGTGAAGGAGGCACGTTTAGCCACCTAAACTTCTGCTTTCCTCAGAGCTCCACCTGTCTGTTAAATCCCCAGCCCCTGGCCGTTCCTCTATCAGGCAAGCTGTATTGGCTGAGAGCCGCAGGCTTCCATCGATCCTTTCCTTTTCCTATGCAATTACACACATTATACTCATTCACATTATCTCTTTGGTGCCCTCTGCTGGCCTTTTCGGCAACACAATTCCATCCCCAACCTATAATGATAGCACATTAAAGTTTAAACATGTATTGCTCTATTGCACTACCACATAAGAATAAGTAGGGGGCATCTACTAAGTTGCTAAAAAAAAAAATTAAGAAAAAAGCTTTTCTTATTCGCTTTTCTTAATATTTAATGTTGGTAATATATTCAGGTAATATGTGCAATGGCATTACAACCAATAGCGTTTACAGTTTTTTAATTTTTTTATTTTAAAGTTGCACTTCTGTCAAAAAGAAATATTTTTTATTAGTTTATGAAACTTGGCGTTATTTATAAAGGTGTTATACATCACAACGGCTTAATCTGTGTCTGTAGTGCATGTTCAAATCTTAATACCATAAATAACATATTATTAGATTTTTACTCCAGGAGTCTATAATATGTTTGGCAATTCTAGAGAAATGCTTAAATGGTTGTAAAGGCAGAAGGTTTTTTATATCAGACAGCTGCAGGTGTAGGTTTCAATTCAATTTGATCAGAGATCTCCTGTATTATTTAAGCAAATCACATTCCTGAGCAGACACTGTTTTGCAGGCAAACCCAGCCGGACTCTCCATTCACCTCTATGGAGCGGCAGATGTAAACGGATTTGTGTCCATTTACACTCTGCATATGTGGAGTGGACATGGACCTATCATCCGCCAGCTCCGTTTATTGTGGCCCACGACCGGTTACCAAGTCGCTTAAGTGGCCCTCGCTCTTTAAAAGATTGGACACCTCTGCTTTAGTCCTTTTATCTTTTCTTCTTCACTGGCTTTTTTTTGGTAGTGGACCAGGTCTGGTTCTTCCTTCTGCCCTTCCCAGGGCTGTCTTTAATATTGATTGGACCCTGGGCAAAACTTTTCTTGGGCCCCCCCCATGCAGTTTTGCTCTCCACCTGCTCTGAGACATACAATAAATAGCAGCTAGACTCAAAATCAGTTTACTGAATCAGATAAGGCAGCTATTGTGATTGGTTGCTAGAGGTTACAGCACACATTACAGCTCACTGATTAGTTGCTAGAGGTTACAGCACATGATTTCTGCTTGTTGATTGGCTGCTAGAGATTACTGTGGATATGACCTCAGGGGGGCATGATATAAATTTCAATGCCGCCGCTATTTACATATGAATGTTGCTGCTAATTACATATGAATGCCGATAATTTACATGTAAACACAGGGTCTGCAAGTGAGTCATCTGTACACAACAAAAGGGCAGAGCTGGGCAGCATTAGTAGCAGCACTTCACACTGAGATATTGGGACACAGCACGGGACTAAAACCTCAAGGGACAAAGGAATTTAAACCAGGATAGTTGGCAAGTATGAGGCAGCTGCTTTGGGCCCCACAACAATGACAGGGCCCAGGGCAGCTGCCCCTTTTGCCCTGCCTTAAAAACAGCCCTGGCCCTTCCCCCTGGTGTTAGAAAAGAGGGGAACAAAGAAGAAGGAGGAAGTCATTTTTTATAGGTAGTTGGCTGAAGACTGAGTGCAGCAGTTATTTAATTGTGTTGAATCATCTGGTAGCTGAGAAGAGGTAAAAGGGGCTACAGAAGATGATTTCAAACTAAATGATAGTGGAGAGATTTCCTCCAGAGAAGCTCATAAATGAGTAATAAGATGTTTATTGGTTCAGTAAGAGGGGAGAATTAAAAATGTAAGCGTAAAAGCTATTAACAATTTACTAGGGAAGATAGAGATTCTAGAACTTACACATAAGGCTTCCCTTGCAACTGCAGCAAATACAGAACTTATAAAAGCTAGGGTTCAGTTGAACAAATATTTAAATTGCAAAATTAAATTAGTACTATTCAGATGTAAGCTCCCATTCTATAAAGATGGTTATAATTGTAGCAAGTCGCTGGCTAAAAGCAGAGAAAGTAGCGATAGATTACATCTCTTCTGTCACTGAGGAAAATGATGCTAGTGAATCGAAGAAGTATTGAAAAATGCTTATTTCTCTTTTTATAATCTTAATACAAAAATAAAACTCCAAAATAAGAATCTTAGTTGATGGAAAAAATAAGACATATCTAAAGAGAGCATGGATTCCTACATTTTTCAAGAGTTAATGAATGCGGGAGAAATTTCTTTGTCCCCAGAGAAAGATGCGCAATGATCTTTCAGATATTGGGGGAAAAGCTCAAGGACCAGATAGGTTTAATCTGCAATGAAATGTTTTCAGAAGTCGTGAGAAACACTTGTCTGCTGCTATCAATGAAGGTGCCAGATAGATGTGTGATCTTTTCCAAACACTGGTTCGATATCTTTTTTCTCTAACAAACCTTCTGGGGAAGCTTAATCCCTTTATATATCACTATAACTACATACATACATGTAATCAAAGAAAAGTTTAATTTAAAAAAATTTGTGTTTAAAACATATATTTTATATGCGTTGCTTACAATCCCACCACAAGATTGAGAGCAGTAGTAATCTTTAACATATATGGAACCTCTACTTTTTAAATCTAGTAGTAACCTTTTGCATACAGTATATGAGGTTCTACTTTGCCGAAGGTCCATTCAACAAACAGGTCCCTCACAACACTGCTGAAAAAAGTTAAATGTTTTACTAGACTGTTATAAGCATAGGACTAAAACAATGGGTGCATGGGTCTCTTTAAAATTTGTATTAAAATACCATACATGACAGTCTGTGACAGATGTTTCACAAGATTTACTGATGTAGTGATACCCCCGCAGGAGTTGCTTAAGTTAGTTCAGTCCGTTACTCTGCCTCTCAACCCCAATAACAGCCTCAGCCCCCTCTGGCACACCTGGCAATAGTGTAAGTGCAATGAGAAACACACAAGTTATAATAAAACACAGAAATTGTCTTTAGTGCAATATTTCTGTGGAAGGATAACAGACAGTAACAATATATATTCAATTAATCAACTAGAGATCAATAACTGAGATTAGGAGCAATATACAGTCAGGTCCATAAATATTGGGACATCGACACAATTCTAATCTTTTTGGCTCTATACACCACCACAATAGGTTTGAAATGAAATGAACAAGATGTGCTTTAACTGCAGACTTTCAGCTGTAATTTGTGGGTATTTACATCCAAAGCAGGTGAACGGTGTAGGAATTACAACAGTTTGTATATGTGCCTCCCACTTTTTAAGGGACCAAAAGTAATGGGACAATTGGCTGCTCAGCTGTTCCATGGCCAGGTGCGTGTTATTCGCTCATTATCCCATTTACAAGGAGCAGATAAAAGGTCCAGAGTTTATTTCAAGTGTGCTATTTGCATTTGGAATCTGTTGCTGTCAACTTTCAATATGAGATCCAAAGAGCTGTCACTATCAGTGAAGCAAGCCATCATTAGGCTGAAAAAACAAAACAAACCCATCAGAGAGATAGCAAAAACATTTGGTGTGGCCAAATCAACTGTTTGGAACATCCTTAAAAAGAAAAAACGCAACGGTGAGCTCAGCAACACCAAAAGACCCGGAAGACCACGGAAAACAACTGTGGTGGATGACTGAAGAAATCTTTCCCTGGTGAAGAAAACACCCTTCACAACAGTTGGCCACATCAAGAACACTCTCCAGGAGGTAGGTGTATGTGTGTCAAAGTCAACAATCAAGAGAAGAGTTCACCAGAGTGAATACAGAGGGTTCACCACAAGAGGTAAACCATTGGTGAGCCTCAAAAACAGGAAGGCCAGATTAGAGTTTGCCAAACAACATCTAAAAAAGCCTTCACAGTTCTGGAACAACATCCTATAGACAGATGAGACCAAGATCAACTTGTACCAGAGTGATGGGAAGAGAAGAGTATGGAGAAGGAATGGAACTTCTCATGATCAAAAGCATACCACCTCATCAGTGAAGCATGGTGGTGGTAGTGTAATGGCGTGGGCATGTATGGCTGCCAATGGAACTGGTTCTCTTGTATTTATTGATGATGTGACTGCTGACAAAAGCAGCAGGATGAATTCTGAAGTGTTTCAGGTAATATTATCTGCTCATATTCAGCAAAATGCCTCAGAACTCATTGGACGGCACTTCATAGTGCAGATGGACAATGACCCGAAGCATACTGTGAAAGCAACCATAGAGTTTTTTAAGGGAAAGAAGTGTAATGTTATGCAATGGCCAAGTCAATCACCTGACCTGAATCCGACTGAGCATGCATTTCACTTGCTGAAGACAAAACTGAAGGGAAAATGCCCCAAGAACAAGCAGGAACTGAAGACAGTTGCAGTAGAGGCCTGGCAGATGAAACCCAGCATCTGGTGATGTCTATGCGTTCCAGACTTCAGGCTGTAATTGACTGCAAAGGATTTGCAACCAAGTATTAAAAAGTGAAAGTTTGATGGATGATTGTTAATCTGTCCCATTACTTTTGGTCCCCTAAAAAGTGGGAGGCACATATACAAACTGTTGTAATTCCTACACCGTTCACCTGATTTGGATGTAAATACCCTCAAATTAAAGCTGAAAGTCTGCAGTTAAAGTACATCTTGTTTGTTTCATTTCAAATCCATTGTGGTGGTGTATAGAGCCAAAAAGATTAGAATTTTGTCGATGTCCCAATATTTATGGACTTGACTGTAGCTCCCAATCCTATATTTAAGCTGCTTTCAGGGGATTCCAAACCTGAGAATGTCCCCAAGAGCAGAGACACACTTTAACGGTAAATAAAGCACAATGGGGGTTATTTACTAAAGGCAAATCCACTTTGCGCTACAAGTGCACTGCAAGGTTACTTGAAAGTGCACTGAAAGTGACCTTGGAAGTGCAGTCCCTGTAAATCCAAGGGGGCATGCAAGGAACATAAAAAACAGCATTTTAGCTTGCACATGATTGGATGAGAAAATCAGCAGAACTTCCCCTCCTTTCAGATCTACCCCTTAGATTTAGAGCAACTGCACTTCCAAGTGCACTTTTAGTGCAAAGTGGATTTGCCTTTGGTAAATAACCCCCAATGTGACACTTCAATTTAGATTGGTTACCTTTACTCAGATTGGCTCTATGAGTCCAGGCAAGAGGAAAGCAGAAGAATGACTCCCTTTGTGTCAGGCTTGTCTCTTCTGTCCCCTGACACCACAAGCCCAGCTTTACACACCTATTCAAGTCAGCAAGTAATAAACTGCCCCACACACCCAATGCATATGCAGAGCCCTGAATATGTGTGTGTGGATCTGTATGATACAAGTAGTTTCAGTCCTTTTGAAGCAAAGATAAGATTTGGTGTCTTCAGCTAGCCACTTTCATTGGTGCACTTAAATTCCTGGGTAGCAGGGCAAACAATATAACCAGCCCAGATTATCAAGTGAAACAGACAGGATTTTGTTCAACAAGGTGAGAGGACAATGGTGTCTGTATACAATGTCCCAGAAATGGATAGCCTTATCCTTTATCCCTGTAGTACTACAAGTGTCAGCAAGATGACTACTGTTAATGATGTTTGTATACAGTGTTCAAATAACTCTTTCTGCAGTGCAGTGTCTCTGTTCCCTGCAGATGGGCAGAAATCCCTACTTACCAAATCCTGTGATCAGGGCCCAAGCAAACGTCCTGGAACAGGCAGGCTTTCCTGGCGACATGACCAGCCCCCTCACACTGGAGCGGTTCACCATTGGTGGAGATGCACCTCAATATTCACCTCGGATCCCCCTCTCTCAGGCTGGACGTCCCAACTGGCAGTGTAGGCAAGAATCGCGCAGAGATCATCTGGGAGACAGCATCTCTCCCTCAGGTCTGGTCTCTTTCCTCCCTCAAGGCTGACTGAACTTTACTTCAGGACACAAAATGGAGTCTTTTACTTTCCTGTCAGCAAAGCCTGCTGGGATTTGTATTTTTCCCTGTATACCAGTCTATGGGGCCGTTTTGTGTGGGAACTGCATGTCCCAGAATCCATTGCAGCTCTCCCTGCAGTTCAGTACAATCTCTTCCATTGGCTGTTTTCCTCTTCTGGTCAATAGGGGCACAAGAGAGGCCACTGTATAGAGAGCTCCATGTGTGTCAGCTCACATTACATTAACTCAGTCAGTGAAAACAAGAAGAAGGAGGGGGTGAAAAATCTCCCTTACAGCTGCTAGCAGGCAGCTCTCCCTAACTGAAGCTGCAAAATCTGTGTACATCGTTCTGGCCAGCTTGGCGGGCACACTCCCTAGGCACTCCCTTTTGCCTAGGGAGTGTGGCACCATACCTTCTCAAATAACTACTTAAAGTGTTTGTATACCCCCAATGCGGAAGTTGTACCTATAGGTAAGCCTATAATAAGACTTACCTATATGTACTGTAAATATCTCCTAAACATGTGCCGTTTAGGAGATATTTACCTTGTAGTATGCCGATGAAGTAATCGGCGCATGCGCTGTGAAGAAACGGCCCTCCGCGCCATTTCTTCACTAGCAAGAACCGTGATTGACGTCACACGACTCCAGCCAGTCACAGAGCCAGAGTCCACGGCCCTGGAAGGAAGAGGGGCTTCGATTGATGCGGCCACCGGCGGGGACAGCGTGGGCTTCGATTGCAGGTAAGTGGCACATGATGGGCTAGTATGCAATACAGATTTAGTTCTGAAGGCTGTATGTAGAATTAAAGAGGTTGTCTAAAAGATACCTGAGGATCACACTTGTTTCAATTTTCAAAATGGCAATTGTGACTTGAATATAAATAGTGGTGAGAGAATGTGCTTGGATTTGATTCAGAGGCCGTACACTAAACTCATTCTATATTCCAGAAAATGTCAGCTTTAGTACAATCTTCATTGAAGACATTGGAAAGAAGGGCGGGAGGGTGAATCCTGAATATTAATTTTGGTCGTTTTCAAGGCTAATAGGCAAGGGATGGTTAAACAAAGGGCACATTGAGCTGGGCACTGTCATAGGGGACATGTACCAATGCAAAAAAAAAAATCAGCGGGAAGAGGGCCCTCCATTTCATTCACTTTTGAGGAAAACATGGGAAAAACACAAAGTCTTCAAATGAGATGCTTGGGCAATGACTTTAAAGTGATTGTAAAGGATCGTTTTTTTATTTTTTAAAAATAACAAACATATCATACTTACCTCCACTGTGCAGCTCGTTTTGCACAGAGTGGCCTCGAACATTCTCTTCTTGGGTCCCCTGGCGGCTCTCGCGGCTCCTCCCCACATCAGATAACCCCCTAGGAGAAGCGCTCTCCCAAGGGGGTTACCTTGCGGGCACGCTTCCGAGTCCAGCATTTGCGTCCACAGACACGAATGCTGGACTCAGCCCCGTCCCCTGGCGCCCACATCATTGGATTTGATTGACAGCAGTGGGAGCCAATGGCTGTGCTGCTATCAATCTATCCAATCAAGAGCCGGGACCCCGTGGAGAGAGGGACAGCGTGTCCCCGCCAAGGAGATGAAGGGGCTCAGGTAAGTAAAATGGGGGGGACTGGTGACTGACAGGTGTTTTTTCACCTTATTGCATAGGATGTATTAAGGTGAAAAAACACAAGGGTTTACAACCCTTTAAGCTATACATACTGTATATGGTGTTACACTACAACTCTCTGAGGCAGCATTGGCAACAGGGGATTCTGGCCTCACATAAATTGCATGTGTAATGCATTTTTTAACTTTTACATTATTCCTTGGCTTACATACAGCAACAGCACCCAATCCTATTTATTTCAACTTAAAAAAAAGTCATTAGATTTTAGGTTTTTGCTGCAACACCCTTTTTTTATCTTCCAGTAACATGCCAGAATTAAGAGTTGGAAGTAGTAGATAGAACAGATTTTAAATCTATTGGAAGTTTTACACTGAAAAAGATAAAGTTCTCTCAACTTCGTAACAATTGCCAAACAGCAGCAAAACATGTTTTGTAGCATAGTTTGACTTTTTTGGGGCAGTACCACACTGTATTTTCCATAAATTTATGTCCAGAAATAAAGCAGTTGTTAAGCTGAAACCAAAAATACAGTCTCATATTTCAGAGACAAAAACTTTCTTAGTTGAGTCCTACAGCAAAAGCCATGGTCCACAGAGAGCTTCCAAAGCATCAGAGGGATCTCATATTTAAAAGGTATCAGTCAGGAGAAGGGTACAAAAGAAGTTCCAAGGCATTAGATATATCATGTAAGACAGTGAAGACATTCATCATAAAGAGGAGAAAATATGGCATAACAGTGACATTACCAAAAACTGGACATCCTTCCAAAATTGATGAAAAGACCAGAAGAAAACTATTCAGGGAGGCTGCCAAGAGGCCTACAGCAACATTAACCACTTAAGGACAGAGCCTCATTTTGAGATTTGGTGTTTACAAGCTAAAAACAGTTTTTTTTGCTAGAAAATTACATAGAAAAAAACATATAATGTTTGGGGGTTCTAATACCCCAGAGAATAAAATGGTGGTTGATGCAATACTTTCCGTCACACCATATTTGCGCAGCGGTCTTACAGGTTTAATTAAAAAATAAGACAACATTAAAGTTAGCCCAATTTTTTTTTAGATTGTAAAAGATAATGTTACGCCGAGTAAATTGATACCCAACATGTCATGCTTCAAAATTGTTTGTGGAATGGCGACTGTATATATATTCATATATAACTTTAGTTATTGAATTACAAGAAACTTAGTAATAGTTTTAAGGTTATTACATATATATATATATCTCACAGATGGTCACATTGTCTCGGGCTAGTCTTTTCTCACAGACGGTCACATTGTCTCGGGCTAGTCTTTTCTCACAGATGGTCACATTGTCTGGGGCTAGTCTTTTGTTAGTACCAGATAAAACCAGCTTTTTGCGCCTTCCATCTAGCCTTTAAAAGGTCAGACAATAGAGAAGGCCAGTGGATTTCTTCTATGGACATGAATGTGGGACATGAATGTGCCTAGATTTTGAACAGATCATCGCCTTCCATAACTTTCAGTAGTTATGGGGTCCCCTGGAATTGAATATGCTATATTTATCCTGTATCATATCATCTGTAATACATCTTTAATCGCAGCTAAGTAAAACTTTTTATCACATTCTTTCCTTTGTGTGTTGTAATCCCTGCATTTACTGACCACATATCTGAAACTGTAAATATATGAATGAACCTATGAATAAATGTAACACAGAATTTAACCCCTTGTTATATAATGGCGCTGTGAGCAGGATATTTAACCCTTTCAGTGCTGGTTTGAAGTGCAGTGATTAATCCTAGTAATGCTGTTGTGAATTGTAATGTTTTTTGACAATTGGAAAACTGTATTATTAGTGTGCACTGTGATGGGAGGTTTGTTGCTAGCTCTGCTTTGGTGGCAGTTAGTGGCAGATATGTTTGATTTACATTGGATAAATATAGCAAAGGGTCGAATGTTTCCACTCATTGTGTGCTTAGCGAACCCCCGGCAAGCTTTAGATTTTTTGAGATATAGAACAGATGAGCTGATGACCGCGTTAGGTGGACGAGTGGCCCTTTCGCTGGTGCTCAAATAGTTGTTCTTTGAGGTTTGAAAACGATGAGCAGAAAACAGGTAGGAAAAGGAAAAATATGACCTGTGTTGATGCTTAGATTGTGATTACTGCAGTAATATATGTGTTGAGTTTAAATGTTGAGCCCTTTTGTTGGTTGTTTAGCTAGCTATTGGTGAGGAAAAGTTGCTTGTATGGATGATATGTAAAAATGCATTTGGCTACTGATGTTTAAGTGAGTTTTTGTATGTTTAACTGAAAAGATCAGTAGTTAGCAGGAATGGCTGCAGCTTGCAGCATTCCCCCCCCCGGACAATGGACAATAGTCCAGCATGTTGTGAAAGGAAGAGCTGCAGCTGTAGACTGTATTTGTGAGAGTCTGCTTGGATGGAGACGATCCCTTAAGAGAGGGAGATTTCCCCTTAACCCCCCTCCCCCTTAAAAAAAGCTTGTGCCTGTGAAAAGCAGGACAGTGCTGAACATCTAAGAAATGCTTAATTATATTGAAAAAATAACATCCTAGTTGAAATTGTTAGTTTTTGTTAAAATCTAGGATTATTTGAAACAAAGAAAGTAAATGGCTGATTTATGTTAACACCCTTTAAAATCCTGAATAGCAGTCATGATTATTATAATTTTATTGGTGAATGTAATAGTGTCATGTTCTAGGATACAACACTAATGTTTTTTTTTTCGTTAATACAGAAGGAACTAGATCTATTCCTAGAAATTTCGTAGATCTGTATGGTATTGAACAAGAGGTTGCAATAGAAACATCAATATGAGTTTGGTGATGTATAATGTTTGTGCACAAATGTGATGAACACCATATAATGTTCTTGTGAATTATTTCAACCATGGTTAATGACAACTTTGAATGGACGTCCTTTAATGAAAATCCACGTGGTGATAATTAAGGAAAATGAGCTCAATTAACCGGTTCAATACAGGGCATTTTCACTCCCTTCCTTCCCAGACCAGTTTTTAGTTTTCAGCGATGTCGCACTTTAAACGACAATTGCGCGGTCATGCGACGTTGTACCCAAACAAATTTGACGTCCTTTTTTTCCCACCAATAGAGCTTTCTTTTGGTGGTATTTGATCACCTCTGCGGTTTTTATTTTTTGCGCTATAAACAAAAGAAGAGCGACAATTTTTACTATAATAAATATCCCAATTTAAAAAAAAAAAAAAACAAATCTTTTCCTCAGTTTTGGCCGATACGTATTCTTCTACATATTTTTGGTTTGCGCAAAAGTAATAGCGTCTACAAAATACGGGATAGATTTATGGCATTTTTTTTTTTTTAATTAATTATTTATTTTTTTTACTAGTAATAGTGGCGATCGCGATTTTTTTTCATGACTGCGACATTATGGCGGACACATCGGACACTTTTGACACATTTTTGGGACCATTCACATTTATACAGCGATCAATGCTATAAAACTGCATTGATTACTGTGTAAATGTGACAGGCAGTGAAGGGGTTAACCACTAGGGGGACACAAGGGGTTAAATGTGTTTCCTAGGGAATGCTTCTAACTGTAGGGGGCGGGGACATACAAGGGGAGGAGACCGATCAGTGTTCCGCTGTACTGGGAACACAGATCGCTCTCCTCTCACCTGACAGGACGTGGATCTGTGTGTTTACACACACAGATCCACGGTCCGGGATGGTTAACGGGCAATCGCGGGTGCCTGGCGGACTTCGCGGCCGCCGGGCACACGCACCGGGTCCCGAGCAACACGCGCCCGCCCCCTAGACGTCCGGGAACCCGAGGCCGTCATATGACGTCCACCCAGGATGGGAGATCCCATCTGTGGACGTCATATGTCTATACGCGGGTAGGGAAGTGGTTAATAAGGGTAATAACAGTGCACTCATGAATAACAGAAATAATGGCCATATGTTTTGTAGTTTGTGGAAAGTGTTGGTCAAATGTGTTTGTTGCTAACGATTTGTTACTTTCTAGGAAGGAACTGTAAAAATATCACACTAAATACCTTTTATTTTGTTTAGTTCCTAGACAATATTAAACAGCATCAATCCACCTGTATGATATGGTTTGATGTACAAGAACTAAAGATGAAGATTACAGTCAAACTGAATAATTTATGTTGTTTTTGTTGTTATTTTTATGCAATATGCAAATGTACTGAAAGTTTTCATTGGAACTGATTGTAAACCAGAGCAGTTAATACTCTCGATGCTGCATAATAGATTTATAAGGGTTTCCTCTGATTGAGTTGAATATAAAATGATATAGAACAAATAATGTTTGAATATTGACAGCAAGATTGTTTTGATATCTGGAATTATATAATACTTGTAATGGTTTGAAGGGTGTAAGAATACCCAAACATTTACATATTGTTCTTTTCTGTGTATATGTAAGCTAAATTATGGCAGCATCTACTTCTGTATATTCTGCCATAATTATTTTGGTGGAACTGTAAGGCATTACCACTGTGGGAGTGTGCCTGGGGTTTTACATATAAAGTAAATTTTCCTGCATGATTGACAGTTTAAATTTAAAGTAATCATTTTGTTTATCAAGGAAAAAAAGTACTTATGTCTACTTATAATTGTGCATTTAGGTTAATATTATTGCACTGAACACAATTTTTAAGTCTTTCAACATGAGGTGTTCTAGTGGTATATATATATATATATGGTCAGTTATATCTGACACTCAGTGATTCTTTGACCATCCTGTTCTATACACCTGATTAAGTTTTCATAAAATTTTCTTGGTAAAGAAAAAGAGTTATAAAATAGGTTCTCAGGTTTTGTTTTCCTCAATTCTCCTTGATTGCTTGGGGTGGGACTGGCATGTAGAATACAGTGACACATATGCATGGGCATATTATATGCACGTATTGGGATCAGTATAGACAAGAGCCAGTTAGCCTGCCAGAATGTCTTTAGAGTGTGGAAGGAGATCAAAGTGCATAGAGGAAACACACATGAAGTAGTTTAAAGTTGGGCCTATAATTTGAGACAGAGTAGTGTATAGTTCAGGTGGGGGATGAGTAATATACCTGTAATAATATTTCACCTTTAATGTAGAAAGCTGAGCTTTTCAGTGTTAAGCCAGGTCACTAATGATTATCGATTTGCCTGTTCAGTAATCTATAATGGGCTATATGGGCATTGTTGTTAATTAAGGAATGTTGGACTGACATATTTGGTAACGCACCTGCCATGATGTCAACTAGAAGCATATTGGAGAAAGGAGACAAACACTTTTGACAGCAGTAACAGTCTATAAAGTCTTTACCAATGATCAGCAGCTGAACTGTTGGTGCAAGTTCCACCTGTTCTGAGGGTCGAGTACCTGAACTGTTCCATCCGCTATCATGGTTAAGTACCTGAATCTGATGGTGAAGTACTTGAACTGTTTTATCTGCTCTGATTGGTCATGTGCCTGAACTGTCTGTAAAAGTTCCAGCTACTATGTGGTTATGTGCCTGCACATCTATGACTTGTGAGCTGCAATAGTCCGAAGGATATGGACTTTGTATTCTACAGTTCTTTCAGTTCTACAGTGTTGCAAGTGCTATGCTGCAGCTGCGATCTGGTAACCGGATGTCTAAGACTCTGCTGTCCATCACCAGATATGGAGGACTTTGACAAGTATCTATGCGTTTAAACTATTGGAAAGGAAAGTTTGATGCTCATGCCTGTACTTTCAAAAGGAAGTTTGGTGTTATTCTGTTAGTCCAACATATAGTTCTTTTTATAAGCTTGGACATTTTTTATATTTTTCAGCCCTAACATAGCAGAATGAGATTTCCTGGACAGGTAAATCAGACACAGAAAGTGGGTCAAGAGATAGAACTTTAGATAAATAAGACGAGGTGTGGAAGGATGTAAAACTGTTATACATTGATTTACATGTGGAAAATACCCAAGGGGTGGGATACATGGGAGATGGACCATATTTAATAATGAGGAGTGTTTCGCATACATACTCATAATACTGGAAATGTGAAGGATGAAATTAATGAAGTCAGAAATGTTTATATTGGAGTACAAGCGAAAAGACTACCTTGAGTAGAACATCTTGATATATCTATAAGTAATCTTGAGTATTATAAACTAAACTAAGAATCTTGTAAATCAAGGGGTGGAATGTAGTATGGGTCTATATTCATATATAACTTTAGTTATTGAATTACAAGAAACTTAGTAATAGTTTTAAGGTGATTACTTATATATATATATATATATATATATATATATATATATATCTCTCACAGATGGTCACATTGTCTCGGGCTAGTCTTTTGTTAGTACCAGATAAAACCAGCTTTTTCGTGCCTTCCATCTAGCCTTTAAATGGTCAGACAATAGAGAAGGCCAGTGGATTTCTTCTATGGACATGAATGCGGGACATGAATGTGCCTAGATTTTGAACAGATCATCGCCTTCCAGAACTTTTAGTAGTTATGCGGTCCCCTGGAATTGAATATGCTATATTTATCCTGTATCGTATCATCTGTAATACATCTTTAATCGAAGCTAAGTAAAACTTTTTATCACATTCTTTGTTTTGTGTGTTTTAATCCCTGCATTTACTGACCACATATCTGAAAGGGTAAATATAGGAATGAACCTATGAATAAATGTAACACAGAATTTAACCCCTTGTTATAGCGACAAACTTTTACCCTTAAAAATCTCTATAGGTGATGTTTTAAAAAACTCTGCAGATTGCATGTTTTGCGTTACAGAGGAGGTCTAGTGCTAGAATTATTGCTCTCGCTCTAACGATTGGGGTGATACATAACATGAGTGATTTGAACACCATTTTCATATGCAGGCGCTGCTCACGTATGCGTTCGCTTCTGCACGTGAGCTCCACGGGACGGGGCGAGTTAAAAAAAAAATTTTCTATTTTATTTTACTTTTTATTTTTTATTTTTACACTGTTTTTTAAAAAAAAAATTGTGTCACTTTTATTCCTATTACAAGGAATGTAAACATCTCTTGTAATAGAAAAAAAAAGCATGTCAGGACCTCTTAAACATAAGATTTGGGGTCAAAAAGACCTCAGATCTCATATTTACACTAAAATGCAATAAACAAAAAAAAAAACTCATTTGAAATTTTTTTTTTTTTTAAATGTCCCTTTAAGAACTATGGGCAGAAGTGACATTTTGACGTCACTTCCACCCTGCAATGGTATGGAGCAGAGCGGGGGCCATCTTCCCCTCAGTCAGCTCCATACCACAGACTGAGAAGGATCCAATCGCCTCCGCCGCTACTAACAGCTCCGGTAAGCGACAGAGGGCACAGGAGCGTGGCAGGAGGGTGGGGGCCCTCTCCCACCACCGATAAAAATGATCTCGCGATGAATCTGCCACAGAGATAATTTTTTATCTGAAAGCCGATTGCCCGCTGAAGAAGAGATTACCGGGGTTATGGCAGCTAGCTGTTGCCATAACAATAACATTCCTCTTCAAACAGCTGACGTATAACGAGGGCAGGCGGTCGGAAAGTGGTTAAAGGAGCTGCAGGTAAAACTGACAAGTACTGGCTGTATGGTACATGTGGCAACATAGTTTAAGGGTGTGCACACTTATGCAACCATATTATTTTATTTTTTTTATTTTTACTTCCCTCCACCTAAAAGATTTCAGTTTGTTGTTCAATTAAGTTTATAGGTCATATTAAAGGTAGAAAAATTTCTGAAATGTTTTATCTTTGTCTCATTTTTTTACACCACAGAAACCTGACATTTAATCAGGGGTGTGTAGATTTGTTATATCAACTGTACGTAGCTGAAGTGTCAGAAAAATTTTAACAAACATTGCATCCTTTGTGTCATTCAAGCCCAGCAATACACAGAGACAGGTGTTTGTATTTCCAAAAGACCCAACACACAGACATAAGAAAATTAATTTGGTATATGCAGTGCAGCATACTGAGAAATGCAAAGACCTGTACATTGGGGAATCCAAGCAACCTCCAATAAAAGAAAGGCCCAATATACAATAGGTGGACAAATTCTACAAGTCAAGACTTGACAATTTCCCTACACCCTAACAGCCTGAACAGCAGAAGTGGCTTGGAAAATGAAAAAATTTTCAACATTACAGAACAAGTCCAGCTGAGCTATCTAAACTGTTTATGGGGACTGATTTTTCTAAGGAGTTCTTAACTGGCCAGGGAATTCACTTTATGACAAACATTTGCAAATTGTTCCAAATCATGCAATTGTGCGTGTCTTTATACCATCCACAGATGGATGGCTTGGTCAAATGGTTAAATAAGATTCTCGATCCATGTTGAAATGTGTATTACAAAGAGATAGGAAGGACCGGGACTGCCTTTTGGTAGCATTAACGTTTGCTATACGTAAGGTTCCTCAGGCATCCATTGGTTCTCCCCAACCACAACACTACCTGCCTGGAGTTTCTATGTTCTCCCTGTCCCTGCGTGGGTTTCCTCTGCTACTCTGGTTTCCTCCCACACTCCAAAGACATGCTAGTAGGTTAATTGGCTTCTGTGAAAAAAAAAAAAATTGGCCCTAATATATGAATGCGAGTTGGGGACCTTGGATTGTGGGATCCTTGAGGGTAGGAACCAATGTGAGTGTGCGATGTATGTGTGGAGTGCTCTGTAAATTGACAGCGCTATATGGGTACCTTAAATAAAATAATATATAATAGAGGAGTATCTTATTGAGACACAATGTACGGAGATAGGGACAATTGTAGACACGCACCCACACTCACTCAGGTTGAACTGGATGTATTGGTGTCTGTATTCAACCTTACTAACTATGTAAGACTTACTGCTGAGAAACAAGTAAATATTTCATACTTGCCTGGCCTTGCTGATAATATAGATCATGATATCACCCGGTGCCAGGGTTTGCCAGGCTTTATCACAAACCTGAAACCTGAAAGAAGGAGGACTCAGATGAAGATAACATTGGAATTGGGAATCATTGAGGAATTGAAGTGTGAGTGGTCAAGCCCTATAATATTGGTTTCAAAGCCCAATGGAACTCAATGATCAAGCCCAATGATTTTTGAAAACTTAAAGAAATTTTAAAATGTAATGCCTATCCAATCATCTGACTGGAGGAGGTCATTGAGAGATTAGACCTTACCAGTTACATCACCACCTTGGACCTCACAAAGGGGTATTATCAAATACCCCAAACCAAGGCTACCAGAGAGAAAAAAAAAGAATGCCTTTTAGCCTTCAGGAAGCTCCGACCACATTAGAGCAGGCAATATATACGTTGTTGTGCCTCAATTTGAGGTATGCCTCTGCATACTTTTAACTGTTGTTCACTTTGTCTTGGAAGAGGGTTGCCATCATCCCCAGTATAATTTTATCTTGTGCTTTTTACCCTCCATGGGACTACAGGTAACCAAACCCACAAAGTTTTGTGGGTTTGTTTGCTTGTAAAATGCCTCAGCATACTTAGATCACATTGTCAAATTCTGTGAAGATTGGGAGCCTCTCTTGCCTGAGGGTATTGGACTTCCTAAAGAGGGAGGGTTTCACTGCAAACCCTGAGACATATGCTGTAAGGATGCAAGGAAGCAAAGTACCTTAATACCTCCCTACATTGTAGGGACATGGTTAGTCAAACAAACAACCAGTTAGCAAAATAGAGGCTATCCAGTTACATGCATTCCTAGTTATCATTGGGTACCATATGTGATCTGTGCCACATTTTGTCACTCTGGTGGCTCCGTTGACAAATCAGACTAAGGGCTGAACATCAGTAATGGCAGAATGGACCCTAGAGGGCTTTTATAGAGCTCACATCCACACTTTCATCAACATCCAGTACTGGTAGCTCCTAATTCCTCTAAAAAATGTGTTGTTCAGAACCACAGCTTCAGTGTGGGATTAGGAACCAATCTATCTCTCATCATTGGTCAGAGAGTACCCCATGGTTTTTCTGAGCCGAAAGTTTACTGTGGATTAAAAAAAAACTACATTCTTGTGGAAAGAGAATACCTAGCCTTAAAATGGGTTCTGGACTTTCTCTCTGCTATTATCTCTTGGGAAGAAAGTTTAGGTTGATCTGAAACTAGGCTCAAACCATGACATGGAGGTGCCAGAATAAGGGTGAATGCAAGAGAGACAAAGTGGTTTCTTGCACTTTAGCAAATCAGGTCTACTGTGGAACACAGACCCAGTAGACAGCATAAAAATGCTGATACATTTTCCTGGGTCCTGCCTCCACCCACTTCTGGGTCAGAATAGATTTATCCTGGATGGCATGTATAGATACAAAAAGAGAAGGAGGGCTCACCAACTTTGTGCATTACCAAAGATAACATTTATTGATAAAATAACAAGAATAATACTCACAAATGAGCTTTAAAACAATACTCCAGCAATTAGGAACAGTATCTCTAGACACCTGCAACCTGGACCAGATGTTTGGAGGAACCAGATGGCATCACAGACGGCTTACGCGTTATGAGGGAGAACCCTCTTCTTCAGAGACACAGCAATGGTAGATTGACATCCTGAAACATCCTCTTAATATACCCACAATCACATGTATGTGTCATGGCTGAGACACATCAAAATATCATATTTTTCCATTTAGACTTTAACTGAGTCATCACTCCAGGAGAGCACTCCCCCTCCCAACAGAAATGGCTGATTAAATTATACGATCCATTGGAAGGCTAAAGTCAAGAAACAGAACTCATGTTGAAACCGAGTAAACATGAATCTGATACGAAACCAGCTGACAATTGTCAAAATGTGTGTTCAGACCGAAGTTATAAAACTTTTAATTAAAAGAAAGCTTGGGTAAATAACCCCATTGTTTCAAAGGATAAAATTGCCTCCCTAGTCAAACCCTGATGCTGACTCAGGCTTTCCCTCAGACAATGACTGAGATACTAAGTTAATGTTACACCATATGACACACACAGGCACAAATCTCTGAGCAGTCAATAATCCATCTGTGCCTAAATTGTCTGACAGGAGAAATGGTTTGAACATTTAAAACCTGTATATATGTGATATGATAAATATATGTGATCATAAGTAACGCAAATACTAGATTGGATCCTAGGTCACAGATACGACCATAATGTTAATATCCATGAGTAATCTGCCATAAGATAGAAATATAATTTTAATACAGAACAAATGAAGAACTGTGTTTTAGATACCATCATTGTTGCAAAGACATAGAAACCGGGACCGCATTTACATGAAAATACCCATATAACATGTGTTGTCCCAAGACAAAAAGGTTTTCATAGGATATGCAGGAGTTATGCATTTATCCATATAAACATCCATTGTGTGTGATATTAATTAATCAAATTTAGACTAAATGTATTATATTTTGTATCAATTGCTGGGGTCCCTAAACAATATAGACATATATTCATAAGCCCCAATATATAGGTAAATACCCATTATAAAAGAAAACATATTTTTTCTTTTAACAAATAAGTTTAGAACACATTTTCTGTCCTCAAACACACCTAGTGGCTGAAGATGATATTACCTAAATTCACCAGGTAAATCATTAGAATTCTCTTACCAATGGAGAATAAGCCAAACCTTCTGGTCTGAGCTTATAATCATTTTATGAGCTTATTGTCCCAGATGGTATAAAGGATGTGAGGGCCTTAGAGAGAGAGGATCCACACGCCAGATACACCCCTAGATGATCAAGAAGTCTGCTGATATTTGACCACTTACCATCTTGCTGGACCTTGTGACTGGAACCACTCGATGTACTTTTTGGCGGACATCTTCCCCTTTTAAACTGTTGGTAAGATACACATCATACAAATCTTAATTATCTTTTCTCTCAAAATTGTAGGGATTATATTTTATAGTTTATATATTGACATTAATTGATTGTCTAGGCTGTGTATTATTGTAGCCGTGTTTGGGGGAATTCAGACAAACTTGTTTACATCAATTTAAATTTCTGTGGTCCCAGGGAGAGTACTATTGCCCAATTTAATTTTAGTAAGTTCTGCTGGTTTAATATTAATTTCAAATTAGCACTATTTTTCTGTTGACTCCGTAAGACATACTTTGGATTCGTTCCGGACAGAGAAATTCAGAGGACTGTTTCCCCGAGCGACAAGGGATATTGTGTTCTTGGATATAAAGCACCATTATCGCACATATTTTTCTAACAGACCAATTTGGGCTCCCCTAAGTAAATTGTAATATTTAGATATATCGTTTCATTGATGTGTAGATGTTTTGATAATGTGTGTGTGAAATATCAATCACCAGAAATTCCAGTTCTGTTTGAAATTGCATAACTATACTCATTAATTAATAAAGTCAAATTATTTACTTATTAGTTTTGTTGGGAGATATTTATACATTGGTAAGAATACCTCATAAATTAACAAACTCAGGAAAGGATTGTGGTACGTACTGATTTTCTGAACTAGGTTCACAAAATTTACCGTAAGTTTGGAGGCACTGAGAAACAAAACACTGAGATCTTAATTAAGATTCCGTACCACACTCATAACATATGAGTAGACGCCCACCAGTGCCTGCCACGCCCATCCGAATGGGCTCCGCCCGCCATGTCCATCCATCACACGATGCATACTGCACACTGCCATTAATCATCTAAGCACCAGAAAATCTCCCAGCATGGAGCTGTCTTATAAGTAGGAAGCCATAACGCTGCTTCCGTCACAACACACAATTCTAACCTGGACTAGGCTGTTGTCTCATATGGTAACCAAACCCATTGTATCCCCATATCATGCTGCAACCTAGCACTATTTATTTATTTATTTATTTTACACATATGAAGCATCTAGAGATACTGTTCGTAATTGCTGGAGTATTGATAAGCCTTGTTTTAAAGCTTGTTTGTGAGTATTATTCTTGTTATATTTTATAAATAAATTTTATCTTTAGTAATGCACAAGGTCGGTGTGCCCTCCTTCTCTTTTTGTATATTTCAGTGCTAAGAATACCAACTGTTCTGAGGAGGGCAGCAAGACTTGTGACATTCCATATTTTTCCAAAAGGGTTGGCTACACCACCTACTCATTTGACCAAGCTTCCGAGTGCAGGAGATTGTATTGTGTTGTTTGGCATGTATGGCATGCCAGATGCCTTTACTTTTTGTATGTGGACCATTTAATAGACAGTTTTTTATCCTTCCTTCTTAACTCCATTGTGATATGGGTAATAGTTATATCACTGGTCATTAGTCTGATGACTGATTTTATCTACCCATTGAGGGTCATTTTATTAGTTTTGTACCTTTGTATTCATATAATTAATTAATAAACAAATACTACTATATCTGGATATGTATGAAATATAACAAACATATACATCAATTGTTGGGCTTGAGTAAACTATAGTGGCTAAGTGGTTAGCACTCTTGCCTTGCAGCCAGTGGGTTATGGGTTCAAGTCCCACCCATGACACTATGTACATTATTTTAGGGGGTTATTGATGAGTTTAATTTCATTTATATTTGTTATTACGGAGCACGGGAACAAGTAAACAACAGTGCCTAAGTGGTTAGCACTTCTGCCTTGCAGCCAGTGGGTCATGGGTTCAAGTCCGACCCATGACACTACTTGCATTATTTAGAGAGAGTGTTACATAGGGGTTATTGATGCGTTTAATTTCAATTACATTTGTTATTAGAGGAATTATAAACAGGCTCTTATTGTAATTACTAGTTGTTGAATGGGGGATATATTATAGGTATTGGATTTATTTATTTCTCCCCAGGTGGCTTCCTTGTTGTGTGTCCTCCCCGTCCTGTATTTAATGAAGTTTTCCACATTATTTGTAATTAGCTTTGTTACTGGTGTTTTTTATTTATATGTCTGTGGATGTGATTTATCTTTCAGGTAGAACTGCAATAAAATGTTGCCTATGGTAGCGACTTGCGGCTTCATTAATATGGCTGTGGTTGTGGTTATCATTTGAATACACCTACAACAAAATGGCGCATATCGTGGCTACACTTCAATGGCCGCCAGCATAGTATATATTCTGGTAATCTCCACCAACCAATCAGATCCCCCTAAGTAAGACACGTGATTAGCCCTGTGTCGGCACATGTAGGGGAGGGGCCAGGACTGTGGAGGAGCTCAGATACATGCTTGTTTATACAAGCTGCTTACACATACAAGTTTGGAAGTCGTTTGGAGAGGAATCCTATGCATCCCCATTCAGCTGTGGACAACATCCAAAAATGTAAAGATTATATATTTCACATCAAAACAGAAAGAATATGGTACACACTGCATAGGTGTAATTTTAAGAGATTTCTGGGAAACTTAATTTGATAGAAAGTTTCCTAATTCAGCTTTTGAGGACAAAAATTAATATAAAGTATTTTTTTTCTCTGTTGAAATTAAGGAATATTGTATATACTGCAATGGCTACTTTTTAAAAATGACACACTGCATACCGTTTTACAGCCCAAAAATATTTCAGTTACTACATAGACAGTATTTAGCCACTTATGGTAGGCTGTATTTTGAACAAGAAAAACAATCTGCTTTTAATCAGAGAATCAACTTTAAAGTTTATATCACACAAAAAAAAAATACAGCCAAATAACGTACTGACTCCGTTAACAATAATTCAAAATTTGACTTGGCTGCATCTTGAACAGAAGAGATGCCAGGCAGTTTTTCATCAAAAAAAGATCAAAAGAATGTATTGCTTCACATAGTTTACTGACTCCACACATAGTATGTAATGCCTTGTACACACGATCGGATTTTCTGATGGAAAAAGTGCGATCGGATTGTGTTGTCAGAAATTTCAATCGTGTGTGGGCTCCATCTGACTTTTTCCGTCGGAATTTCAGACACACAAAGTTTGAGAGCAGGATATAACATTTTCCGACAACAAAATCCGATCGTTTAAATTCCGATTGTGTGTACACAAATCCGACGCACAAAGTGCCACGCATGCTCAGAATAAATTAAGAGCTGAAAGCTATTGGCTACTGCCCCGTTTATAGTCCTGACGTACGTGTTTTACGTCACCACGTTCAGAACGATCGGATTTTCCGACAACTTTGTGCGACCGTGTGTATGCAAGACAAGTTTGGCCCAAAATCCATCGGAAAAAATCTGATGGATTTTGTTGTCGAAATGTCCGATCAATGTCCGATCGTGTGTACGGGCATAAGAGTTTTTTTCTAGGCCACAGTTTAATGAGGAGAGATCCTAGTTAGAGTACACAATTTCAGAGAGAAAATAGCTAGAAATAGGCTTGGTTGATGGGAGCAATGGAATAAGTTGGGAGCTATGAGACAATAAGCATGTTTTAGCCTGCAGAAAACACTTTAAATTTTGCAACTGAGGGGAAGCTGTTTAAACTGTAAACTTTGAGGCACCAAGCAGGATTTATCCTTCGGAAAAACAACTGCACAAATTTGGCCACTGAGGGCCTTGTGTGTTACCTGCACTGCAGTAGAAGAAACTGATTATGATGGCAGGGTGTGATTATGTTGGTGTGAAAAGGTAATGGTGGCAGGTTAACCTAAACAATGCCTCTCCCCACAAGCAGAGCTTGAGTCACAGTGCTGCACTCACCCTGGTATAAACCACAGTGCCCTTAAGATATTATCCAAATAGGTAAAATGTATGATATATAAGGTATGACATTGTGTATATAAATAAATAAATAAATAACAAAAGCTAAATAGAACTATGTGAGTGGGTAAAAACACTGAACACTAAGAGGAATGCCGCTGACATCAGGGAGAGAGAACTACACCTATAAAACACAAACCAGGGCAAGGCAAAGACAACACAAACATTAAGGTGTAAAACATCCAAGGCTTTATTAAACAATAGTAAAATATATACTCACAAAAGTGATATTAAAAGCAAATATAGTCCAAAGGAAACAAGACCACTATATCACAAAACAATCCCTGGAGGGATGAAAGGATGAGCAGCCACAGGGTCTGGACCTCTGTGGAGCCAGCTGACAGGTGAGAGATCGCAGGGGATGCCAGAATTCTACACTCCTGCTCGGCTTCCTCGGCTGCTCATCCTTCCATCCCTCCCAGGATTGATTTGTGATGTAGTGGGCTAGTTTCCTTTGGACTATATGCACTTTTAATACCACTTTTGTGAGTATATATTTTACTATTGTTTAATAAAGCCATGGATGTTTTACTACACCATGAGGTCTGCTCTGCCTTCCCCTTGCCCTGGTAAATGATGGCAGGCCAGTGGTTGGAGTTGGTAATTCTGTAATAATGTTTTTGTTGCCATATTCAAAGTAAAAATTATTCTACTCCTTCCCTTAACCTTTCCCTCTTTATTTGTTCCCATTTCCCTCTTCCCCAACCAAACCTGGGAATACCAGGTCCAATGATGTAACAACTTTTATATTTCAACTTTTGAGTTTCTGGATGCACTTAAAGGGGTTGTAAACCCTCGTGTTTTTTCACCTTAAAGAGGAAGTAAACCCTGATGAGTTTACTTCCTCTTTGTTTCTCTGCAAAGTTAAAGCATAAAGGGCTACCATGCATCGCATAGTAGCCCAGTATGTGTCGCTTACCTGGCACAGGAGCCTGCGATGTCACCGCTGTCCCCTCTTCCACGAAGCGTCTATCTTCTTTCCAGGTATCGTGGCTCCGGCGCTGTGATTGGCCGGAGCCGCGATGACGTCACTCCCGCACATACGTGCTGGTGCCGCCACTAACGGCACGGTCGCTGTTAGAAATGGCACGCTCAGTGCGCCTGCACGCCGTTGTCTACAGCGCATGCGCCGTAGACATCGGCGCCTGTCTTTTGGAAATATCTCCTAAACCATATAGGTTTAGGAGATATTTTTTGCACCTACAGGTCAGCCTTAATCTAGGCTGACCTGTAGGTAAAAGTGTTCTGTAAGGGTTTACAACCACTTTAATGCATCCTTTGTATTGAGGTGAAAAACCTTCTGTCATGCAACAGCCTCCCAGACCCCCACGGGGATGAGCACACCAGCTCTAGCCAGTGTCTCGTGTCCTGATTGGATAGATTGATAGCAGTGCAGCCATTGACTCCTGCTGCTGTCAATCAAATCCAATGGCACAGGCGCCGGGCCGAGTCCTGCTGTCTGTGTCAATAGACGCAGCAGCAGGACATGGGAGGGTACCCCCACAGGTGTCCCGAAGGAGAGCACTTCTCCGACGGGGCACTCGAGAAGAGGAGGAGCCACGAGCGCTGCTGAGGGGCCCCAGAAGAGGAGGATCAAGGCCACTCTGTGCAAAACCAACTGCACAGAGGAGG
Organism: Aquarana catesbeiana; assembly: GCF_042186555.1. Taxonomy (NCBI): domain Eukaryota; kingdom Metazoa; phylum Chordata; class Amphibia; order Anura; family Ranidae; genus Aquarana; species Aquarana catesbeiana. The sequence goes on from NC_133329.1 coordinate 228,443,328, forward strand.
TAAGTATGACATGTTTGTTATTAAAAAAAAACAAAAAAAACGAGGGTTTAGTAACCCTTTAAGCTGTCCATGTATACAACAAGCTGCTGCTCACCGGTGTCAGGTATCCATGCCTGCAAGTGTGGTGCATTGGAAAGCTCCTGGCAGTTTCAACACATGTGAACAAATGAATATAGCTGGAATCCACTGTAGCTCTTGCAAAACTTTATTTACTTGAGAGAATACAACATACAGTCCTCCATGTTTATCGACCCTCAGCAGGTCCTAATCATAGCAAAAAAGGAATAAAAAGAAGACAAAGATTTGTTTCCACCATCCCTCTGCTTCTCTATGTGATGTCACTTCATTGTTTTGGTTCTTTTTTTTATTTTGTTACATGTGTTTGGATTTTTGTATTGCTGCACATGTTTTTTTTAATACTTGGAAATGTTATAATTTATATGTGATAACCAGCATTCTGTGTTCCCAGGTGTTGATTAGATTAGTTTACACCTGTGTGGACTCTCACGGATTGTCTGAAAAGTTTTTCAATGTGCCAAAACACAGAAGAAATATGCCCATGGGACTTTTGAGGGATCAAGCCAAAGAAAAGTACCAAACAACTGTATAAAAATAAATATAAGACAACTTTATTGTTCACATACAAACATGTAAAAATCACAGACAGTGAAAAAGAGAGTCCCGCAGCAAAAAGGTGAAACCCTGGGCGCAGGGACGGCATGACAGTGCTGGACAGCACAGATGCCGCTTTAAGAGAGAGTTCCCCTTTTAAGAATAGGGGAGGGGCTGGTCAGAAAAGTACAGGGAATGTGATCAGGAGGAGGGAAGTGACATCAGTCTGTGAGCGGTGGAGGAAGAGATTCCCACCCACCCGCCCTAGTTTTGGCAGTGTCGGTTTCCTGAAATAGGATAAGTTGTTACATTACATGTTGAAACATGTGTACCCATCCATGGGATGGGGGTGGTTTATGGTACCCATCCATCGGATGGGGGTTGTTATTGTACCCATCCATTGAAGGTTGGGAGTTGAGTTTTGGTACTTTCAGGCTACGAAGGGTTAATCTGGAAAAGGTTAAAGTTTAGGTCACTGTGAAAGTTGGGATACCGCCTCCGAGTCAGGGGTTGCCGACTGGTAGGCTCAAAGTAAAAAAAGTTGTTTACAGTGACCAAGGTTCAAGTTGTTGGATATTACATTTCCCATAATAAAACCAGTATTAAAAGTTTATGGTTATTTATTAGAGATTTATGTTAATTTATAAGTTTAATAAATAGGCCGGACGGCCATTTTACTCCAAGAACTGGTCTGAGTCATTTATGAGATTTTTGGAGGGGTGGGTAATGATGGGTTAAAAAGAAGTGTACCAGGAGTATGGGCTTAAGTCCTACAATGTCAAGTGTTTTCATAGAATGCATCAGTATACATTACAATCACACAGCACTAAAACATAACTGCCAAGATATATACAGTATATGGAATGCAGATACTGTGAAATTGCTTCTCAACATATTTCGTGAAACAAAGTTCACTTCAGGAGATAAAGCAACTTTCCAGTTAATAACCCACATCTGCAAAGAGACCATGTCATGTCAAAAAAAGGGAGGAGAGGAAAAAACTAAAAGAAGTTTTTAAATGTACTGTATTGCCCCGTACACACGGTCGGACTTTGTTCGGACATTCCAACAACAAAATCCATGGATTTTTTCCTACGGATGTTGGCTCAAACTTGTCTTGCATACACACGGTCACACAAAGTTGTCGGAAAATCCGATTGTTCTAAACGCGGTGACGTAAAACACGTACGTCGGGACTATAAACGGGGCAGTGGCCAATAGCTTTTATCTCTTTATTTATTCTGAGCATGCGTGGCACTTTGTGCGTCGGATTTGTGTACACACGATCGGAATTTCCGACAATGGATTTTGTTGTCGGAAAATTTTATATCCTGCTCTCAAACTTTGTGTGTCGGAAATTCCGATGGAAAATGTGTGATGGAGCCTACACACGGTCGGAATTTCCGACAACAAGGTCCTATCACACATTTTCCGTCGGAAAATCCGACTGTGTGTGTACGGGGCATATGTCTTTTGATTTTTCCTTTGCTATGATTAAGACCAACTGAGGGTCGATATGTGTGAGCCTGGACGACGGTATGTTGTATTCCCTCGAGTAAATAAAGTATTGCAAGAGCTACAGCGGGTCCTGGCTATATTGATGTATTCATTTAAGCTGTCCACACAATAAAAAAAAAATAGTTTTGTTCAACCAGCAGGTTGAAGAACCTGCTCACCCTGTACTAGCTGCTTGTGAAGAAACTTTGCCTTTCCTTTAGGCCTCCCAGACAGGATTATAACAGGGGATTGCCTAACTGTAAGAAAAGGTATTGCAGTAAGGGAGTTGGGGATGTGGAACTTTGGTACACTTTGCAGTGTAGTGATTTTGTGCAGTAAACCAGTCCCACAATAGTATTGTGTGATATGCTACTAACAAAAGGACAGCTTTGCTTGTGTCAGCAACAAATTCATGCTGCTGACCCAGAATAAAAAATTAAGAATCCATTAAAGCCGTACAGAAAAAATAAAACTCCTCCCTAAAAATTATAACACTAACCCCAAACACCAACCCTAAAACACTACAGGTATAACCCAAACCTTTGCTTTAATTGTTTCTTAACAAAAGCTTAAAGCAGTATTAAACCCCAATAGCAAAAAAACGATATACTGCAGCTTACAAGTCTTTAGATGTGGTGGCTGAATTTGTTTTCTTTTATAATATATTTCCCCTTTATCTCACCTGGTGATCCCGCCAGGGACATGACTAACGAATTGAAGATGAACTCAGTTAACACTTACAAGCAGTTACAGCAAACAGATTTAAGTAAATGTAAAAAAGATTACGCTGTGCTAAAGTGTGTTAGACATGCTACTAAATTATAGCATGATAGAACACCTGCGTCTAAATAAACGCATGTGGATGAGGGAAACAAAATACCTCTACAAGGTAAGCGGACCTAATAATAGATGAATACTAATAAATATGAATACAAATGTGAAATATGACAAATACATGTAAAACGCATCAAAGCAATAAATGCATATTCAAATGGGAAATATGACAGATAACCGCATCAAAGTGCACAAGTACCAATAAGCATAACTGAATCACAGCATTACTAGATGTTGTGCAATGAATAAATGAATATAAAGGCATCAAAGTGCAAATGTGCCAATATGCATAACTAAATACCAATATTACTCAAATGTGCAAAATATAAACGCATAAAGTGCAAATGTGCAAATAAACATACTTATTACAATACAAATATATATATGAGCATGTAAAAAGTGCTAAGTGCAAAAAACAAAACAAAAAGTAATTTGGTGTCACACAATTCATGTGTAAAAAAGTCCTCAATGGAACCAAAAAATATAGTTCACTATGAAGTCCTACAAAAGGTATAAAGGTGCCTAAACGTGATGTCCACTGGTGATACAATCAAACTTGCTAGTAACTCTCAAAGTGCCACAGACCGTGCAATGGTGTGATTCGGTGACCTCAAAGGTAATGCGCTCACCTCAGAGCGTGTGATCAAGTCGCTAGACAAAGTCAAACCACGCTTGTGAACCACCCCGGGTTCTAAGTAGATCACAGGATCCCAGACTCCAATGCAGTAAAGAGTATATAGATGGGAAGAAAAAACTACATAGTATAATACCTTTTTAAAATGTATTAAAAGATATAGATACTCTCCCCAAAAGGGGGTACTCACAATATATAGGTGCGTCAGTGCACTCACCAGGACGGAGCGAGAGACAACTGAGCTGCCTATTGAGGAGACGCACACCATACCCTCACGAAAAGTATCATACTTGCCATGTTTAGAGCGGTGCACTGACGCACCTATTTCGTTCCCCACAATTTTTTAAGTGACATCATCCTGTTCTCCAAAGTAGTACAAGAATATTTTTTGGTTCGGCAGATTGGTTACAAAAAGTTATTAATAATCTAGCATTTTGAAATGGTGTGTTTCATTTGCTAACCACCTACAGTATTTAAATGTGTTTTTCTGTAAGAAGGTTCCCAGAACAGTCACCAGCATATCAATCTTCAATTCAAAATGCTTTATCAAAGTGCCAGGCAGTAAATTGACCTTTTGGGGCGACATAGGGTCTCAAGGTCCTGATTCACTCTAATCAATTTATCATCATAATATTCAATCATTTACAGAAATGTTGCTCTCCAACTTTGTTTAAAATTGTCTTCCCATTTCTTTAAAAATGCTGATGTTATTGTTCCCACATTAGAGAATTGTATTTTAGTATTGCTTTGCTTTCAAATATTTCCCACAATAAATAACATGCCACTATAGTTTCATTTTTCCCTTCTTCACTGCTATGGTGAGACTTTCATATTGTTTAGAGAAATTGTTGTATGCACAGATGAAACTTTACATGCCAGCTTTTGACAAACTTTGATTTGGACTTTTAAGGACTTTTAACTAGAACCTAGAGAGAAATAAAGTTGAGTAGTGTTGGGGAAGACCTGTTTTCGACAAATGTTTTTTCCCTGTACTGATCAGCAGTGGACTAAGCATGACAGGTAATACGTTTTTTTATGTATAGGTTCCCAGTATGCAGGATTCTACTACTTTCTATCCTGTAGTGCAGAGATATGCAAATATTGGACCTCCAGCTGTTGCAGAACTACAAATTCCATGAAGCATAGCAAGATTCTGACAGCCACAAGCATGACACCCAGAGGCATGATGGGACACACAGGGCCCGTTCCTAATTTTACTGTAACATGCTGAGGATTGCTAAGTGATATACACTGGAGAAAGAAATATACTTATGTAGTCTAGTATTCTGAGGATTAAAATATGATGAGTAATGGAGACAGCGATTTCATTTCAGTTTTCTCTAGCAAACTCTGAATTGCAATGTCATATAAGAGGAGGCTAAGATATCATAACAATGCAAGGATTGAAACGGTTCAGTGAGTGGGGTGTATTTTTTCACTTGACCCCAGAGTTACACTGCCACCTACAGGAGGATGAACACTGTTAAACAAAAATAAACACTGACCAGTCCTCTGCTTAGAAAGGTTTATCTCAAGATTTTTTTCTTCAGTCAAGACTTCTCTACACACTGCTTGAGCTAGTCTCTTTATGCAGTTATCCCAATCTGCATACCCTCAGCAATAGCTGAAAATAGGCTCCCATAGATTGACGTGAGATTTGCCACCATCCCTAAACAGTACAGTAAGAACCTCAAGAAGTGGGATTTTAGGAGCAATAATAGAAGTAGATGAAGAAGTTGTATCAAAGAATTATATTGAATTTATTCATACAAAAAGTTTAAAAAACAATCTTTGAAAAAAACAAACATATAGGTAACATAAATACAATGTTTCACAGTGATGGCAAAAAAATCTCACTACATAAATGATCCTCATCCATGAGTGAGAGTCCGACGCGTTTCGAAATAATTAAATATAATCTTCCTCAGGGACAATTTGCCATTTCTGAAAGTACAAGATACTTTGTAAATACATGAAGTACAGAGATATATCATATGACATTTGACTGACAGGATATACAGAACTTCTGTCAAGGTATACAAAAACTTACATGTCAAAAAGCAGTAATTCGAGCAAAAATTCCTATACACCATCAGACATCCACAGAGCTTGTATTGGCCTTTCAACATACAGAAGAACCCCAGAATATTGTAATCCAATAGAGGCACCAAAATAGGGTGTAGTACCACCTTAAAAAATAATAATAAACAACCAGGGGCAGCAAAAGGATGGGGACCTATCAGAAAAATGCAACATGTGGTGAGGCTCATATCTGAATAGACATAAATATAGTAGTTGTGATTAGGCAAATAAACCTACAATCCAAGCTTGGGCAAAATACGGGGTAAAACCCCCCATGAACCCCTCAAGAACGAAGGGTCAGAGAGGTTGAATATCCCTAATGCTAACAAGTATGGGGACGATCATTGTAATTGAAGCTAAATGGTCCACAGAGTAAAAGTAATATTCACATCATTATTACTTACAGGATATGACGTCCAAATCAAAGTCTCTGGGTGGAGTTTACTCTGAATGGAATAGTCCAAACCACCAAAGAGGATGGAGATAAAGATTCCCAATCCTAAGCGGTTATGGGGGGAGAATACAAAGACCATCTAGAAAATTGGACACAAAATAGCCATCAAAGGAGGGAATTCCAAAACTAAAATTAACATTAAAGAAAATAAACTCCACAGGGGTAAAAACATACACTGGGCATAGTATCACTCCCCAAGAGAAGCCCAAAAACTCCCCTCCACAAGTGAAGCCCAAAGCGTTATATCCCAGGAGTGAAATAAGCTGAAAAATGTCCAGAAGAGCTGAATTTACCAACATTGCTAAAAGTTCTCACAAATCCACCTGAAGCAGCCAAGGGTCCATAGTGAGATCTGAATGAGGGACAAGGACAGAGTGTTCAACCTCCAAGTAGGCTGTCAAAAGATAAGAATGGCAGCTCTGGGGTTCCCAGCGTCCTCCTTATATAGCCCATGCCTTCAGCTGTCAAAGCCACGTGCCCGTGATGACGTCACCCCCCAAAGGTCGCTCACACAGGGAATTCATCGGCAAAGTAAACAGTGTTCCAAGCACCTGACCGAGACAAAATCAAAGGGGAGCACAGGCTAGCCAACGCAGCCCCGCCCCCCTACAATCACGGACGTGAGAGCGGAGGCATCACTGCTGACAGTGAATGCCGCCGCAAGTCACATGATGTCAGATAAGGGAGTCCGGAAACTGCAAATCAAAGGTAGCTCCGTAATCCACAGGATGGAGCTGATGTAAACAAAACAAGGGGTCAAAAAAACCAACAGAATATCAGGATAACCCAAATAGAAATAAAACATCATATGTCCGGCATTATGGATGGTAAAAAATTATGGTCAAACTAAATGAGTGATAATAATGAATCCCTCATAAAAAAAAGGTGGTAGTCGGGCTGGATGGAAAGATGGAGAATCACAACCAAGCCCAAAGTAATCTCTCACTCAATTTGTCTGCCTCACATTGAAATGCTTCCAGCGTAGTGCAGTCCTGCTTCAAATGTAGGAATTGGTTAAAAGGTATAGATTTTTTTGAGGGGTTCAGGATGGAAACTGTCTGCATGCAAAAGAGTGTTGCCGGAAGTTTCCTTCCTGTAAAGCCTACTGGCAAGTCTCCCATCTTTGTCTTTGTAAATGCTGATGTCCAAAAAGTTGATCATGTAGTGATCATAGGACATTGTAAAAAATAAATTCAATGCATTGTGATTCATGACTTCAAGGCAATTCTTAAGGGTGTCTTCCGGACCATTCCATACCAAAAAGATATCATCTATGTACAGTATCTTTGACAAAGAATGATAAACTCAGTGTATGGACTTAGCTGGTCATCGGACAAAAAAGCTTTTTCCCACTCCCCCAGGTACAGGTTTGCATAGGAGGGGGCGCAACATGTCTCCATAGCAACACCCTGTACCTGGGGGTAGTGGGAACCCTTGAAAAGAAAGACGTTGTGTCTTAAGATGAAGTCCAACATCTCAAGTATAAATTTGTTGAATTTCCACTCTGTGGTTGCTTTTTGTTGTAGGACACGACTAACAGCAGCCACCCCTAGATCATGCAGTATGCTGTTATATAATGATTCAACGTCTATAGTAACCAGAATGGCCGAATCAGGACTCACCAAATCATCCAATATTTGTAATAGATGGATAGTGTCCTTGGTGTACGATGCCAGCTCTAGGACATGGGGTCTTAAATGTTGGTCAATAACTTGACTAATGCCTTCGGATATGCTACCATTCCCTGAAATGATGGGGCGGCCTGGGGGGTTACGAAGGTCTTTGTGTACTTTTGGAAGTGAATACATAGTGGGAGTGCGGGGATGTCTAGTACGTATAAACTTCAGCAGTTCGCCGGTAATGGCCCCTATCATAAAAGCTTCGTCAACCAGGCGATAAACCTGGTTGAACCTATCAACTAGTGAAGCTGAAATTTTCCGGTAGTATTTTCGATTGTTAAGGATCTTAAAACACATATCTTCATATTTGGAATTGTCCATTAATACGATGTTGCCACCTTTGTCGGACCCCTTGATTGTTATGTCAAGGTTATTTTTTAATGATTTTAAGGCATTCTGTTGTGCAATATTGAGATTCTTAACTGACCTATCATTATTCAAAGATTCAATTTCTCTAGTGGTTTGTTTGACGAAAAAGGCCAGTGCTGGATTTTGACTTAATGAGGGAAATCTGTGTGATTTCCTTTTGAATTGCCTTTGTTGTTGTACATCACCTATTTGCTCATCTTCACTATCCTCACTTTCCAAGGCATCCACCCACACAGAATCCGCTCCCTCACTTTCCTGTAAAAGCAGATTCAGGTCCTGAAGGCCCTTAAAATCTGCTGCCTTAAGATTGGGAGCAACTGTCTCTGCCCGTTTGGATGCTTTCTTGTACATGCTTTTCAGAAGCAATTTTGTAGCAAATAAGAAAATATCCTTCACAGTTTTGAAATTATCAAGGCTCCTATTGGGGCAAAAGGATAGCCCCAAAGATAGAACCTGTTCCTCTGCCTCAGTGAATATATGAGATGATAAATTGATTATATTTAGTTTGCCGGTTGAGTATTTTGGGTCAATGTGGGTTCCTGTTCTTTCTATACTGTTAGTGCTTGTGTCAAAGTCATTTTGTCTAAAAAAATTATCAAGCTGAGTTTGATTTTTTGGAATAGCTCCCAACTCCTTGCTGGTTTTAGTTGTTTTACCTTTACCTACATTTAACCCTTTGATACCTTCAGTATTGGCTTGAGGGTGTCTGGAGGAACTATCCACTTTGCCTCCACGTGATGTATGTGGTGCATCTGCGGTTCGTTTCTTATTGATCTGTTGAAGTTCGCCCTCCATCTCTTGTAGTTTGGCAAAAGGACCCTTTCTCTTTCTGAGGGTGTGATCTGTGTGGGAAGAGGCTGAGGAAGAAGCGTTAGAAGTTGTATCAGAGCTATAATCATTTTTCTCCTGGTTTCTAGAGGGTTTCTTAGTCTTGTTTTTAAAATTCCTATTCTGGTGCCATCTATAAGCTTGATTCTCACCAAAGGCATTTTTGTCTCTCCAAAATTTCTTTTCTTTCTTCTGAAGAATAGCCTTGCTAAATTCCCTTAGAGGTTCTCTCAGTTTTTCTTCGAGGCCTGCATAGTCCTCGTGTACCTTTAGTGGAATCAAGCGATTATAGATGGCACTGATCTCTGTATCCAAGGTTTCAATTGCAATTTATATTCGTCCTGTCTCTGTCAGGTGCTTGGAACACTGTTACTTTGCCAAAGAATCCTCTGTGTGAGCAACGTTTGGGGGATGACGTCATCACCGGAACGTGGTGTAGCGTCGTCCCCCAACGCTCCACGAGGCTTTGACAGCTAAAGGCATGGGCTATATAAGGAGGATGCAGGGAACCCCAGAGCTGCCATTCTTATCTCTCGACATCCCACTTGGAGGTTGAACACTCTGTCCATGAGAGGAGAGGATTAACCTCTCCCTCATTCAGATCTCACTACAGACCCTTGGCTGCTTCAGGTGGATTTGTGAGAACTTTTAGCAATGTTGGTAAGTTCAGCTCTTCTGGGCATTTTTGAGCTTATTTCACTCCTGGGATTTAACGCTTTGGGCTTCACTTGTGGAGGGGAGTTTTTGGGCTCCTCTTGGGGAGTGACACTATGCTCAGTGTATGTTTTTACCCCTGTGGAATTTATTTTCTTTTATGTTAATTTTGGTTTTGGAATTCTCCCTTTTGATAGCTATTTTGTGTCCTATTTTCTAGATGGTCTTTGTATTCTCCCCCCCTATTACCACTTAGGATTGGGAATCTTTATCTCCATCCTCTTTGGTGGTTTGGACTATTCCATTCAGAGTAAACTCCACCCAGAGACTTTGATTTGGATGTCATATCCTGTAAGTAATAATGATGTGAATATTACTTTTACTCTGTGGACCATTTAGCTTCAATTACAATGATCATCCCCATACTTGTTGGCATCAGTGATATTCAACCTCTCTGACCCTTCGTTCTTGAGGGGCTCATAGGGGGTTTTACCCCATATTTTGCCTAATCTTGGATTGTAAGTTTATTTGCCTAATCACAACTACTATATTTATGTCTATTCAGATATGAGCTTCACCACATGTTGCATTTTTCTCATAGGTCCCCATCCTTTTGTTGCCCCTGGTCATTTTTTATTATTATTTTTTAAGGTGGTACAACACCTCTACTATTTTGGTGCCTCTATTGGATTACAATATGGGATTCTTCTGTATGTTGAAAGGCCAATACAAGCACTGTGGATGTCTGATGGTGTATAGGAATTTTTGCTTGAATCACTGCTTTTTGACATGTAAGTTTTTGTATACCTTGACAGAAGTTCTGTATATCCTGTCAGTCGTATGTCATATGATATATCTCTGTATTTCATGTATTTACATTGTATCTTGTACTTTCAGAAATGGCAAATTGTCCCTGAGGAAGATTATATTTAATTATTTTGAAATGCGTCGGACTCTCACTCATGGATGAGGATCATTTATGTACTGGGATTTTTTTGCCAGCACTGTGAAACATTGTATTTATGTTACCTATATGTTTGGTTTTTTTTCAAAGATTGTTTTTTAAACTTTTTGTATTAATAAATTCAATATCATTCTTTTATACAACTTCTTTATCTACTTCTATTATTGCCCCTAAAATCCCACTTCTTGAGGTTCTTATTGTACTCTCAGCAATAGCTTTGAAGGCTCTACTCAGACCCAATATAAAAAATAATAGTGCAGTGAAACAAATAAAGTTCAGTAAGTGTCCATTTTCACTGTACCCTAATCAGTATGCAATAATGGTGAGATCCTCCTCCTGAATATCACCGAAATGCATTCAGACCACGTGCAAAAATGGCCACTGACCTCCTTATGTGACCTCACTATTAGACTGAGGTTCAATAGCACTGTGGAATAACTCCTGCTGGCATTAAAAACTCCCAATGATCTATGGTGCAAAAATGATTACCGTCAGGTATCCCTTGGCATTCTCCCCATAAACAACGGTGGCATATAAAAAGTATAAAAAGGAAGACAAATAGTGCTCTCTGTATATTTCAAGTTAAAAAGTAGAAAATAGCATCAAATCACTCACATAGGGAGGTATAAATACCGCATAAGAACCACAAGCTTGGACACCTCACCAACCATTCAATCTCCAGTGTGTGATGAAAGTGAGATCTTGTTCCCAACTACCATCAAAGCATGCAATCACCACTTGCTCAAGAAATGGCAGCTCACCTTCTCTTATGTCTCCACTGTTAGACTAAGGTTAAAATGATGCTTAGGGGTAGCTCATGGTGTATGGGACGACTATCCTCAGATCACACTTGACTCTCTCCTCATGGCAAATAGTAGCATATGCAAAGCATAAAAAAGGACAAATAGTGATCTCTGTCTACTTAAAGCTTTAATAAAAATATAGCATATAACTACTCACATAAAAACATATATAAGCATTGAATAAATCCATAGATCTGAACACCTCACCAATTCGTCAGAAACAATAATGTGCGTGTGGCTCTCAAATCCAAATCCAAAGCCATGGCACAGCTTCTGGTGTTATCATGTCACTAAAGACTGATTTATGAATAGGCCATATGGGTTGAACATTGGGAACCACTGTCAGGGTTGTGCTCAGCCCTTCCTTCTCTGAGCTGTCGGCTAATTGCCAGCCTATCTCTCCACAGTGACTCACCTGTTGATAAAATCCTGCTTGTCAGTCCTGCCTACTTAAGCCGTCCAGTCCAGATGATCTCTGCCTTCGCCTTGGTCACATCTCTAAAGACGCTCTCCTGTGTTCCTGTTAAAGACTTGCTTGGCTGACATTCCTTCTGGTTCCAGATCCTGTTTGCTGTTCTACTACTACGCTGTTCTCTGGCTCCCTGACATTTTGGCTTGTCTGACTATCCGTTCTGGTTCCTGAATTCTGGCTATGTTTTTACTACGTTTACTCTATTTACCTTTTTTTATATTATTAAACAAGTGTGATTTAACTGTACTTCTACCTCAGTCTGATTCATGGTTTCTGATAACTACTTATTTTATTGGTACAGGTGGGCTCCATTATTATCCCTTTTTTTCCCATTTCTTTTCACAGAAAGGGTTAAAATATTGAGGAACTGAGTGCTTTTTCTACATTTGAACATTACATCATTTTTGTTGTTTTCTATGCAGTGGCCTGTGCATTATGGACTTCTGAGACTGTACAGTAGGTACAGGTACTGTGTATACGGTGAGTAGGCTCAGGTTTTAACAATAGAACTTTGAACCCCTTCCAATGTTAAAATATATATAAAGGGCGCAAAGGAATCAGTACAAAAATCAAATATTAAATTAATAATATACACTGTGTATCTGATTAATAAGATGCACAATAAAATAAACCATCAGAAATGTCCATAGTAAACAAAACTTCTTGAGTATGCTCCAACACCGTGAAAAATATAGTGCAAATGTGCTTCAATAAACTAGCTTAAAGTGCTTCAAAAAGTGATAACAAAATGCGCTCACCAGATCGCCTCGGCCACACAGTGACCTCAAAGCATGACTAATGGGAAGGACTCCTTCATTCAGTGCTGTAGCTCCTTTGTGCATCCTATTCCAATCAAGCAATCATATATGGAGGAAGCTGGATCACAATCCACTTTGCAGGTATACATACATAAATACATACATACATACAAACGATTTATTGCGTCATCGCGACACACTTCCGGTTCCGGAAATCGACCAGTACACCGCAGAGGTGGCTTACCACTGCCTATGGGCAAATTTCCTGGGAACTTACCTGCTGTTCACACCGGGTGCCAGGCTTTTAGGCACTCTTACATGTGAGTTTAATTGTGATGTCTTTTTATCTGGAATACATTTTATTAAACGTTGCTGCGCAATGAGGCTTTCTCTGTCATGTCTATTTACATGAGGAACATCTGCCCCAAACAACATTAGTACATAGAGGAATGAAGTTTTCTTTATCAGATTAATTTATATGAGGAACATCCATCCTAAACCACGCCAGCCCACAGAGAATCCATGGGGACTGCCCCACATGCGTGATTGACCAAACTAGAAATAGTTGGTCCATTTGGAGGGGTGAGTTCACATCTATGTGGGGGCATTGTTTTGTGAGCACTTATCAAGCACTTATCAAGCATTGATTTGCATCCACTCTGTAGAGCATGAGCAATTTATTTGGGATTTGGAACTTTTAATGCTATAAGGCTATTGATGTTTGCAACAAACAACCTGTATGGGACTTTCTAGCAATTTTTCAATTTAAAGTCGCGCCAATTTCAAATGTGATATTTATTTAGTATTCCTGGCATTTAGCGCGGTATATTTATTTTCTTTGTTATCATTTTGCACTTGCAAAGTTTTATTCACTGCAGCTTTCAACTTATATCACTTATTCATATCACTATCTAGACCTCTTTGGCGCTTTGGATTCTTCTTTATTTACATTAGAGACACTATGCTTTCTGAAGCCATTTTTAATATTATTGACATGCTTGTTTATCCTCTTATATAGATATATAGTGGTTCTGCCCACATAAATCAAACCACATGGGCATACAACAAGGTAAACGACATACAGTATGTCACAAAAGTGAGTACACCCCTCACATTTTTGCATTTTATTTTTCACGGTGTTGGAGCATACACAAGAAGATTTGTTTAATATGGACATTTCTGATGGTTTATTTTATTGTGCACCTTATTATTCAGATACACAGTGTATATTATTAATTCGATATTTGATTTTTGTACTGATTCCTTTGCACCCTTTATATATATATTTTTGCATTGTTGTTAGTTTCTACTAATTTTAGGTGCAGCATTGGTATATTATCAACTAATTTGTATTGTAGCGCCGAACACCCAACACTTTCCCCCTTCCAATGTAAGCACAATTTGGCTACATCTACAATTCCTTTTACTTTTTTTTTTTTTTTTGCGGGGTGGGAGGGTATTGAAAAATGATCAGCCCTGGAAGCCAGATGTGCTGGGTATGCCATTTATAACCTAAAATGTTTACCTAATTTTAACCAAAGAATTCTGGTATATGTGAGTGCAGGTCATCTGAGCATAAATATTGCTAGATGAAGGCATACCCTCTCTCTCTCTCTCTCTCTCTCTCTCTCTCTCTCTCTCTCTCTCTCTCTCTCTCTCTCTCTCTCTCTCTCTCGTGCTTCGCCCTTAAAGAAATACTCCTACACCTAACAACATGCTGTCACACAGTTCTCATAGCTTCCCCATGCTGAAGGCTGACCTCCAATTCCCTGCTAACATAACCTCTGAGTCATACCCACTAGCTGTCAACTTCTCTCATGGTTATGTCATGTCTGAAAATAAGGGGGTAACCTAGCACCATTAATAGAGTGTAGCAATAACTCTCGGTGGAGCTGCTGGTTTAAAGTGGGCCTGTCCTCTTGTCTCTTTACCCCTCTTAAATTGTTCAATCCCCTTGACACAACTGTAGTGCAGTGTTGTAATGATATGAGTATTGACTTTAACCCACAATATACACTTATGTTTATATTTACCTCTACCTGGGTGTCTGTAGCTCCACCTGCAGGAGAAATAACAACACTGCACACAAACTTCAGTAATAACCAAAAATAACTTCTTTCTTTGAGTAAATAGTATATTTATATAAAAGGTTATTACAATAACTACACTATCACACCAACGTAGTGCCACAGTATAGTAAACAGTTATAACAGTCTGAGTAACATACACAAATATACTTAAGTATATGTATATATCTATATTTATACCAGGGAGCTCCCCCTGCTCTAAACTGTAAAGTCACTATCCTCTGTAACTAAGTGCAGGGCCCTGCAGTAAAAGAGATAGTCTTGACGTCTTCAGTCTTCGCTAGCTTATGAATTTGTAATTGTAATCCACAAAAAGGGGTTCCTCTTGGGTGTTGCGCAGTGTAAGGTAATACACTAAAGCAGTTATAATCCAGAAGACTGGTTAAGTGTTCTTGAATACGGAAGTCTATGCAGATGATAATGTTCTCCAACTTAACTTGTTCCGTGGGACTATCAGTCCCAGCGACACTCTGTAACAGTTCTAAGTGTGTATAGTATTTAAACAAACTTCTGGGTGTTAACCCTCTCACCACACAGGATCCGGGCAGATGGATGCCTCTGTTTCAACAGTTCTCATTCCGTACGGAACCACCGCCACGCCGTCACATTGCTCCGTTCAGTAACGACCAGGAGTCCTTGGTTACCTCCTCCACGGGTCTCCGGAACAATCACTTCTGCTCCTCCAGCACACTGTGATACAATGACAGGATCCCTGCTGCTGCTCCGCTCCCTCACAAAGTAGGCCGCAACCCTGTGGGACACACACACCCACAGAGCTCTGCAGGCAGCCCTCGCGTTCCAGGAACAAGAGAGCTAAGATGGCTGCTCCCAGCCCTTTTATATCCTCCCACAATGCAGTTCAGTTCTTCTCTTGTCCAGGAGCATTGTGGGTAGGTCATAGTTAATGTTCAGAAGTAAACAATCAATCACTTCAATGTCACTTTTCTTAAGCATGAAACATAAAAGTGTTGTACCTTTTCAATTGTCCACAAGATGGCACTATAACAATGTATGTCCTGTATAACACACATATGGCTAAAAACAAAAGTTATCAGCGCTACATACTCCCCCTGCTTTAAATTTTTGGTCCCTAAAGATATGTAATACCCTGTTACACATCTTAGCCTCTAAACGAGTGCACAGGAATGACAGAGGAGCCTTCCACCAATTCTCAGGTGTTGGAAAGCTATTCTGTGTACCCGCAACTGTCACCTTAGTATCAGATACAGATGTACCAAGGGGTGAAACAGGGCTTTCATTGTCCAGATTGACTGAGGAGGAACTAGGCTCATCAACATTCCTTTTGCTGGTAACCTTTGTTGTCTCAGAACACTCGCCCAAAGTATCATAGGTTAGTCTCTTAGGTGGGCGAATGTTCCTCTTTCCCCTTTGTTCTTTTGGTGTGTCCTCTATTTCTGGATGGACACTATTCTCTTCTACTTCAGTGGGAGATAAACACTTCTCAGCTCTTTCAGACAATGGTACAAACTCTGAAGCTTCTGGCCTAAGGGCCTCACTACCCTCTTTGGTTGTTGGTGATTAAACACTCGCTTCAGCTTCGGGTATATCAGATGACCACAACCAGCTAATGTCCATCTCTCTCTCCTCACTGTCTGCGGTTGTCAAAGGCCCAGACTGGGACCTAGTTACAGGCTGTTGTGCAACTTCTGGTGTAGATGATAACTCCTCCTCAGGGATTATCCTGACTGCATCAGTAAGGGGCAAAAGGTGATTCTGATGCCAAGTCTTAATTGGTCCAGCACTTCCTTCTGGTCTGATTTCGAAGACTGGAAGTCCTGGGAGCTGTTTACATACAATGTATGGCTGTGACCTCTGGCAATTTGCCAGCTTGTGTTTCCCAGGAATGCCCAAATTCTTCAATAGGACTCGGTCACCAGGTTTCAGATCTTGTATCCTTACTTTGAGATCAAAATTCCTCTTATTTCTGCTCCCTCTGCTTCCTGACATAGTCCGAGCCTTCTCGTAAGCAATCTTCAGACTCTTCCTCAGCCTCCTCAGAATATCCTGTGACATCACTCTTGGTGCTGTTATATGCATGTACTAAAGCGGCAATATGCTTACTCCAGTCGGGCTTTTGTTCAGAGGTTAGTGTCCTCAACATATTAAGAAGAGTTCTATTAAACCTCTCCGGCTGAGGGTCTCCTTGCGGATGATAAGGTGTAGTTCTAGACTTCTGAATTCCCAACAGATCCAATAATCTCCTGATGAGCGTACGCTCAAAGTCTCTTCCCTGATCTGAGTGAATCCTCTGTGGTAAGCCATAATGGACAAAGAACTTCTCCACTAGTGTCTTTGCCACTGTGACTGCCTTCTGATCTTTCGTGGAGAAAGCTTGAGCATATCTGGTAAAATGGTCTGTGACTATCAGAATATTTCCTTGCCCACTCAAGTCAGATTCTAGACACAGGAAATCTATGCAAACAAGATCCATGGGGCCTTGGCTTGATAAATGTCCCATCGGGGCTGCCCGTTGCGGCAAAGTCTTTCTCTGGATACACCTATGGCAGGAATGACAGTAACTCTCCACCTCTTTCCTCATGTAAGGCCAATAGAATCTATCCCTTATCAACTGAAGAGTTCTTTCTGCCCCCAGATGTCCATGACAATAATGCGAAGCGATTAACACTGTCTCTCTGTGTTTCTCTGGCAGAAACAGTTGCCACTTCTCCTCCAGATCTTCAGAGGGGCCCCTTCAGTAGACCGCCCCTTGTTATAACTGCAACCGACTCCACTCTTTATGTAACAACAGAGCTTCTTTCCGAGCACTCTTCAAAAGTAAATCAGGGTGCTGACACTCCAGAGCTTCCAATACCAAGTTGCAGAGTGGATCTTCCTGCTGGTCTCTCCTAAGGTCTTTTCTCAATAACTTAGGTAGACCCTCTGCGGCAATCTGGGAGACATTACAGTAATACCTGGGTACTCCTGCTGTGGTCACTCCAATCTCTTCAGCTCTGGCTCCACCTTTCCCCTGCTGTTCTGCTCCTTCACAAAGGGCTCTTACCCCTTCGGGGGCAAGCTGAGTCCAATCCTTTTGGGAGCTCAAGGGACTGTGGGGTCTTCTTGACAGTGCATCTGCATCTCTGTTGCCCACTCCTGGTCTGTATTTCAAGCTGAAGGAGAATGTTGAAAGAGCAGCCAACCACCTATGGCCTGTGGCATCCAACTTCGCAGTGGTAAGCAAATATGTGAGGGGGTTGTTATCCGTTCTGACTACAAACTCTGCACCATACAGGTAATCTCTCAACTTGTCTACTACTCTACTACGACCCACTTCAAGGCCAGAAACTCAAGTTTATGAGTGGGGTAGTTCTTCTCAGCAGGAGACAGGCTCTGGCTCACATAAGCAATAGGCCTTAAATGTCCATCATGATCTTGGTAGAGTACTCCACCTAGTCCCTCTCGGCTAGCATCCACGTGCAGTTCATTGGGCTTGGTAGGATCCGCATAAGCTAACACTGGAGCAGTGGTAAGGCTCCACTTCAATTGTCTGAATGTCTCCTCACATTGCGGAGTCCACTGATCCAGGATAGACTCCTTTTTCTTCCAAGGCCCTTCCTTTCGCCTCCCAGGTTCCTCTGAATCCACATCAGCTCCTTCCTGATTCTTCAGTAGCTCTGTGAGTGGGTGGGATATCTTCGCAAACCCCTCCACAAACCTTCGATAGTAGGAGCAGAATCCTAGGAATGATCTGAGTTCAGTCACATTCGTGGGCTTGGGCCAAGAAGTAACAGCTTCCAACTTCTTAGGGTCAGTGACTATCCCTTCTTCTGACACAATGTGCCCCAAATAGTTCACTGAAGATTGATAGAACTGACATTTCTCCATGGAGAGTTTCAAGCCCTCATCATGTAATTTCCTCAGATCCTTTTCCAGTCGCTCTTCATGCTCTTCAAGAGTTCGGCCAAAGACTATGATATCGTCTAAGTATACTAAGACCTCAATCAAGTTGATGTTGTCTACTGTCTTCTCCATAAGCCGCTGGAAAGTTGCTGGGGCCCCAGACAAACCTTGTGGCATCTGGCTAAATTCATATAACCCCACGGGGGTAATGAAAGAAGTCTTCTCCCTGTCTTCAGGACTCATGGGGATCTGATAATAACCACTCTTCAAATCTAATACACTGAACCACTTCGCCCCAGACAGGCTCTGTAGGGTATCTTCTATACGAGGGGTAGTGTATTGATTGGGAATGGTCCGTCGGTTCAGGGTCCTATAGTCGATACACAGCCGTAGTGACCCATTTTTCTTCCTCACTACTACTATAGGGGAGGCGTATGGACTCCTGGACTCCCTGATAATCCCAGTCCTTTTCAGCTCAGCCAGCTGTTCCCGAAGGTCCTCAAGATCTCCCAGTGGGATTCTCCTGACCCTTTCTCGAAAAGGTTTGTCTTCCTCCAGCTAGATCTTGTGCTCTGCACTCTTGGCATACCCCACATCAAACTCACTCTTCAAGAAAACCTCTTTCCATTTCATGTGCTGGGCTTTGGCCCTTTCCATCCAAACCGGCGTAAGGGAGGTGTTCTTCGGGTAGAAGTTCTCTATTGGAATCTCCTCTTCGGGGCCTCTTTTGACATCACTTGGCGAGACTGGGGTTGCTTGATTCGCCTGCCCCAGCAGCATTCTTGCTGGTATCTTCACAAGCAAGGCTGTCGTGTTCCGAACACTGATGGAAACTCTCCCCCTGCTTCTCTTAAGCGCCTTAGTAGATAACACTTTTGGGAGTATTTCCAGACCCACATCCTCTTCCTGAGTGTTCGTCTGCAAGACAATGAAAGGACCCGGTTGCCTCCAACTTAACTTGACAGAGGCCCTCATGCATATCACTTCACCCGGTTGTAGCAGTTCTTCACCTAGGTCTAAACGCCAAACTTTCCCCACCCCTTCTGGTGGGGCCTTCTGTTCGTGTACTATATCCTTGTACACTTGGGTTAGCACGGGATGTACCTTCATGGCCGGGGCACTTTCCTTCTGTACAAGCGGTGTCAGGAGTCTTCTGACCAGATCAGTATTTGTTGCAATGATAAGAGAACTTCTATGAGCCCCAGGGGGCCGGGAACACACAACTGCCAGGGTGTCGAAAGTCTCCGCCTTCCCAGCCACACTTGGGTCAAAGGTAAGTTTGATAGGGAAATATCCCTCATAAGGGAAGTTCTGGGTACCTAGGCCCCATATCTCCAATTCTTCCAACTTTTGCAGGGGCAGATGCTTGAGATGCTTCATGTAGAAATCTTTATATAACAAGGTCACTTGGGCTCCGGTATCCAGCAGTGCCTTGGCATAGATTCCTTCTACCTGGATGGGGATGATCGGAGAGGGCCCCACTAAGTAGAGGGGAAATTCTCCATGAGTGTTTGACTTCTTTTGCTTGTTAGTGCGCATCTTGACTTCTCGTTTCCATGGACGCTCACTCAACTTCATTCCTCCTTGTACTCTCAAAACTTTGTAAACCTGGGTTTCGTTGGAGTTGACGACTGTTACAGGGCACCCAGTTGACTCCTTCACTGGGGCCCTTTGAAGTTTTCCGCCGGCTTTTGACGTTGTACTGCTCCCCTTGGGCTTGGGCACACTTTCCCAAAATGTCCTGCCCCTCCACAGTTGAAACAAAGTCCAGATTGACTTCTAAGGATGAAATCTGACATTCTCTTTGTTTTTTTAATTCCTTCGTTTTGCAGATTAGAAGATCTTGCAGTCAGCAAAGCCATCATCTCCATTAACTGGGCCACCTGAGTCTTAAGAAGCTCAATCTGGGGATCTTCTTCCATCACACTAACTGTTCTGACTCCAGCAGTGTGTTTTGGTTCCTGAATTTTTCCCTTCTTCCTTTCTAGGATAGCTTTCTCCTCCCGTACAATATGAATTAGATCTGGGTACTTCAATATGCTTCCATCTTGACGAGTCTTTAATTGGAGGGTGATGGGTTTCAAAGGCTGGGCACCTCTTAAAACTTGTTTGGCTCAAACTTCATCCACCTTACTAGGATCTAATCCCTTCTTTAACAATATTTGGTGAATGACCTTGTCTAACCGTCTCATATATTCTGATAGCTTCTCTCCTGTTTCTTGATAGGTGTGTTCTAATTGATAATTTAGGTCAGAAACCTTCTCGGTACATCCAAACACATCTTGCAGGGTATCTAAGTAGTCTTGGGCTACACAGTTTTGTTTGCTAAGCTTCAGATTTCGAATAGCCTCGGAAACAGGCCCTCTCAGACTTTCAGTAACCCGCTGTTTTTTTTGCATTTCAGGGATGTCCCACTCATCCTTGCGTGGCCTGTTCCAACCACTCTTCAAAGGTGTCTTCTCCTTTGGGTACAGGCCGTTGGCCCAAAAAAATGCCCAGTTTTCGGTACCCAGTTGCTGAATATGTTGGGTTCCCTTTTTGACATTGGGACACCAAATTTCTCAGGGCTGTGAAGAGTTATGGCTCAATTGCAGCCGGTGCTGACGGTGATGGAACCTTGACTTCTGCTGAACTCATCTGGGGAAAGGTAGCAAGATTCTCCCTTTCTTCCCTTGGGTGAGTCAGGTAAAATTTGGTCTTGTCAGCGAGTTCAACACTTGTACCCTTGAAATTTTCTGGAACTCCCTTCCTCCACTCCAATAATGCATAAGTGCGGAATGTCTCATGATTGGGTCTTACTGTGACCACCTTGGCTCTTTGTTCTGGGGATAGTGTTTTTACCACCCGATTAATGTGTTCTTTCTCCCAGATATCTCCCCAGAGTTCCATGGCCACGCTTGCTTCTGAGCAGGTGCCTTCCGCCTCACACCACTGTGCCACAGTGGGGGAATCCATTCTATGGTTCTTAAGGGGGTGCTTGATTTCAGAGTGACAGTTATCCCGGACGAGCCCCCACATGTAGCAATAACTCTCGCCGGAGTTGCTGGTTTAAAGCGGGCCTGTCCTCTTGTCTCTTTACCCCTCTTAAATTGTTCAATCCCCTTGACACAACTGTAGTGCAGTGTTGTAATGATATAAGTATTGACTTTAACCCACAATATACACTTATGTTTATATTTACCTCTACCTGGGTGTCTGTAGCTTCACCTGCAGGAGAAACAACAACACTGCACACAAACTTCAGTAATAACCAAAAATAACTTCTTTCTTTGAGTAAATAGTATATTTATATAAAAGGTTATTACAATAACTACACTATCACACCAACGTAGTGCCACAGTATAGTAAACAGTTATAACAGTCTGAGTAACATACACAAATATACTTAAGTATATGTATATATCTATATTTATACCAGGGAGCTCCCCCTGCTCTAAACTGTAAAGTCACTATCCTCTGTAACTAAGTGCAGGGCCCTGCAGTAAAAGAGATAGTCTTGATGTGTTTAGTCTTCGCTAGCTTATGAATTTGTAATTGTAATCCACAAAAAGGGGTTCCTCTTGGGTGTTGCGCAGTGTAAGGTAATACACTAAAGCAGTTATAATCCAGAAGACTGGTTAAGTGTTCTTATACGAAAGAGATAAACATCTAATATCAATTCTTGAATACTGACGCCTATGCAGATGTAATGTTCTCCAACTTAACTTGTTCCGTGGGACTATCAGTCCCAGCGACAGTTCTAAGTGTGTGTAGTATTTAAACAAACTTCTGGGTGTCAACCCTCTCACCACACAGGATCCGGGCAGATGGATGCCTCTGTTTCAACAGTTCTCAGTCCGTACAGAACCACCGCCACGCCGTCACACTGCTCCGTTCACTAACGACCAGGAGTCCTCGGTTACCTCCTACACGGGTCTCCGGAACAATCACTTCTGCTCCTCCAGCACACTGTGATAAGATGACAGGATCCTTGCTGCTGCTCCGCTCCCTCACAAAGTAGGCTGCAACCCTGCGGGACACACACACCCACAGAGCTCTGCAGGCAGCCCACGCGTCCCAGGAACAAGAGAGTTAAGATGGCTGCTCCCAGCCCTTTTATATCCTCCCACAATGCAGTTCAGTTCTTCTCTTGTCCAGGAGCATTGTGGGTAGGTCATAGTTAATGTTCAGAAGTAAACAATCAATCACTTCCATGTCACTTCTCTTAAGCATGAAACATAAAAGTGTTGTACCTTTTCAATTGTCCACAAGATGGCACTATAACAACTTATGTCCTGTATAACACACATATGGCTAAAAACAAAAGTTATCAGCGCTGCAGAGTATTTCCTTATTTTACGATTACTGCATTATAAACAATGATGCAACCATTTGTAACAATGAGTCTTATCAACAAGGAAAAAAATGTTTTCAATGCAATTGCAAGTGTCTAAGGGATCTAAACCTGCATGTTTTGATATAAAAGTAATTACAACTGAGCATCTAAACTGTTACGAAACATAGGAAAATAAGAGGGATGGTAGCATTTCTCAATGCCAAACAACAACATCACTATGTTTAGAGACTCAGCTTTTTTTTCTCTGCCTGCATTGTGTATAGTTAACACATTTTATTCACATCTGAAAAAATATATAATGTAATTGTCCATTTATTCTTGACTCACTATTATTTTATATCTAGCGAAGTCATTTGAGGTAAAAAAGAGATGCAAAGAGAACAAAGGAAGTAAATCCAAGCCATCAGATTTTAAGTGCACACAAAACAACCTGCATCTAATTGAAGTGTGATTTTGATACCACATTGCCATCTAGTGGCCAAAGCTCTATTAGCAAATATGAAATGTCATCAGATTTTGCACGGGTGCAGCAGCAGTTTTGATATTTTTTTCCACTGACCACAATATCTTTCACAAATGTTTGTCTAATAATAATTACTTTAAAATATAACATGCATTTTTTATTAAATTATTTTCAAACTGTTACCTGATTTGTTCATCATTTTCAGTATGCTGCTAGTGATTATTTTGATTATTTTATATGCAGCATATATGAATATGGCAGCTTAGGCGGAGGGAGTTTAGGGTGAGCACAGACATTTTTGTATTTGTTTTCTGAAGTATTTTTATTAACCTAGAGTCATAAATGACTTCAGTTCCACCTGCCTCTGCTGACACTAGCTAAAAAAGCAGTAGTCCACCTCCAAATATACACCTGGCTGCTGCCTAATTTTTATTTCCAACTTCACACCATGGGAGAGGGATGTATGAGTCATACAAATAGTTTTTCTGCTTTGGCAGCTAATCAGTCTTTTTGTCTCATACAGAACTCCACAGTAATAGGAAGAGATGTTATAACAATTAAAAGGATAAATACAAAAGGAAAACAAGATTTGTAGAAGTGTCTGCAATGTAAAATCACAGTGCAGTGAAATATCAGAGAATACTGTATCACATAGAGTGTGAGTTATAATTATACACCTTTCTCTAGAATGGGTTCTATGCATGTTTTGATAGGCTTAAAGGAATTGTGATTGCCAGATGACATGAGAAAGGGAGTTCCACAGCAGGGGAGCAGCTGGAGCGAAGTCCAGAAGTTCGAATGTTGAGCGCTTTGTTTTATTTTATTGCTTGTATATCGAATTACTAAAATATAGTTTTACAAAGTCCTGATGATGCAACTGGTGAAACAGATTGCAACAAAATGCCGCAACTAGCTGACTTTACTGATTGTGGACCACATCCCTGATACATAGAGTAAAAACAGGTTCCTCAAATTGGGACTTTAGACGGACCACAAACAGTATTGTAGTAAAAATGTACAAATTTATTGAACATTGATAACAATCAACAACCTCAGAGTGGAAATAAAAGCAACAAACACATATAATTGGGAGCAGAAATGGAAACAGCTGAAAAAGAAAGCCCAAAACCTGTCAGATAAACAGAACCTCCAATGCGTTTTGAAAAAACAAAATGCAGATCTTCTTCAGGGACAAGGGGCTTACAAGTTCTAAATCTGTAGCTTATATCTATGATAACAAAATACATATCATCATAAGTATATATGGATGCAACAATATACAGCATCTAACATTTCAGATATGAACAGAACAGTATACATATTATAGCAAAAACAGTAAAATCATAGCTTAGCATACTGACCCCAATTGTTAAAGCTCCACCCATACAGAGAGAGACCATAACTCAATAATGAAAAGAGAGATATGTCCGTCAGAGCCGCGCACAGGCATCAGACCAGGAAGACAGCAACAGTCAGTGATCCACATAGGACAAGGTAGTCCCACTGCAAAGATTGTAGTATATCTATATAGGTAAATAGATATAGCCACCAATTAGTTCAGTTACAGTATACTGAACTATTCAATTAGTTCAGATACAGTATACTGAACTATTGGCACAGAATAGCGTTTATAAAATAAATGAACAGGAACTACATATCAAGCATCCAAAACATCATACCTACATTCACAGTGACTCTAAAGAGGATGTATAGTAGATATTCCCCATACACATGGATCAGGTCGGTGTGCAATGGCATCTGTGTCTTGGATGCAAGCCTCCGAACCATCGCAGGCTGTGAGCTAGTACATGGATCTACCTGATGGCTGGAGAAGCCCTATTGATCTAAACGTAGCCACAGAGAAAGACTGTTAGCTATACAGAATATAGCTTGTTGCGCCATTAGACTTGAGGGTACAATGACCCTCAAGTTAAATAAATTAGAATAGCAAGCCCCAGCATCAAAACTGCATGATAAGCTTACCTTATACCTAAGATGGAATGGTGTGGCTGTTTGTGTCTGCCAAGCAGACACAATGTTACTTTTTAGTTTACTTTTTATTTTTTTATTTTTACACTGTTCTTTAAAAAAAAAAAAATTGTGTCACTTTTATTCCTGTTACAAGGAATGTAAACATCCCTTGTAATAGAAAAAAAGCATGGCAGGACCTCTTAAATGTAATATCTAGAGTCAAAAAGACCTCAGATCTCATATTTACACTAAAATGCAATAAAAAAAAATGTCATTTGAAAAAATTATTTTAAAAAAATGTCCCTTTAAGAGCTATGGGCGAAAGTGACATTTTGACGTTGCTTCCACCCTGCAATGGTATGGAGCTGGGTGTGGGCCATCTTCCCCTCACTCAGCTCCATACCACACTCGGAGCAGGATCCATCGCTTTCTGCGGCTCTGGTAACCTGCGGAGGGCACCGAGGAGCGGGGGCCCTCTCCCACCAGGGGGCCCACTGCCACCACCAAAAAAAGTGATCTTGCTGCGAATCCGCCATAAAGACCACTTTTATCTGAAAGCTAACCGCCCACTATTGAAGAGGATACCGGGGTTATGGTAACTAGCTGCTGCCATAACAACGATATTCCTCTTCAAACAGTCGACTTATAACAGTGGGGGGTTGGCAAGTGGCTAAGGTACAACAAAAGGCAAAAAACATTTCTCTATTTATACGAAGGTCAGGTTAAAATAACCCAGCGGTTTTGTCACCTGTGTTCAACTGGAGAGTTTTCCCTTCAATCTGAATTCCATAGCCACCACAGAAATCCCTTGGGTCAAAGGTAAGTTTGATAGGGAAATATTCCTCATAAGGGAAGTTCTGGGTACCTAGGCCCCATATCTCCAATTCTTCCAACTTTTGCAGGGGCAGATGCTTGAGATGCTTCATGTAGAAATCTTTATATAACAAGGTCACTTGGGCTCCGGTATCCAGCAGTGCCTTGGCATAGATTCCTTCTACCTGGATGGGGATATCGGAGAGGGCCCCACTAAGTAGAGGGGAAATTCTCCATGAGCGTTTGACTTCTTTTGCTTGTTAGTGCGCATCTTGACTTCTCGTTTCCATGGACGCTCACTCAACTTCATTCCTCCTTGTACTCTCAAAACTTTGTGAACCTGGGTTTCGTTGGAGTTGACGACTGTTACAGGGCACCCAGTTGACTCCTTCACTGGGGCCCTTTGAAGTTTTCCGCCGGCTTTTGACGTTGTACTGCTCCCATTTACTGCCATTTACTGCCACACTAGACGATGGAACCTGGCCAGCCTACATGCTATCCTAGGAAGGGAGAGCGGGTCTAGAGAAGAGTAATAAAGGGGCCTTTCTTTAACCACTTAAGGACCAGCCTCGTTTTGGATTTTAGGTGTTTACATGTTTAAAACAGTTTTTTTTTGCTAGAAAATTACTTATAACCCCCAAACATTATATATGGTTTTTCTTCTAACACCCTAGAGAATAAAATGGTGGTTGCTGCAATACTTTTTTTTGCACCGTATTTGCTGTCTTAAAAGCGCACTTTTTTTGGAAAAAAATTCACTTAAAAAAATAAGACAACAGTAAAGTTAGCCCAATTTTTTTTTATATTGTGAAATATAATGTTAGGCCAAGTAAATTGATACCCAACATGTCACGCTTGAAAACTGCGCCCGCTCGTGGAATGGCGTCAAACTTTTACCCTCAAAGATCTCCATAGGCGACGTTTAAAAAATTCTACAGGTTGCATATTTTGCGGTACAGAGGAGGTCTAGGGCTAGAATTATTGCTCTCGCTCTACCGGTCGCTGTGATACCTCACCTTGTGTGGTTTGACCACCGTTTTCATATGCGGGCGCTACTCGCGTGTGCGTTCGCTTCTGCGTGCGAGCTCGTCGGGACGGGGGGTTTTAAATTTTTTTTTTATTTTTATTATTTATTTTACAATATTTTATTTATTTTTACACTGTTTTAAAAAAAAATGGTGTCACTTTTATTCCTATTACAAGGAATGTAAACATCCCTTGTAATAGAAAAAAGCATGGCAGGACCTCTTAAATATGTGATCTGACCTCAGATCTCATATTTACACTAAAATGCAATAAAAAAAAAAAGTAATTTAAAAAAATGACATTTGAAAAAATGTGCCTTTAAGAGGTGTGGACGGAAGTGACGTTTTGACGTTGCTTCCGCCCAGCAGTGTCATGGAGACGAGTGGGCGCCATCTTAGCCTCACTTGTCTCCAGACACACCACAGAGGAGGACGCGATCGCCTCCGCCGCTACCGACAGCTGCGGTAAGCGGCGGAGGGCACCGGATCGTGGCGGGAGGGGGGCCCCTCTCCCGCCACCGATAAAAAGTGATCTCGCGGCGAATCCGCCGCAGGGACCACTTTTATCTGAAAGCCGGCCGCCGCACGAAAATGGGGATACCGGGGTTATGGCAGCTAGCTGCTGCCATAACAACGATATCCGCCGCCAAAGCTGTTTGGACATACATCGTCGTGCGGCGGTCGATAAGTGGTTAAGTAATGACAGTAAAATCTACATTGCAGATCTGATGTTCTTCACGGTTAGTTGGAGCTTGTTAACTGTAATCCATTTGGGTGTGGTGGGAACAGTAGTTTCCTTGTAGTGAAGAAAGCTAAAGGTGTCTGAGCACAGTGTTCAAGCAAGGATCCCTGGGATATGTATTTCTGGCACACAATCGTGCAAAGCAATTATCTGACAGGGGAACTATTCGTCCCACAATCCTTTTATGTGGCTCACAGATATGATGTCACTGGATACATTGATCATTAATGGGACAGGCAATAGCTCGAAATGCTAGCAGGTACAGTGCTTTATGTTTGTAGTCCATATTGCTACATCCTCCCCCCACTTGAAAGTCTTTGGTCCCTAAAGACAGATCACAACCTGGAATCAATTTGCTGCATTGTGGGAGCTAAACAATTAACTATCTAATAGACTAGAAGTTGCAACAGCTAATAATTGACTTAGTGAAGAGTCCTCTGATAACAAATTATATACATCAACAGGAGAAGAAGTCATATTAAGTTTATGACAGGCCAATAATAAATTAGTGGCCCACTCAGTAGTGTCAGGGGGTGGAGAAGGCAAGTACTTGACTGGGACATTGAGTAGTGAGTTCATCTGAATTTTCTTCAAGAGTGTCATACATTAATCTCTTTGGGGGACATATCTTTTGTCTCAACAGATAATGTATGTATTCCATTGACTCAGGTCCCTGATCTGTTTCCCAAAAACTGCATCCAGCTTCCGGTTCAGGTTCTATTTCAGTCTCCAGCTCTACCTCAGTCTCTGGTTCTACTTCAGGCTCTGGTTCTACTTTAGGCTCTAACCCCAGCTAAGGGATTGTCTCTCTCCCGGTTGTATTAATAGGATGGAAGAGATTATCAGCCCTATCAGACACTTTACTGGGTTCTAGCTTGACCTCCTCATTTTCCTTAAATGTGTAGGGGGCTACCACCTCAGTGTCAGACAAGTGGGGGCCTGTCCCTGGACAGCCTTCTTCTTCAGCATCAGGAATAGTGGAATTATCTTCCAAGGAGGGAACCCACAGTCAATCCAAATGTAAATCCTCATCATCACTTTCCTCTTCCGGAAGTGCAGGTGGATAGGTTTTCCTGACCCTAGGCCTCAAGGTTGGGGACAGATATGTCACTGGGCAAGGAGCTGAGGGTACTCAAAAAGCCTCTGAAATGGGCAGCAAATGGTTTTGATGCCAAGTCTTGAGGGGGCCAGTTTTCCCTTCTGGCCAAATCAGATACACAGGGATGTTGTAATATGATGGCCAATTTATGTAGGATATTATATTATATATATGTACACATACAGTACACAATTGACATATTGACCAGTCCAAAATTCAGTTGATAATTGTTGAGTTGTCCAAGCCAACTCAATTTTAACATATCAAAGAGACAGCTGATAACCTTCTGATAGGGTAATCTTATGCAAGTCTACCTAGGTATGTGAGGAATGGCCTGTTAATCTAATTGAATATTTTAAAGGGTACATTGTTTACATACTTAAGGATGATAAAGGACCATAGAAGAAGTATTTATTAATGGTAATTAGACTTGAGGGGGTATTCATGGAAATGGTGGCTTGTTCACCTGGTAAACACTAATGTGAAGTTATTGCCAGTAATTTCAAGTAGAGTCTTTTCACCTTGATTAACAATAAGATCAGAAAGTATTGTGGGTTGACCTAGCAGAACCCCCCCCCCCAGTGTCAGACTAGTATTTCAGGGGAACAATTCAAGCTGGCAGGCAGCCTTTTCATTCTCTGTGAAGATGAGGGCCACAGGTCTAGATGTAGTCTAGGACAAGTGGGACTCTGAAGGTTACTGTTCATTGTCATATTTACTCTGTTGGATTTTGTCATCAGTTGCAAGGATTTTGTGAACTTTGTTCTTCTGTGTTGGAAGTCAATAAAGTGCATCTCTCTGGACGAATCGGCTTTCTGCTGGAAATGATTCGCATCATACTAATAATTGAATTAATTATCATCACTACACTACTACATCACTACATTAGTGCCGTGACTCGGAACCGGGTCACGGTATCAATGTAGTGATGTAGTAGTGTAGTGATGATAATTAATTAAATTATTAGTATGATGCAAATCATTTCCAGCAGCAACCCAATTCTTTCAGAGAGATGCACTTTATTGACTTCCAACAGAGAAGAACAAAGGTGAAAAGACTCTACTTGTAATTACTGGCAATAACCTCCCATTAGTGTTTACCAGGTAGCAAGCCACCATTTCCATGAATACTTCCTCAAGTCTAATTACCATCAATAAATACTTCCTCTATGGTCTTTTATCATCCTTAAGTATGTAAACAATGTACCCTTTGAAATGTTCAATTAGATTAACAGGCCATTCCTCACATACCTAGGTAGACTCGCAAAAGATATGTTAAAATTAAGTTGGCTTGGACAACTCAACAATTATCAACCGAATTCTGGCCTGGTCAATATGTCAACACCCTTCTAAATGCAGATAGCATACGGGGGCATGACTGGATGGGCGGGTGCGTGTAGAGCTGCAGCATGGAACGAGAGTGAGTGAGGACGCTGTGTGCTCCACCTCACCTCCGCTCCCCTACGAACACACGGTCACACGGACGGATGACCGGGAGAGGCAGGCCTGCTGCAGGACGGATGATGCAGCACTAGAGCGTGGGAGGAGTGGTTGTTGTCCCCCAGCCTCGCCTCACCGCCTCTCCCGCTAGATTCCTCCACTCCACGGTAGGCTGTGAACGCCGAGGAAACCCCCAGGCGTGACGTCATCTCCTACACTCTGCTATGTTCCAGCATGAGACAACGGCAATAGCTCCATCCTCACGTAGCCAGTGAGCTGAAGACCTCTAGAGCGGTGCAGTATGAATGTACAGTTAATGTTAGTAATATGTAAGCCAGTGGCTGTTGAAAGTGATATAGAATCACTGACATCTTCTCCTTTTTATTGATTGGCTCAGCACCTGGTAATACGACACTCTTGCATTAACAATAACTCTTGTTATAACAATATCTCCTGCAACAAACAAACAACACAGGATACAGGATACCTAGGATGTTGTTAGGGATCTGCTTGACTGTCTGGGGGTATAAAACTCGAGAGTTAAAAGTTATAACACTGGGTTTATAACACAGTTCATGGTGGGATATGCTGTATGTTCACCCCAACCGTTGTATGTTACCGGTGTAAGCGTGAGTCGCCTTGCACAGTCCTTGTATTATATGGTGGCGATAGGTTGGGGGTGTGTCATTGGCTGCTGAGGTGGTGGGGGTGTATAAGGGTGAAAAGAGTTGTCTTGCCCTAGACATTACTCCTATTAAAAAGCATCTTTCCTTTTGAACGCTCCTTACCACGAGCGGATAAGTGTATTGAACTCCAGGACAGCTTTATACCTCCCTATTTAGGGAAATGGGAAAATGACCTGAGTCGGGCCTTCTCAAAAGTTCAAAGAGAACGTATTTTGTACTTTGCACACTGCTCCTCAATCACAAGCAGGTTTCAGGAGGTTGGGTTTAAGATCCTGACTCGTTGGTATAGAGTACCCACGCTCCTTCATAAGATCTACCCTTCAGTTCCCTCCACCTGCTGGCGATGTCAACAACCTGACGGTTCGTTACTGCGCGTATTCTGGACATGCTCGCGTGTTCGCCCCTTTTGGGATGCTATTCGACGCATGGTTTTTAGACTGACAGACATTTCACTTGCAGACGATCTGGTGCGGTGCCTGCTTCACCTTACCCCGATGTTGAGGCGTCCATATAAGAAATCCCTCTTGATCCACCTTCTTAATGCCGCTAAAATATGTATCCCGCAAAAATGGAAATGCTCAGATCCCCCTTCAGTCAGTCAGCGGATAGCTGTGGTGAACGAAATTAACCTGATGGAACAATTGACAGCCACATTAAACCAAAAGGAGAAAAAATTCATCAAAACCTGGATTTACTGGCATGATTTCCGATTCTCTCAAGATTATAACACCTTTGTGACCCCCTCAGTAGAGCTACTGTAACTGTGCATGTATCCCTAACCAATTGCCTTCACATCCAACACCCCCCCTTTTTTTTTTCCTCCTACCCCCCCCCCTTTCCCCTAAGCCTTTACCCTCATTCTCTCTCCATTTCTATTGAGCCTGCTTTGGTTCTCTTCATGTTCATGATTTCTTTCTCTGTCTTCTGATTTCCAAAATGTAAATTCTTCGTTATTTGGAAAACCTGTTTGTGCACACCTGACTAGGGGCGATAACAATGTTTTATATCAGGGATATGCAATTAGCGGACCTCCAGCTGTTGCAAAACTACAAGTCCCATCATGCCTCTGCTTCTGGGTGTCATGCTTGTGGCCATCAGAGTCTTGCTATGGCTCATGGGAATTGTAGTTCTGCAACAGCTGGAGGTCCGCTAATTGCATATCCCTGTTTTATATTGTTGTACTTTATGTCTAATTTAGATGAACTGCCGCTATGTCGACACCAACTGATTTACTATTTTCATATTGGATGTTTCTGCTTTATTTTTGGTTTATGTATCAGCCTGTTCTTACTGTACAAAATGCTGTTGTTGGTCTTGTTCTACCCCGTCTTTTGTACTCAATAAAAACTTTAAATGACAAAGCAATAACTCCAAGGCCAATAATAAAAACCACGTTATCTCCTCCAATTTCACAACATGTCTGGTTGACGAACGGCCGTTCATAGACGAACTGAAAAGCACGAAATGAAAAGCGCAAACTGAAAAGCGATAAATGAAAAGTGCAAAATGAAAAGCGCAAATCAACACTCACCAAACTTCTACTAACACAAACTAGCAGAAGGAGCCCAAGGGGTGGCGCTAAAGAGCTGAAAAACCACGTAGTACGTCACTACGTTCGTGTTTGTTGGCCATTAATTCCTTGCCGTTTGTATGCAAGACAAAATCCAGGCACACGCCTTTGGACAAAAGTCTGGGGTTTTGTCTGCAGAAAATCTGATTGTGTGTACAAGGCTTTAGTTGCCAGCTAGCAGCTGCACGCACCATTTGTCATACTTTCTCAAGCAAAAGCATTGTGAATGCTGGGTTCCCATCTACATAGAATTACAATGCTGCAAACTTGTTTGCATAGAAACACTATGAGCACACAGACCGCCATCAAGCTGTGACAATGAAAGCAGGTTAGACCTTTTCATGCACCCCTGACATTAGCTCCTTGTATAGGCATACTGATGAAAGGAGTACGTTGGTTGGGGTGTAGGGTGTCACTAAAGCCTCGTTCACACAGGCGTACCTATCTGTAGCATAGGTGTAGAGCCATCTTTGCCTGCATTTAATGCACAGAAATTCTGTGCACTCCATGCAGGCAGTCACATTCATGTCTTTTGGGATGCAGCGGCTGCACAAATACAGCCGCCAGTCCCCATGTGACAGTGGTTTGAGTGCATCCCAACATACCTGAATTGGACTGCCTGCATTGGATGCACGGAACACATGTGCATCCTGTAGGGGAAAAGATGGCCCAGGTCTACAGATAGGTACACCCAAGTTGATAAGGCTCAACACTGCTGTCAGGTTCTGAACATTACGTATATTATTCATGTATAAAATTGCAAAGCCACTGCAGTAGAACAGCTTATGTTTACGGGTCACCTCAATGCTCCCTTCCTTCCAGCCTGTAAAAGCTTCCTTATTTTCTGTCATGCGCACTACTCTGAATGGAGCTGGAGGCTCAGGCTGTCATAAAACCTTGACAGCAACAGGAGAGGGGCCACTGTATGTTACAAAATGCTACTGATGTATGGCTAGTTTAGGTAAAATGTCAATGCTTTATCAGATCATATTATAGTAACGAGCTAATATTTCTTTTTTCCTTTTTTTTATTTTTTTACTGTTGGAGCATGGAAGGTTTTGGGAAAATTTACCAAACTCTAGTCTCACTTATGCCGTGTACACACGAGCGGAATGTCCGTCAGAAACCGATCGTGTATATGCCTCATCGGACTTTTTACGTCGAAAATTCTGACGGACCTGGAAAGAGAACATGTTCTAAATATTTCCGACGGAACCAATTC
The DNA here is from genome assembly GCF_042186555.1 of Aquarana catesbeiana. Classification (NCBI taxonomy): domain Eukaryota; kingdom Metazoa; phylum Chordata; class Amphibia; order Anura; family Ranidae; genus Aquarana; species Aquarana catesbeiana. Next base: position 228,477,282 of record NC_133329.1, read on the forward strand.
CTATCGGGAAAACCTCTCGTCTGTATGCTCTTCCGACATACCAAAAACGACGCATGCTCTGAAGCAAGTACGAGACGGAACTTCCTTTTTCTAGTCCCGTCGTACATGTTGTACGTCACCGCGTTCTTGACGGTCGAACTTTGGTGTGATCGTGTGTACGCAAGACAGTTTCAGCTGAATTTCGACGGAACTCCGTCGGAAAAACCTTCAGAGTTTATTCCGACGGGAAAACCGGTCGTGTGTACAGGGCATAAGGCTTAGAACAACTGCTCCAGACCATTTAGAAATGGCACCATTTTTCACTATCTGGATGTATTCCTGTAACCAGTTTTCTATCCATGTGCATACAACTTTTTTCAATGCTAATAGATCTTTATTTGTAAATTGGGCATTTGTGGGATACTGTATCAAATGTTTTTGTAAAATCTAGGTAAATTACATTCACTTGCCTTCCTTTATCCAAATTACTGCTCACCTCCTTACAGAATGTAAAAAAAAGGTTGGTCTAACAAAAACAGTCGTTCATAAATCCATGTTGATTGCTACTACTGACATCAAAATGGTAAATTCTTGGATATGGTCCTTTAGCATTCCTTCCAATACATTATTTAAATACTATTGATGTTAGGCTGACTGGTCTGTATTTTCCTGGTATATACCTCAGCTCTTTTTAGAATATTGGTTCCCCATTTGCTTTTCACCAGCTGGTTGGTACCAATCGGGTTAATAAGGTGTCCTTTAAAATTTGGAACACTGGTCTGGCTACAACATTGCTAAGCTTTTTGAGGTCCCTTGGGTGCAATCTGGTTGTAGTGATTTATTTAGTTTTTCAAGTCTTTTTTGAACACGGATTTCTCACAGCCACAGAGGTACAATCAACACAGTGTTATTAGTATCTCTGTCTTGTTTGTTGCACGTTTATGTAAACTGAAGAGAAGAATGTGTTTAATACATCTGCCTTTTCCCTGTCACTTGTGATCAACTTCCCCTGTTCATCTTTTATGGAGCCCATATGGTCTGTTCTCACATTTTTATTATTGATTAGGGATTAGCCGAACTGCTGAATTAAACCCCACTGAATTCAATAGGATCTGCTGAATATGTCAAATTCAAAGTGCCCACTTTCTGGGCTAATGAGCAAGGGGGTTTCAAAAATAGCATGGGGGTGGGCTCTGTCCTAGAGAACATGGACCAAAGCAAAAAAAAAAAAATTCTATTCAGCTAGGAGCAGTGAGTGATTTTGTTAAATGCTCAACATGGATAATGCTCCTTTAACCACTTCCCGCCTGGCCTATAGCAGAATGATGGCCGGGCGGTGGTTCAGTTATCCTGACTGGGCGTCATATGACGTCCAGCAGGATAACAGCCACCGTGCGCCCGTGGGGGCATGCATCGCGGCGATCGGTGGTGCTGTGTGTCAGTCTAACACACCGCTATACCGATCTCGGTAAAGAGCCTCTGACGGAGGCTGACGCTGATCACGATGTAAACAGGAAGAGCCGTTGATCGGATTTTCCTCACTCACTTCTGACAGACGCGAGTAGAGGAGAGCCGATTGGCGGCTCTCCTGACAGGAGGGTCTGTGCTGATTGTTTATCAGCGCAGCCCCACGCGTATGCCCACACTGGACCACCAGGGACACCACCAGGACCACCAGGGATGCCCACACAGATGGATGACCAGGGATGCCACCCTAGACCACCAGGGATGCCAGTAAATGCCCAAATAATGCCAATCAGTGCCCACACATCTTGCCAGTCAGTGCCAGTCAGTCAGTGCCTGCCAGATGTCTCCTCATCAGTGATGCAGCAGTGCCATCTATCAGTGCCCATCAGTGCCCACCTATCAGTGCCACCCATAATTACCCATCAGTGCCGGCTATCAGTGCCCATCAGTGCCACCTATCAGTGCTCATTAGTGCCCATCAATGCCGCCTATCAATGCCCATCAGTGCTGCATACCAGTGCCACCTCTCAGTGCCCATCAGTGCCACCTATCAGTGCCCATCATCAGTGCCCATCAGTGCCACCTCATCAGTGCCAACTCATTGGTGCCACCTCATCAGTGCCCATTAGTGCAGCTTCATCAATGCACGTCAGTGAAGGAGAAAACCTATTTATTTACAAAATTTTATAACAGAAACAAAGAAAAACTTTTTTTTTCAAAATTTTCGGTATTTTTTTATTTGTTGCGCAAAAAATAAAAGTGCCAGCAGTGATCAAATACCACCAAAAGAAAGCTCTATTTGTGGGAACAAAATGATAAAAAAAATTGTTTGGGTACAGTGTAGCATGACTGCGCAATTGTCATTCAAAGTGCGACAGCGCTGAAAGCTAAAAATTGGCTTGGGCAGGAAGGGACAAAAGTGCCTGGTATTGAAGTGGTTAAACTTCGTGTCTGCGGTGTCCTATTCCTGCATGTAAAAGGGCACATCTCTGCAATGTACAGAAAGTGTTGCAGTGGCACTGACATTTACTAAGGAAAAAAGTTTCAAATTTTTTGATAATGTTTAAAATTGCCAGAAAATGACATACCAGCAACAGTTTCTTTGTTTAAAAAAAAAAGTAAAAGAAAAAATCAGCACATACCCACTTTCAAGCATCCGCTATGTATTTGTGAAGCTCTTTGGAGGGGTCTGGGTTTTTTTTTCTAAGCCAGGAATGAGGTGTCATTTGCCAGTACCGTATATACTCCAGTATAGGCAGACCCGAATATAAGCCGAGGCACCTAATTTTACCATAAAAAACTGGGAAAACATATTGACTCGAGTATAAACCTAGGGTGGGAAAATGCAGCAGCTACTGGGTAAACCATACCCATCTGCAGCCTCACTGTGCCCATTTGCATCCTAATTGTGCCCATTTTCAGTCTCACTGTGCCCATTTGTAGTCTCACTGTGCCCAGTTGTAGTCTCACTGTGTACATTTGTAGTCTCACTGTGCCCAGTTGTAGTCTTACTGTGCCCATTTGTAGTCTCACTGTGCCCAGTTGTAGTCTCATTGTGCCCGTTTGCAGCCGTACCTTTCATTACTAAAACAGCGTGAGTCTTCAGCTGTGTAATGCATTCTGTTCGGCCGTCCATGGTAACAAAGCCCCACCTCCTCCTCGTCTGTGATAGGCGGAACACTGGTACAGTTTCCTAGCATTGTATCAGTGTTCCTCTATCACGGACAGACGAGGAGGAGGCGGGGCTTTGAACCTCGGCCAAAATTTAAAAAAAAAATGACGTGGGGGGTCCCCCTAAATTCCATACCAGGCCCTTCAGGTCTGGTATGGATATTAACCACTTCCCTACCCGCCTATAGTCAAATGACATCCACAGATGTTATCTCCCATCCTGGGTGGACGTCATATGACGGCCTCGGGTTCCCGGCCGCCTAGGGGGCGCACACCCGCCGCGTTGCTCGGGACCCGGTGCGTGTGCCCGGCGGCCACGATGTCCGCCGGGCACCCGCGATTGCCCGTTAACCGGGCCGGACCGTGGATCTGTGTGTGTAAACACACAGATCCACGTCCTGTCAGCTCAGAGGAGAGCGATCTGAGTTCCCAGAACAGCGGAACACTGATCGGTCTCCTCCCCTTGTACGTCCCCGCCCCCTACAGTTAGAAGCATTCCCTAGGAAACACATTTAACCCCTTGTGTCCCCCTAGTGGTTAATCCCTTCACTGCCTGTCACATTTACACAGTAATCAATGCAATTTTATAGCATTGATAGCTGTATAAATGTGAATGGTCCCAAAAATGTGTCAAAAGTGTCCGATGTGTCCGCCATAATGTCGCAGTCATGAAAAAAAATCGCGATCGCCGCTATTATTAGTAAAAAAAAAAAAAAAAATAGTTTTTTTTTTTAAATGCCATAAATCTATCCCGTATTTTATAGACGCTATAACTTTTGCGCAAACCAATCAATATACGCTTATTGCGATTTTTTTTACCAAAAATATGTAGAAGAATACGTATCGGCTGAAACTGAGGAAAAAATTTGTTTTTTTTTTAAAAATTGGGATATTTATTATAGCAAAAAGTAAAAAATATTGTGTTTTTTTCAAAATTGTCGCTCTTCTTTTGTTTATAGCGCAAAAAAAAAAAAAACAACAGAGGTGATCAAATACCACCAAAAGAAAGCTCTATTTGTGGAGAAAAAAGGACGTCAATTTTATTTGGGTACAACGTCGCACGTCCGCGCAATTGTCGTTTAAAGTGCAGCACTGAAAACTAAAAATTGGGCTGGGAAGGAAGGGGGTGAAAAGGTCCGGTATTGAACCGGTTAAGGGGAACCCTGGCCAAAATTTAAAAAAAAAATGACGTGGGGGGTCCCTCTAAATTCCATACCAGGCCCTGGAGGTCTGGTATGGATATTAAGGGGAACCCTGCGCCAAATTTTTTTTTAAAAATGGCGTTGGGTCCCCCCAAAAATCCATACCAGACCCTTATATGAGCACGCAACCTGGCAGCCTGCAGGAAAAGGGGGGGACAAGAGAGCGCCCCCCTCCTGAACTGTACCAGGCCACATGCCCTCAACATTGGGAGGGTGCTTTGGGGTAGCCCCCCAAAACACCTTGTCCCCATGTTGATGAGGACAAGGGACTCATCCCCACAACCCTGGCCAGTGGTTGTGGGGGTCTGTGGGTGGGGGCTTATCGGAATATGGAAGCCCCCTTTAACAAGGGGACCCCCAGATCCCGGCCCTCCCCCCTGTGTGAAATGGTAAGGGGGTACAAAAGTACTCCTACCATTTCACTAAAAAACTGAAAACAATGTTAAAAATGACAAGAGACAGTTTTTGACATGGCATCCATGGCATGGAGGGAGGCTCCCGCTCTTCTCTTCATCTTCTTCTCTTCTTCATCTTCTTCTCTTCTTCATCTTCTTCTCTTCTTCATCTTCTTCTCTGGGCCGCTCCGCATCCATGGTGGCATGGAGGGAGGCTCCCGCTGTGTGACACTTCTCCTCTTCTGACAGTCCTTAAATAACGGGGCGCGGGGCCACCCGGTGACCCCGCCCCCCTCTGAGGCAAGGGGACATGACGGGACTTCCCTGTGGCATTCCCCGTGACATCACAGGGAAGTCCCGTCAAGTCACCGTGCGTCAGAGGGGGGCGCGGTCACCGGGTGGCCCCGCCCCCCCCATTATTTAAGAACCGTCAGAAGAGGAGAAGCGTCACACAGCGGGAGCGTCCCTCCATGCCACCATGGATGCGGAGCGGCCCGGAGAAGAAAATGAAGAAGAGAAGAAGATGAAGAAGAGAAGAAGATAAAGAGAAGAGCGGGAGCCTCCCTCCATGCCATGGATGCGGAGCAGCCCGAGGAGAAGAAGGGAAGAAGACGCTGCGGAGGAGATGCTGGACGAGAACACCGGAGGAAGAACCAGAAGAGCCAGAAGAACCAGAAGAAGAAGAAGATGGAGGAAGAAACCGAAGGAAGATAGAAGATAGAAGAAAGAGGAAAGAAGAAAGAAGAAGCATTTAAATAAAGGAATTGTCAAAAACCGTCTCTTGTCATTTTTAACATTTTTGACAGTTTTTTAGTGAAATGGTAGGGGTACTTTTGTACCCCCTTACCATTTCACACAGGGGGGAGGGCCGGGATCTGGGGGTCCCCTTGTTAAAGGGGGCTTCCAGATTCCGATAAGCCCCCCGCCCGCAGACCCCCACAACCACCGCCCAGGGTTGTGGGGATGAGGCCCTTGTCCTCATCAACATGGGGACAAGGTGTTTTGGGGCGCTACCCCAAAGCACCCTCCCAATGTTGAGGGCATGTGGCCTGGTACAGTTCAGGAGGGGGGGCGCTCTCTCGCCCCCCCTCTTTTCCTGCGGCCTGCCAGGTTGCGTGCTCAGATAAGGGTCTGGTATGGATTTTTGGGGGGACCCCACGCTGTTTTTTTTTTTCATTTTGGCGCGGCGTTCCCCTTAAAGTCCATACCAGACCTGAAGGGCTTGGTATGGAATTTAGGGGGACCCCCCACGTCATTTTTTTTTTTTTAATTTTGGTTCGGGGTCCCCCTGTGGGGAATTCCCATGCCGTTTTTATCAATGAACTGCTATGTGTATTGTCAGACCGGCAATGGATTAATAGCCGCGAGTAGTTTTAAATGACTTTTTTTCCTTTGAAATGTCATTTTGCTGTCAGACTGTTCTAAACACGGGAAACATGCGCCCCTTTACAGGCATACTATAGACACCCCCCAGGTATGAAATTTAAAGAGATATTACACTTTTATTGTTTCACTTTAAGTATTATTAAAATCACTGCTCCAAAAAAAACGGCCGTTTTTAAAACTTTTTTTTGCATTGATCCACGTCCCCTGGGGCAGGACCCAGGTCCGCAAACACTTTTTATGACAATAACTTGCATATAAGCTTTTAAAATTAGCACTTTTGATTATTCATGTTCATGTCCCATAGACTTTAAAGGTGTTTGCGTGTTTGAACAAATATTTTTCCTGTTCGCATGTTCTGGTGCGAACCGAACAGGAGGGTGTTCAGCTCATCCCTAATCACAAGGCTTTTCCCAACCCCTATCCAAGTTCTACAAAAACAAAATAAAAACAACAAAAAGACATTATCTGCCTGCTCATTGTGTGAAGGACTGAGTGGAACTTTTGTGCACCTGGCTGAAAATACCCTGTTTGCACCAAATTGGAATCAGAACCTGGGTTGAACAGTTGGACCAGTACAGACTCTGCACTACACCAGGGAGAGGAGAACCAACCTACGGCACAAAGAGGGAGAAGGAGAACACCAAACATGAGACTCACTCGAGAAGATAATTTCTTGACAAAGCACACCGCAGCAAATTGTGTATTTGCTTACCATGATATGAAGCCAAGTGAATGCTTCTCAGGAGGAGCTGATGCAGGCAGGCAGTCATTCTGCTTGAAGGCTGACAACTGACCATGTGCTTAATGCAGTTCACTTGATCCAAGGAGGGCAGCAGGCAAAGGAGTTGAAGGCAGTGGTGGCATAAGCCGGTTAAAGCAGGCATAATTGGAAGTCCAGGGAGATCCGTCATAACAGCACAAAGAGGGAGGGAGAAGGAGAAAAACCAAACATGATAGTATAGATGTCGCTGTTGATGCTATTCCACTGCAGTCATTGTTTGCTCCCATAGATTGCTCCATTCCATTGCATTCATTATTGCCCCCAGTAGACTGCTCCATTCAATATATAGATTCATAATTGCCCCAGAGAAAGAAGACTGCTCCATCCATCCAATGACCATTATATTTTAATTAATTATTGCCCCAGTAGTATGTTGGCCATTTGCAATTTTGCATAAATATGGAATAATATAAATAATATATTTTGCACTCACAGACAGCACTTGTAGTTTGCACATTCACACAATGATTTTATTATTTGCAAATTGCAATAATACCTACCGACTTCTGTGGGCAATGGTGCTGGGTATCTGGGCAATGGGCACAGGTGGTCTGGTCACTGTTGGCTTTTTGCAAATTTGCAAAAAATTCACTGTTTTGCACACACAACACTAGTTTGCACTTGCACACAATTATCTTACAAAATTAGCAAATTGCTAATATAATGGGCATTGGTGGCAGGTACTGGGCACAGGTAGTGTGGTCACTGTTGGCCATGTGCAATTTTGCTTTACAATTCACTGTTTTGCACTCACAGAAGTAGTTTGCACTTGCACACAATGATCTCACAAAATTTGCAAATTGCTAATATAATACATACCAACTTGTGTGGGCTGAGTCTGGGCATTGATGTGGCAACTGGGAACAGGTGGTATGGTCACTGTGTGGCTGTGGTGGGCACTGGGCCTGGGCTGGGGCCCGGGCTGGGGCCTGGGGCTGGGTGGAAGTGGCACTGGCAGGCAGAACTAAGCCTAGGGCAGAGGACAGGCAGTCACAGAGAGAAGCAGGTGGTGGTGAGTGAGCAGAGACAGCAAAGCAGGGCAACGTGCCAAGCATCGAGCAAGCAGAGCAGCCGAGAACCAATCCTTCCTCCTGGAGTCCTGCAATGCAAATCGCGGTTGGCAGGAAATGGCACATGGTTTTATGCACACCAAGCACTGTGCAACATGACGTCACAAAAATGCCCACTGCCAATTTGCGGACTGGATTTAAGCCCGCATTGAGCATGCGCACTGAAAACAGGCAAATGTCAATCAGCCGGCTTTGGCACTGCACATGCTAAATTTTGAATCCTTTACAGGCAGCCACAGTCCGTAATGGACATTTATGGAAAGGTTGTAAATAGTCCTAAATTTACAAATTGTCCATAAATTTATGGACTGTTGGAAACCCTGCTGTGTGTTTGTGTGTGTGCTCACATGTCGCTACAAATTCCTATATCCCTGTATGTGCATTCACTGAAAAACACATCTAACACTTCAGGCTAATTGCACATGGGCATAATAATTTACTGATGTTTATACTCTGGTCCTTGTTGACAGAAAGATCCTGAATAAAATGTTTGTTAAAAACTTTGAGTAAACACACATATAGGCACGTAAGCCTATAGATGAGTAAAATTCTTCTTCATTGCCAGTGTTGTAATACACTCCTTTATACTCAGGTAAACATGTTTACAGGCGAGTAAACTCACGTATGCAAGTACATTCCTGAACTCAATTGTAAAATGTTCTATTTTTGTTTTACGGCTCTGTGCTCATCACTGTATTCAGCTGTGTGCATTGTTCCATAGAAAAAAAATGCATCTAATTTCAAATCACTAAAAAAAGTGGCGTTTTTTTACTCCTGTGTGCAAGAGGCCTTATTGTGTGGCCACTTGGCTTCTTCAGAGGCCTTAGATTAAACAGTTTTTTCTCTCAATACTACAGAAAAATGAAATACTAAATATATAACAAAGTCCTTAAAAGTCCATAAGAAGTTAATCCCAATGTACATAAACTGCAGCACCTCATAGACTGATAAATATCTATGTAGTGCTGACAACTTTTGTTTTTAGTCATCTGTGTGTTATAAAAGAATATAAGTTGATCTAGTGCCATCTAGTGGACAATTTAAAAGGTACAACATTTTTATGTTTCATGATTAAAAGAATTGACATGGAAGTGATTGATTGTTTACTTCTGAACAATAACTATGATCTACCCACAATGCTCCTGGGTAAGAGAAGAACTGAACTGCATTGTGGGAAGATATAAACAGGCTGGGAGCAGCCATCTTAACTCTCTTGTTCCTGGGACGCGTGGCCTGCCAGCAGGACTCTGTGGGTGTGTGTGTCCCACAGGGTTGTGGCCTACCTTGTGAAAGAGCAGAGCAGCGGCAAGGATCCTGCCATCGTATCACAGTGTGCTGAAGCAGCAGGAGTGATTGTTACCAAGATCGTCATAACTGTCTACAATACTGTTGCACTACGTTGGTGTGATAGTGTAGTCACTGTAATAATTCTTTATATAAATATATCATTTATCCAAACAAAGAAGTTATTTTGGTTATTACAGAAGTTTGTGTGCAGTGTTGTTATTTCTCCTGCAGGTGGAGCTACAAGCACCCAGGTAGAGGTAAATATAAATATAAGTGTATATTGTGGGTTAAAGTTGGTACTAATATCATTACAACACTGCACTACAGCTGTGTCAAGGCGATTGAACAACTTAAGAGGGGTGAAGAAAATAGAGGACAGGCCCAATAATAAACCAGCAGCTCCACCGTGAGTTATTGCTACATGTGAGGGTTCGTCCGGGATAACTGTCACTCTGAAGTCAAGCACCCCCTTAAGAACCATAGAATGGATCCCCCCACTGTGGCACAGTGGTGTGAAGCGGAAGGCACCCGCTCAGAAGCGAGTGTGGCCATAGAACTCTGGGGAGATATCTGGGAGAAAGAACACATTAGCCAAGTGGTAAAAACACTATCCCCAGAACAAAGAGCCAAGGTGGTCGCAGTAAGACCCAATCATGAGACATTCCGTACTTATGCATTATTGGAGTGGAGTAAGGGAGTTCCGGAAAATTTCAAGGGTACAAGTGTTGAACTCGCTGACAAGACCAAATTTTATCTGTCCCACCCAAGGGAAGAAGGGGAGAATCTTGCCACCTTCCCCCAGATGAGTTCAGCAGAAATCAAGGTTCCACCACAGTCAGCACCGGCTGCAATTGAGCCAGAACTTTTTACAGCCCTGGGAAATTTGGTGTCCCAATGTCAAAAAGGGAACCCAACATATTCAGAGACTGGGTACCGAAAACTGGGCATTTTCTTGGGCCAACGGCCTGTACCCAAAGGAGAAGACACCTTTGAAGAGTGGTTGGAACAGGCCACGCAAGTGTTGGATGAGTGGGACATCCCTGAAACGCAAAAGAAACAGCTGATTACTGAAAGTCTGAAAGGGCCTGCTTCTGAGGCTATTCGAAATCTGTAGCTTAGCGAACAAAACTGTGTAGCCCAAGACTACTTAGATATCCTGCAAGATGTGTTCGGACATACCGAGAAGGCTTCTGACCTAATTTATCAATTAGAACACACCTATCAAGAAACAGGAGAGAAGCTGTCAGAATATATGAGACGGTTAGATAAGGTCATTCACCAAATATTGTTAAAGAAGGGATTAGATCCTAGTAAGGTGGATGAAGTTCGAGCCAAACAAGTTTTAAGAGGTGCCCAGCCTTTGAATCCCATCACTCTCCAGTTAAGAACTCGTCAAGATGGAGACATATTGAAGTACCCAGATCTAATTCGGATTGTATGGGAGGAAGAACCTATCCTAGAAAGGAAGAAGGAAAAAATTAAAGAACCAAAACACACTGTTGGAGTCAGGACAGTTAGTGTGATGGAAGAGGATCCTCAGATTGCGCTCCTTAAGACTCAGGTGGCCCAGTTAATGGAGATGATGGCTTTGCTTACCGCAAGATCCTCTGATCCGCCCAATGGAGGAACTAAAGAAAATAAAAAATTATCAGACTTCACATTCAGAAGGGAATCTGGACTTTGTTTCAACTGTGGAGGAGCTGGACATGTTGGGAGAGTGTGCCCAAGCCCAAGGGCAGCAGTACAACGTCAAAAGCCGGCGGAAAACTTCAAAGGGCCCCAGTGAAGGGGTCAACTAGGTGCCCTGTAACAGTCGTCAACTCCAACGAAACCCAGGTTCACAAAGTTTTGAGAGTAAGAGGAGGAATGAAGCTGAGTGAGGGTCCATGGAAACGAGGAGTCAAGATGCGTGCTAACAAGCAAATGAAGCCGAACACTCATGGTGAATTTCCCCTCAACCTAGTGGGACCCTCTCTGATCATCCCCATCCAGGTAGAAGGAATATACGCCAAAGCCCTGCTCGATACCGGAGCCCAAGTGACCTTATTATATAAAGATTTCTACATGAAGCATCTCAAGCATCTCCCTCTGCAAAAGTTGGAAGAGTTGGAGATATGGGGCCTAGGTACCCAGAACTTCCCTTATGAGGAGTATATCCCTATCAAACTTACCTTTGACCCGAGTGTGGCTGGAAAGGCGGAGACTTTCGACACCCTGGCAGTTATGTGTCCTCGGCCCCCTGGGGCTAATAAAGTTCCCTTATCATCGGAACAAATACTGATCTGGTCAGAAGACTCCTGACAATGCTTGTACAGAAGGAAAGTGCCCCGGCCATGAAGGTACACCCCATGCTAACCCAAGTGTACAAGAATATAGTACGCGAACAGAAGGCCCCACCAGAAGGGGTGGGAAAAGTTTGGCGTTTAGACCGAGGTGAAGAACTGCTACAACCGGGTGAAGTATAATGCATGAGGGCCTCTGTCAAGTTGAGTTGGAGACAACCTGGTCCTTTCGTTGTCTTGGAGACAGACACTCGAGAAGAGGATGTGGGTCTGGAAATACTCCCAAAAGTGTTATCAACTAAGGCACTCAAGAGAAGCAGAGGGAGGGTTTCAGTCAGTGTTCGGAACACGACAGCCTTGCCTGTGAAGATACCAGCAAGAATGTTGCTGGGGCAGGCGAATCAAGCAACCCCGGTCTCACCAAGTGATGTCAAAAGAGGACCCGAAGAGGAGATTCCCATAGAGAACTTCTACCCGAAGAACACCTCTCTTACGCCTGTTTGGATGGAGAGGGCCAAAGCCCAGCTTATGAAATGGAAAGAGGTTTTCTCAAAGAGTGAGTTTGATGTGGGGTATGCCAAGAGTGCGGAGCACAAGATTCGGCTGGAGGAAGACAAACCTTTTCGGGAAAGGGTCAGGAGGATCCCACTGGGAGATCTTGAGGACCTTCGGGAACAGCTGGCTGAGCTGAAAAGGACTGGGATTATCAGGGAGTCCAGGAGTCCATACGCCTCCCCTATAGTAGTAGTGAGGAAGAAAAATGGGTCACTACGGCTGTGTATCGACTATAGGACCCTGAACCGACGGACCATTCCCGATCAATACACTACCCCTCGTATAGAAGATGCCCTACAGAGCCTGTCTGGGGCGAAGTGTCAGTTCTATCAATCTTCGGTGAACTATTTGGGGCACATTGTGTCTGAAGAAGGGATAGCAACTGACCCTAAGAAGTTGGAAGCTGTTACTTCTTGGCTCAAGCCCACAAATGTGACTGAATTCAGATCATTCCTAGGATTCTGCTCCTACTATCGGAGGTTTGTGGAGGGGTTTGCAAAGATAGCCAACCCACTCACACAGCTACTGAAGAATCAGGAAGCGGCTGATGTGATTCGGAGGAACCTGGGAGGCGAAAGGAAGGACCTCGGAAGAAAAAGGAGTCTATCCTGGATCAGTGGACTCCGCAGTGTGAGGAGACATTCAGACAATTGAATTGGAGCCTTACCACTGCTCCAGTGCTAGCTTATGCAGATCCTACCAAGCCCTATGAACTGCATGTGGATGCTAGCCGAGATGGGCTAGGTGGAGTACTCTACCAAGATCATGATGGATATTTAAGGCCCATTGCTTATGTGAGCCGGAGCTTGTCTCCCGCCGAGAAGAACTACCCTACTCATAAGCTTGAGTTCCTGGCATTGAAGTGGGTCATGGTAGACAAGTTGAGAGATTACCCTATGGGGCAGAGTTTGAAGTTAAAACGGATAACAACCCCCTCACATACTTGCTTACCACTGCAAAGTTGGATGCCACAGGCCATAGGTGGTTGGCTGCTCTTTCAACATTCTCCTTCAGCTTGAAATACAGACCAGGAGTGGACAATAGAGATGCAGATGCGCTATCCAGAAGACCTCACAGTCCCCTGAACTCCCAAGAGGATTGGGCTTAGCTTGCCCCCGAAGGGGTAAGAGCCCTTTGTGAAGGAGCAGAAAAGCAGGAGAAAGGTGCAGCCAGAGCTGAAGAGATTGGAGTGACTACAGCAGGGGTACCTAGGTATTTCTGTAATGTCTCTCAGATTGCAGCAGAAGGTCTGCCTAAATTATCGAGAAAAGACCTTAGGAGAGACCAACAGGAGGATCCACTCTGCAGTTTGATATCAGAAGCTCTGGAGAGTCAGCACCCTGATCTACTTTTGAAAAGTGCTCGGAAAGAAGCTCTGTTGTTACATAAAGAGTGGAGTCGGTTGCAGTTGCAACAAGGGGTGATCTACTGAAGGGGCCCCTCTGAAGATTTGGAGGAGAAGTGGCAACTGTTTCTGCCAGAGAAACACAAAGAGACAGTCTTAATCGCTCTGCATGATTGTCATGGACATCTGGGGGCAGAAAGAACTCTTCAATTGATAAGGGATAGATTATTTTGGCCTTACATGAGGAAAGAGGTGGAGAGTTACTGCCATTCCTGCGATAGGTGTATCCAGAGAAAGACTTTGCCGCAACAGGCAGCTCCGATGGGTCATTTATCAAGCCAAGGTCCCATGGATCTAGTTTGCATAGATTTTCTGTGCCTAGAATCTGACTTGAGTGGGCAAGGAAATATTCTGGTAGTTACAGACCATTTTACCAGATATGCTCAAGCTTTCTCCACGAAAGATCAGAAGGCAGTCACAGTGGCAAAGACACTAGTGGAGAAGTTCTTCGTCCATTATGGCCTACCACAGAGGATTCACTCAGATCGGGGGAAGAGACTTCGAGAGTACGCTCATCAGGAGATTATTGGATCTGTTAGGAGTTCAGAAGTCTAGAACTACACCCTATCATCCACAAGGAGACCCTCAGCCGGAGAGGTTTAATAGAACTCTTCTCAATATGTTGGGGACACTGACCTCTGAGCAAAAGCCCAACTGGAGTAAGCATATTGCCGCTTTAGTATATGCATATAACAGCACCAAGAGTGACGTTACAGGATATTAACCTTATTGGCTGATGTTTGGGAGGGAGGCTAGATTACCAGTGGACCTGGCTTTCGGAACTTCTCTGGACCACACCTCAGAGACCTCTCATCGAGGATATACAAACAGGCTGCGAGAGAGTCTGAAGATTGCTTATGAGAAGGCTCGGACTATGTCAAACAACAGAGGGAATAGAAATAAGAGGGAACTTTGACCTCAAAGTAAGGATTCAAGATATACAACCTGGTGACCGAGTTCTATTAAGGAATTTGGGTATTCCTGGGAAGCACAAACTGGCAAATCGCTGGAGGTCACAGCCATACATTGTATGTAAACAGCTCCCAGGACTTCTTTGAAATCAGGCCAGAAGGAAGTGCTGGACCAATTAAGACTTGGCATGGCAATCACCTTCTGCCCCTTACTGATGCAGTCAGGATAGTCCCAGAGGAAGAGTTATCATCTACATCAGAGGTTGCACAAAGGCCTGTAACTAGGTCTCAATCTGGGACTTTGACAACTGAAGATGGTGAGGAGAGAGACATGGACATTAGCTGGTTGTGAACTAAAATGTGTGTGTCACTGGCGCAAAACCTATTCTATCAATCAATATAAAAGTGATATCTATAGCTGCTGCATCCAAAAAATTCTCAAAAGAAAAAAAAAAAAAAAAAAAAAAAATTTTTCCAAATCCCCAACATTTAAAGTTTTACGGAATAGATAGAATAGAACGAAATTGGAGGAATACCAACATGAGAAGGGAGGTTTCAAAGAATGAAACCCATTGGATATTTAAAATGGACACGATGAGGCCACAGGGGTTGAACGTGGAACTCGACATCAACTGTTTTTTGGAAGACTATTAATATTGAAATTAATTTTCCATCCTTGGTATTTTCAGTTTTATTATTAATATATTTTATAATATTTTTTATTATTATTTTTTCATTATTATTTTTATTTTTATTATTTTTTTATTTTTTTTATTTTTTTATTTTTTTTATTTTTTTTATTTTTTTATTTTTATTTTTATTTTTATTTTTATTTTTACTTTTATTATTATTTTTATTTTTATTTTTATTTTTATTATTTTTTTATTTTTATTTTTATTTTTATTTTTATTTTTTATTTTATTTATTATTTATTTTTATTTTTATTTTTATTTTTATTTTTATTTTTATTTTTATTTTATTTTTATTTTTATTTTTATTTTTAATTTTCCAGTTTAGTTTAATTCATATTGTATATTTTCATATTTAGTATCTTAAAAATATTTTTTGGAAGTAGTAAGGATTTGCTGTTCCATATTACATATTGTGCGGCAATCAGCCATGGAATAAAAATGTATAAGATGTTCATAATGCCAAAGCATCTAAGGGCCAACAAGGGCCATTAACTTAATAATATGTGAAAGCCTCTCCAGCAGATACAGATGGGTTGTTTTAAAAAATTTTAGTATATTAATGGGCAAATCGGAACAAGAACGAATAATGGTAGAGTGGGGGAAACGGCGTGTACACTGGATAACTACGAAATGGGCTAATCGCCCATAGTCAAAATGGCGCCAAGAGGGAGGAAGTCCCAATAGAATAGAACTAAGGGAATACCCACATCTAAGATGGCGGCAGAGTCATTTCCGCCCGGGCTCAACATAAATAGGACGAGAACCAATCAAACGGCAGCTTCCTGATGACGCACATTGGAATGCGAAACGCGTAGAGGCTGCTGGGAGATTATTGCACCCACGTGACCGGGAACGAGCGTGATTGGTGAGGACGCGAACGAACACAAGGGGGGAACGCAAGCGGCACACGGAGACAGCATAGCATACATCAGGCGAACCGGGCTGCAGCGCCCACCCTGTCCCTAACTGCTGGAAAAGCTCTGTGCCGGCATAATGGCACTTGGAAATGTGAGTGCATAGTTTTTTTGTGTTTTATGAAATAAAGGTTTTAAACGTTATTGTGCGATGATCGTTTTCATCCATTTTTATGAGGAACACTAAGGCCCTAGTATAGCTATTGGAGAAGTTCCCTTTGAGCGGAGTGGTTATCCCTATGAATGAACCAAAGGTGCAGTTTTAAAGAAATATCTGGTGAGTGGCCAATCTCACAGGTGGTGGTGAAGCACTAAGTCACTTTAAATTGATTGAACACAAGAGCACGCCGATCACGGCAAACTAACGGAAGATTTGCAAGCATATATGAAGGAACTTTATTATCAAGTGATACATGCCACCGGACTTATATATGATTTACACAATTTGCATATGATTGTTGTTTAATGTGATATACTTAAATAGGTGGATGGTGAATAATATTATGTCTAACAGATAGGATATATATAGATAGGAAAGAGAGTATAAATGAGAGCAGCGCATCCACACACATAGCACTTTTAATTTTTTTCTTTTGAGAATTTTTTGGATGCAGCAGCTATAGATATCACTTTTATATTGATTGATAGAATAGGTTTTGCGCCAGTGACACACACATTTTAGTTCATTTATATATATATATTTATATATAATTTTTTCACGGGCAGCATAACATGGAGGTTTTCTCATTTCTGGCCAATCGCAAGCTAGATCTGGGCGAACTATTCCATAATTATGATAACACTGCAGCACTTAATTTGGAGCAAAGTTTTAAACACTTAAAGAATGCCATGGACAAGCAAATTAGAATATGGTGGGACATCCACACATTAGATCAATATAGAGAGGCCAAAATCACCCCAAGAAGGCTCAGATGGGACCTAGGTCCCAACGATGGAATAATAGATGAGAATCTATCCAGAACTTGGTTTGATTTTTTCAATAGTTGTGAAAATAAATTGTTGGATATCATAATTGAAAGAAGGAGAACCAAATTAAAAAAGATAGAATCCACCATTGGCACCATTAGGGATAATATGATACCACATGTAGAAACAAATGAGTATAAAACCAGAGTGGTGAAATTACAGGAGTTTTTAACCAAATTGGATAATGAAGTAAAGAACAAAAAGGTTAAGAAATACCAAAGGGACAAAAAAGATTACTTAGAAGGGAAAGTGTATAGGTGGCAAGAGGAGGAAACACCTATTAACTCTGCAAACACATCCCTGAATGAGGAGGTGGACACCAGAGATGTGGGTGCAGACAGAAGGGCCCAAGGTACACCAGGCACCCCAATCGCCAATTTAATAAGAAGAGAAACTAGGATGCCAACACACACCCCAACCACGAATCAGAAAAAGACAAACAAAAAACCTGAACAAGAGAATCGAATTATGAATGGACCTACCTACCCACCACCTTTGGGCCAATATTCCAGACCTTGGAGAGGAGGATATAGGGGTAGAGGGAGAGGATATTATAATTACAATGCAAACTACAATCCCAACTATGGTCCACCTATGTGGCAGGGGGAATGGCGGGACTGGAGAGAACCCTACAAACCACCCATGCCGGTATTTCAAACCAGCAGGGGGAGTTGGAACAGGAACCCCCAGGAACCTGGAGAAAACATAAACCAAAGAGAAAAAGAGGCTGTAGAGGGGGAGGCAAAAAGGAAAAGAGAAAATTAGGTGAGGGCATTTTTAATCTAACAGATGTAACTTTCACTCAGGAAGAATTATTAGTATTAGATAGTGGTATTAAATATGCACCTAAGGCAATTTTTAATCAGTTTGAAGCATTCATTGATTTGCAAAAGTTTATTAGGAAATTAAGTCTAAAGAAACATTTTTTGGAAAAAGGAGAACCCCAATACCAACAAACCGACACGGTATATAAGCATAGCAAGTTGAGGAACAGATCCACGTTCAACCCCAGGTCCACCACTAACCAACATATAGAGGTGTTCAAAAGGTTAGTGGAAAAGGAGATAAGAAATATCAAACCAATAAAACGCAACAGGGACAGAGTATGGCAGGGATTAAGGAAACTAGAAACTAGGAAAAACATAGTAATACGCCCAGCCGATAAGGGGGGAGGTGTAGTGATTCTAACAAAAGAGGACTACTATAAGGAGTTGGAAAGATTAGTCAAGGACTTAAGCACATACCAACCCCTCAAAAAGAACCCAAACAGAGAGTTAAAAAAGAAACTAAAAGAATACCTGGACAAGGGCATAGCAGATAAAATCCTGAGTAAGAAGGAAGGAAGATACCTATTGACAGAGGCCCCAAGAATACCAGTGATATACCAAGTCCCTAAGATCCATAAAAGTAAAACCAAGCCACCAGGAAGGCCGATAATCAGTGGCATTGAGTCGGTACACTCTAGGTTGGGGGAGTACTTAGATGTATTCCTCCAACCTATAGCAGGAGAGGGAAAGTCATTTCTCAAAGACAGCAAAGATGTTATCAACAATCTAAAAAATTTAAAGGTAGACAACTCCACACTACTGGTAACACTAGATGTGGAGTCGTTGTATACCAATATTAAACAAACCGATGCCCTGGCAGCAGTAGCATGGGGAATGAAAAATTTGTCGGATCTAAAATTAAAACAAAGGAGGTTTATTTTGGAGGGACTAAGAATGGCCATGGGGAATAATTTTTTCTGGCACAATCATAAATACTACAGACAAATCAAAGGGGTGGGTATGGGAAACAAGTATGCACCGAGTGTGGCCAACATCTTCCTGAGTAAATGGGAGGAAGAAGAAATTTATGGAAGATGCTGGCCACATTTGCTGCTATACAAACGGTATATCGATGATATCCTGATAATATGGAAGGGAAGCCAAGAACAGTTGGAACAGTTTATCCAACATATTGGCGGTAACCAGTATGATATAAAATTCACTGCCACAGTACATCAACAAACAATCAACTTTTTGGACCTAGAAATATATAAAAATAAAAATAGGCTCGGGACTAGAACACACTTCAAAGAAACAGACCGGAACGGATATATACCAGTGGGGAGTTGTCACCACCCCCAGTGGAAGATATCCATTCCAAAGAGCCAGTTTATCAGGATCAGACGGAATTGTGACCAAATGGAGGACTATTTCCGACAGACGGACATCCTGATAGACAGGTTCATAGAAAAGGGCTATAAAAGAAATACACTGGAGGATACACGCAAAAAAGTAGCCAATATGGACAGAGAAGTAATTCTCAGCAATACAACAAAGAAGAAAAACCAGGATAATAACATACCATTTATCACGGGTTTTAATACACAATATAAAGAATTAGAAAATATTATAAGGAAGAACTGGTCCATCATTAGTAGTGACCCGCAACTAAGCAAGATACTACCCCGAAAACCAACATTCGTATACAGAAAAGCAAGAAGGATTAGGGACAAAATAGTAAAAAATGTGCCAGATCCCCCCACAAGTTTGTCAACTTTTTTCAACCAGAAGGGATTCTTCAGGTGTGGAAAATGTAAAGCCTGTAGGTCCACTAATAAGAAAGACAGGAAAGTAACGGGTTTCATGTCGAACACTAACAAGCAGACATATAAAATAGATAAGTTGATAACATGTAGCAGTACACATGTCACCTACGTACTGGAGTGCAATTGTGGACTACAGTACGTGGGCAGAACAACCAGAGCCTTGTCAGTAAGAATAGGCGAACATGTCAGAAATATTAAAAAAGGATTTAAACACCATAGTGTATCAAAACACTTTAGGGACATACATGGTAAAAATCCCCAACATTTAAAGTTTTACGGAATAGATAGAATAGAACGAAATTGGAGGAATACCAACATGAGAAGGGAGGTTTCAAAGAATGAAACCCATTGGATATTTAAAATGGACACGATGAGGCCACAGGGGTTGAACGTGGAACTCGACATCAACTGTTTTTTGGAAGACTATTAATATTGAAATTAATTTTCCATCCTTGGTATTTTCAGTTTTATTATTAATATATTTTATAATATTTTTTATTATTATTTTTTCATTATTATTTTTATTTTTATTATTTTTTTATTTTTTTTATTTTTTTATTTTTTTTTATTTTTTTTTATTTTTTTATTTTTATTTTTATTTTTATTTTTATTTTTACTTTTATTATTATTTTTATTTTTATTTTTATTTTTATTATTTTTTTATTTTTATTTTTATTTTTATTTTTATTTATTATTTATTATTTATTATTTTTTATTTTATTTATTATTTATTTTTATTTTTATTTTTATTTTTATTTTTATTTTTATTTTAATTTTATTTTTATTTTTATTTTTATTTTTAATTTTCCAGTTTAGTTTAATTCATATTGTATATTTTCATATTTAGTATCTTAAAAATATTTTTTGGAAGTAGTAAGGATTTGCTGTTCCATATTACATATTGTGCGGCAATCAGCCATGGAATAAAAATGTATAAGATGTTCATAATGCCAAAGCATCTAAGGGCCAACAAGGGCCATTAACTTAATAATATGTGAAAGCCTCTCCAGCAGATACAGATGGGTTGTTTTAAAAAATTTTAGTATATTAATGGGCAAATCGGAACAAGAACGAATAATGGTAGAGTGGGGGAAACGGCGTGTACACTGGATAACTACGAAATGGGCTAATCGCCCATAGTCAAAATGGCGCCAAGAGGGAGGAAGTCCCAATAGAATAGAACTAAGGGAATACCCACATCTAAGATGGCGGCAGAGTCATTTCCGCCCGGGCTCAACATAAATAGGACGAGAACCAATCAAACGGCAGCTTCCTGATGACGCACATTGGAATGCGAAACGCGTAGAGGCTGCTGGGAGATTATTGCACCCACGTGACCGGGAACGAGCGTGATTGGTGAGGACGCGAACGAACACAAGGGGGGAACGCAAGCGGCACACGGAGACAGCATAGCATACATCAGGCGAACCGGGCTGCAGCGCCCACCCTGTCCCTAACTGCTGGAAAAGCTCTGTGCCGGCATAATGGCACTTGGAAATGTGAGTGCATAGTTTTTTTGTGTTTTATGAAATAAAGGTTTTAAACGTTATTGTGCGATGATCGTTTTCATCCATTTTTATGAGGAACACTAAGGCCCTAGTATAGCTATTGGAGAAGTTCCCTTTGAGCGGAGTGGTTATCCCTATGAATGAACCAAAGGTGCAGTTTTAAAGAAATATCTGGTGAGTGGCCAATCTCACAGGTGGTGGTGAAGCACTAAGTCACTTTAAATTGATTGAACACAAGAGCACGCCGATCACGGCAAACTAACGGAAGATTTGCAAGCATATATGAAGGAACTTTATTATCAAGTGATACATGCCACCGGACTTATATATGATTTACACAATTTGCATATGATTGTTGTTTAATGTGATATACTTAAATAGGTGGATGGTGAATAATATTATGTCTAACAGATAGGATATATATAGATAGGAAAGAGAGTATAAATGAGAGCAGCGCATCCACACACATAGCACTTTTAATTAGCTGGTTGTGGTCGTCTGAGATACCTGAAGCTGAAAGGAGTGTTTTATCCCCGACAACAGAGGAGGGTAGTAAGGCCCTCAGGCCAGACGCTCCAGAGTTTATACCATTGTCTGAAAGGGCTGAAACATGTTTATCTCCCTCGGTAGTAGAAGAATACAGTGTTCATTCAGAAATAGAGGACACACCAAAAGAGCAAAGGAGAAAGAAGAGCATTCGCCCACCCAAAAGACTGACATATGATACATTGGGCGAGTGTTCTGAAGTAACAAAGGTTACCAGTAAAAGGAATGTCGATGAGCCTAGTCCCTCCTCAGTCAATCTGGATAATGAGAGCCCTGTTTCACCCCTTGACACATCTGTATCTGATACTAAGGTGACAGTTGTGGGTACACAGAATAGCTTTCCAACACCTGAAAATTGGTGGGAGGCTCCTCTGTCGGTCCTGTGCACTTGTTTAGAGGCTAAGATGTGTAACAGAAACAAGGTCTTGCATATCTTTGGGGACCAAAGATTCAAAGCAGGGGGAGTATGTAGAGCTGACAACTTTTGTTTTTAGTCATCTGTGTGTTATAAAAGAATATAAATTGATCTAGTGCCATCTAGTGGACAATTTAAAAGGTACAACACTTTTATGTTTCATGATTAAGAGAAGTGACATGGAAGTGATTGATTGTTTACTTCTGAACATTAACTATGACCTACCCACAATGCTCCTGGATAAGAGAAGAACTGAACTGCATTGTGGGAGGATATAAAAGGGCTGGGAGCGGCCATCTTAACTCTCTTGTTCCTGGGATGCGTGGCCTGCCAGCAGGACTCTGTGGGTGTGTGTGTCCCCACAGGGTTGCGGCCTACCTTGTGAAGGAGCGGAGCAGCGGCAAGGATCCTGCCATCGTATCACAGTGTGCTGAAGCAGCAGAAGTGATTGTTCCGGAGACCCGTGGGGGAGGTAACCGAGGACTCCTGGTCGTTAGTAAATGGAACAGTGAGACGGCGTGGTGGTGGCTCCATACAGACTGAGAACTGCTGAAACGGAGACATCCATCTGCCCGGATCCCGTGTGGTGAGAGGGTTAACACCCGGAACTTTGTTTTAATACTACACACTTAGGATGGTTACAGAGTATTGCTGGGACTGATAGTCCCACGGAACAAGTTAAGTTGGAGAACATTACATTTGCATAGATTTCAGTATTCAAGAACTGATATTAGATGTTTGTTTTCTTCGTATAAGAACACTTAATCAATCTTCTGGATTATAATTGTCTTAGTGTATTACCTTACACTGCACAACACCCAAGAAGAACCCTCTGTGGATTACAATTACAAATTTGTAGCTAGCGAAGATTGAAGACATCAAGACTATCTCTTTTATTGCAGGGCCCTGCATCTAGGTACAAAGGGTAGTGACTTTACGGTTTAGAACAGGGGGAGCTCCCTGGTACAGATATATATCTAGGTATATTTGTGTTTGTTACCAAGATTGTCATAACTGTCTACTATACTGTTGCACTACGTTGGTGTGATAGTGTAGTCACTGTAATAATTCTTTATATAAATATATTATTTATCCAAACAAAGAAGTTATTTTGGTTATTACAGAAGTTTGTGTGCAGTGTTGTTATTTCTCCTGCAGGTGGAGCTACAAGCACCCAGGTAGAGGTAAATATAAATATAAGTGTATATTGTGGGTTAAAGTTGGTACTAATATCATTACAACACTGCACTACAGCTGTGTCAAGGGGATTGAACAACTTAAGAGGGGTGAAGAAAATAGAGGACAGGCCCAATAATAAACCAGCAGCTCCACCGTGAGTTATTGCTACATCTATAAAAACGTAAGGAGAACACAAGAGGGCGGCAAACTAAGTGTAGCAATTGGGAACCTTTATTAAATATAAAGACAAGTGGCAACTCACTTATGAGAAATGGCTGTAAGTGCTTATCATATGATAATCATCTGACCACCAGTGGAGTAGTGCCACAGGAGTCTGTAATCCAAATGTCAAAGTGTTCAAAGTGATCAGCCGAGTATGGAAAAGAGACCAGGGAGCAGCTGAAACAAGAAGTGAAACTACTGAGGAGTGCAAGGACAGAACAGAAATTACATCATACGTCAATCAGCTGTACTTGTTTTGGAGCCACCCTGCTCCTTTACCAAGCCTCTGTGAACTACAAGGACCTCCAGATCCTTTTCTATCCTTGATTCCCCTTAAGTTTCACCCCCTGAAGAGTATCTTGCATGCATATTTTTAGTCCCCTTACACTTTCCAATATTAAACCTCATCAGCCACCAGCTTACTCCTCTGTTTTATCAAGGTCTTCTAAAGTTGCTCTACCTGTGGAGAAGTTATGCTCTGCATATCTTTGTATCCTTGCTAAGCACTGAGCCTGAACAATTTATTCCAACCCAGATATAATTTATAAAGAATATAAACAGAACTGGTCCCACAACAGAGCTATATGCAGACCGCTCACAACCCTACACCAGTGTTTCTCTACTGCAGACCCAGCCTACTGCTGGGCCAGCACTTGACATGTAATTGCAGAGCCCATGCTTGTAACTTGTGTGTGTGCCCACCTGGTAGGTACTTTTACAGTGCTTTCCCTCCTGCTGAACCATGGCTTGATAGCTAATGTTAGGCTGTAAGGACTTCCAGTTATTTCTGGACTGCCACACACATTATTTGATTATAGGGTGGCTCTGGGAATACCTTAGCTGCTTAATTGCATCAACATTTAACCAGCAACCAGATGTATACTCTCCTTCTGGCATAATTGAAATCTGGGACTGCCTTGGAAATGTGATAGTGATAAAAGAAGTTTTGCAACATTTACTATTATTATTTTCCAATCCCTGAAGTTAGTAGCAGTGGTGCTCAAAATTTTTTTTTGGGGGGGGAGGGGGGTGCAAACACACTGAAAAATACTGGAAAAAAAAACCCATCAATTTCAGCCACTGTGCAGTCAAACGCAGCCACTGGGCCATCAAACGCAGCCACTGTGCCCATCAAATGCCGCCACTGGGCCCGTCAAATGCTGCCACTGGGTCCGTCAAATGCAGCCACTGTGCCATCAAATGCTGCCACTGTGTCCATCAAATGCCGCCACTGTGCCCAGCAAATGCAGCCACTGTGCCCATCAAACTCAGCCACTGTGCCCATCAAACGCTGCCACTGTGCCCTAAAATTCTGCCATTATGCCCATCAAATGCTGCCACTGTGCCCATCAAATGCAGCCACTGTGCCATCAAATGCTGCCACTGTGCCCATCAAATGCTGCCACTCTGCCCATCGAATGCTGCCACTCTGCCCATCGAATGCTGCCACTCTGCCCATCCAATTCTGCCACCGTGCCATCCAATGCTGCCACTGTGCCATCCAATGCCGCCACTGTGACCCCCACTCGCTCACTCGCTGTCTGCCCAGCACTTTTTCAGTCTTGGTGGGGCAGCGGGTGATGAAGGTGAGCAGTGTCCTCTGAGCAGTGTCCTCCATGTGTCTCCTCCAGTCCTCTCCTTCCGTCAGGAGTCCAATCACAGCGCCTGTCGTTTCAGCCAATCAGGTGACAGGTAACAGACCCAAGCACCTGATTGGCGGAGAGGCGTATCAGTGTTAGGACAGCGAATATTAATTGGCTGTTCTAACACACCTGGGTGAACTGTGAGCGCCAAACATGGAGAGAGGGGGCGGTGTCCATGCGCCCTTATGGATGCACCGCCACTGATTATTAGTGTGACTGGTTGAATGGATGCATGCGCAGCTGCGATCCCTCTGTTAATGAAAACGTTGTCTTTTTAATGTTTGCTTTGAAAGGTTTACGAAATTGCTGTTGTTTTTCATACTTATGGTGATTTTGCTATAATAAAATGTATTGAATTCAACCATAGTGACCCGCAGTTGTGGCCTTCTTGGAAGGTTTTCCTCCCCTTTTTTCATATGCGTTTTTTTGGTCACGTGGACTGAACCATATGGTAATTACTGCATGGTGAAATGTTGATAATACACCTATATCAGTGAGCTACACTGGTAACAGTTAATAAATCCAGGCATTGCAGATATTTTTTAATTGATAGCTAATGTTACCACCAGTGGCGGCTGGTGAAGTTTTAGGTTGGGGGGGCGCCAGACCCCGCCCTTTCTTTTTGACCCCTCCCACTTGGTGAAAATGGGCGTGGTTTCAGCGAAATAGTGGGCGTCGCTCTAAGGTGGTGTGGTTAGCGTCTGAGATGAACGAGGGATGGAGGGAGAGGGAGAGAGGGACAGCAGGCCTAGATCCTACACAACAATAGAAATGTGTATTCTACAAAGTTTACCAATCAGCAGATAAAGATACTCCAAACACCTGGTGTTAGCGCTTCAATCACCCCGGCACCATGGTTGTTATGGCGTCAGGATGATTGAAGTGCATTATTACTATTATTACATTGTAATATAAAATGAAATCATTCAACTCGCCATAATGCAGAATCAGTGGGAGCCCCGAGTGTGTCACTAGCCACGTCGCCTGCCACCAGATGCCATCAGGTGTCCCCAGCAGTCCGTCCTTACATGCAGCCTGTGTCACATCAAATGCAGCCTCTGTCACATAAAATGCAGCCTCTGTCTCCCCAAATGCAGCCTCTGTCTCCCCAAATGCAGCCTCTGTCCCCCCCCCCAATGCAGCCTCTGCCCCCCCAAATGCAGCCTCTGCCCCCCCCTATGCAGCATGCCTGTGTCCCATTACATGCAGCCTCTGTTCCCATTAAATGCAGCCTCTGTTCTCCAAAATGCAGCCTCTGCCCCCCCCAAATGCAGCATGCCTGTGTCCCATTAAATGCAGCCTCTGTTCCCCCAAATGCAGCCTCTGTCCCCCCAAATGCAGCCTCTGTCCCCCCCAAATGCAGCATGCCTGTGTCCCATTAAATGCAGCCTCCGTTCCCCCAAATGCAGCCTCTGTCCCCCCAAATGCAGCCTCTGTCCCCCCCCCAAATGCAGCATGCCTGTGTCCCCCCCCAAATGAAGCCTCTGTCCCCCCCAAATGCAGCCTCTGCCCCCCCCCAAATGCAGCCTCTGTCCCCCCCAAATGCAGCCTCTGTCCCCCCCAAATGCAGCATGCCTGTGTCCCATTAAATGCAGCCTCTGTTCCCCCAAATGCAGCCTCTGCCCCCCCCAAATGCAGCCTCTGTCCCCCCCAATTACAGCCTTTGCCCCCCAAATGCAGCCTCTGCCCCCCAAAAATGCAGCCTCTGCCCCCCCAAATGCGGCCTCTGTCCCCCCCAAATACAGCCTCTGCCCCCCCCAAAATGCAGCCTCTTCCCCCCCCAAATACAGCCTCTGTTCCCCCCCCCAAATACAGCCTCTGTCCCCTTACATCAGAGTTGCCATCAGTGTCCCCCCACAGCATGTGTCCCCCATCAGAGCCCCCAACAGCAGATGTCCCCCATCAGAGCCCCCAACAGCAGGTGTCCCCCATCAGAGCCCCCAACAGCAGGTGTCCCCTTTAAAGCCCCCCACAGCAGGTGTCCCCCACAGCAGGGTGTCTCCATCAGAGTCCCCCCACAGCAGGTGTCCCCATCAGAGCCTCCCCACAGCAGGTGTCCCCATCAAAGTCCCCCCACAGCAGGTGTCCCCCATCAGAGTCCCCCACCAGAGCCCCCCACAGCAGGTGTCCCCTATCAAAGCCCCCCACAGCAGGTGTCCCCCATCAGAGCCCCCCACAGCAGGTGTCCCCCATCAGAGACCCCACAGCAGGTGTTCCCCATCAGAGACTGCCACAGCAGGTGTCCCCCACAGCAGGTGTCTCAATCAGAGTCCCTCCACAGCAGGTGTCCCCATCAGAGTCCCCCCACAGCAGGTGTCCCCATCAGAGTCCCCCCAAAACAGGAGTCGCCCATCAGAGCCCCCCACAGCAGGTGTCCCCCATCAGAGCCCCCCCACAGCAGGTGTCCCCATCAGAGCCCCCCAACAGGTGTCCCCATCAGAGCCCCCCACAGCAGGTGTCCCCCATCAGAGCCCCCTACAGCAGGTGTTCCCCATCAGAGCCCCCCACAGCAGGTGTCCCCCACAGCAGGTGTCTCAGAGTCCCCCCACAGCAGGTGTCCCCTTTAGAGTCCCCCCAAAACAGGAGTCGCCCATCAGAGCCCCCCACAGCAGGTGTCCCCATCAGAGTCCCCCCACAGCAGGTGTCCCCATCAGAGTCCCCCCAAAACAGGAGTCGCCCATCAGAGCCCCCCACGGCAGGTGTGCCCCATCAGAGCCCCCCAACAGCAGGTGTCCCCATCAGAGCCCCCCAACAGCAGGTGTCCCCATCAGAGCCCCCCACAGCAGGTGTCCCCATCAGAGCCCCCCACAGCAGGTGTCCCCATCAGAGCCCCCCCACAGCAGGTGTCCCCATTAGAGCCCCCCACAGCAGGTGTCCCCCATCAGAGCCCCCCCACAGCAGGTGTCCCCCATCAGAGCCCCCCCACAGCAGGTGTCCCCCATCAAAGCCCCCCCACAGCAGGTGTCCCCATCAGAGCCCCCTCACAGCAGGTGTCCCCTACAGCAGTTGTCTCCATCAGAGTCCCCCCACAGCAGGTGTCCCCATCAGAGTCCCCCCACAGCAGGTGTCCCCATCAGAGTCCCCCCACAGCAGGTGTCCCCCATCAGAGCCCCCCACAGCAGGTGGCCCCCATCAGAGCCCCCCACAGTAGGTGTCCCCCATCAGAGCCCCCCACAGCAGGTGTCCCCCATCAAAGCCCCCCCACAGCAGGTGTCCCCATCAGAGCCCCCTCACAGCAGGTGTCCCCTACAGCAGTTGTCTCCATCAGAGTCCCCGCACAGCAGGTGTCCCCCATCAGAGCCCCCCACAGCAGGTGGCCCCCATCAGAGCCCCCACAGCAGGTGTCCCCCATCAGAGCCCCCCCACAGCAGGTGTCCCCATCAGAGCCCCCCACAGCAGGTGTCCCCATCAGAGCCCCCCACAGCAGGTGTCCCCATCAGAGTCCCCCCGCAGCAGGTGTCCCCATCAGAGTCCCCCCACAGCAGGTGTCCCCATCAGAGCCCCCCACAGCAGGTGTCCCCCATCAGAACCCCCCACAGCAGGTGTCCCCCATCAGAGCCCCCCACAGCAGGTGGCCCCCATCAGAGCCCCCCACAGCAAGTGTCCCCCATCAGAGCCCCCCACAGCAGGTGTCCCCATCAGAGCCCCCCACAGCAGGTGTCCCCCATCAAAGCCCCCCCACAGCAGGTGTCCCCATCAGAGCCCCCTCACAGCAGGTGTCCCCTACAGCAGTTGTCTCCATCAGAGTCCCCCCACAGCAGGTGTCCCCATCAGAGTCCCCCCACAGCAGGTGTCCCCATCAGAGTCCCCCCACAGCAGGTGTCCCCCATCAGAGCCCCCCACAGCAGGTGGCCCCCATCAGAGCCCCCCACAGCAGGTGTCCCCCATCAGAGCCCCCCCACAGCAGGTGTCCCCATCAGAGCCCCCCACAGCAGGTGTCCCCATCAGAGCCCCCCACAGCTGGTGTCCCCATCAGAGTCCCCCCGCAGCAGGTGTCCCCATCAGAGTCCCCCACAGCAGGTGTCCCCCATCAGAACCCCCCACAGCAGGTGTCCCCATCAGAGCTCCCCCACAGCAGGTGTCCCCATCAGAGTCACCCCACAGCAGGTGTACCCATCAGAGTCCCCCCACAGCATGTGTCCCCCATCAGAACCCCCCACACCATGTGTCCCCCATCAGAGCCCCCCCACAGCAGGTATCCCCATCAAAGCTCCCCCACAGCAGGTGTCCCCATCAGAGTCCCCTATCAGAGCCCCCCACCAGAGCCCCCCACAGCAGGTGTCCCCCATCAGAGTCCCCCCACAGCAGGTGTCCCCCATCAGAGCCCCCCACAGCAGGTGTCCCCCAAAGCAGGTGTCTCAATCAGAGTCCCCCCCACAGCAGGTGTCCCCATCAGAGTCCCCCCAAAACAGAAGTCGCCCATCAGAGCCACCCACAGCAGGTGTCCCCCATCAGAGCTCCCCCACAGCAGGTGTCCCCATCAGAGTCCCCCCAAAACAGGAGTCGCCAATCAGAGCCCCCACAGCAGATGTTCCCCATCAGAGCCCCCCCACAGCAGGTGTCCCTATCAGAGCCCCCCCACAGCAGGTGTCCCCCATCAGAGTCCCCCCACAGCAGGTGTCCCTATCAGAGCCCCCCCACAGCAGGTGTCCCCATCAGAGTCCCCCCACAGCAGGTGTCCCCATCAGAGTCCCAGCGGTACTTACCGTGGGTCTCCTGCGGTGTCCTCCTCCTCACACATGCAGCAGCATTCTTCCTGTTT
Source organism: Aquarana catesbeiana (assembly GCF_042186555.1). Taxonomy (NCBI): domain Eukaryota; kingdom Metazoa; phylum Chordata; class Amphibia; order Anura; family Ranidae; genus Aquarana; species Aquarana catesbeiana. The sequence continues at coordinate 228,507,134 of NC_133329.1, forward strand.
CCTCTCTCGGGCGCAATGAGAGAGAGAATCAGGAAGTGACATCTGACTCAGGGCAGATGTCAATCAAATCTGAAGTGCCGAGTAGCTTCCGCCTGGCGCCTGTAGTATCTATTACTATGGCTGGGCGGAAGCTACTCGGCGCTGCAGAAAACGCCACAAGGCGGGCCAAACGCCCGCAAATTCAGCGCCACGTCTGCAATTTCGTGATTGCATAGACGTGGCGCTTCCTATAAGTGCACTGTGTCCGGCGTCGCACTGTGTCTGGCGTCCGAACACAGTGCACTTAAGGACCTTTTTTTTCCTCTTTTTTTTTTAAAGGGCCGGTAATAAAAAATTTTTTTTTTTGACTTTTTTTTTTCTGCCTGGGGGGGGGGGGCAGCGCTCGGGCACCCCCTATGGACGGGCCGCCACTGGTTACCACGGTCATCTTGCTAGCTTGTTACTGGCTCAGTTCTCTAGCTTTCTCAGGATTGAGCAGCACTAACCCAAAACCCCTGCCTTAATTCTTCCCTGGCACATCATGCACACTGTGCGCAGATCATTGCTTTAGTTCAGTCCCAGCTGGTGCAAATTAAGATAAATAGGAGCCATACAGAGGAGCAGCAGCCACCAGAGCTGCAAGATTCCAGGAACTTCTGATTAGCTGGCCTTACCCTAAAGTCGCATACACACGATCGGATTTTCAGACGGGAAATGTGTGATGACAGGCTGTTGGTAGAAAACCCGACCGTTTGTATGCTCCATCAGACAATTGTTGTTGGATTTTCCGCGGATAAATGTTGGATGGCAGGCTTTAAAATTTTCCACTGACAAATGTCTGTT